>NC_088652.1:10516857-10536857 GCF_964019385.1 Sycon ciliatum
ATGTCACAGCGTAATATATTCGTCTGGCTTAGAATCCTTTCGATGGCAGCCCAGTAACTATCTAAAATCAAAAGTTTCCATTTCACACTTCTAGGGGCTAGACAATTAATATATCCGGCATATCTTCTCATTGTTTTGTTTTGTTTATCATTCTCTGCCCAACACCCGTTTGATATCGATGTGAAGTAAGTATACGAATACAAATTCAAATACCTGCACAAGAGACTACATGTAGTGTGCACCGAGTCTGAACACGGCTGACCTGGCTGCGAAAGTATTATTATTATTATTATAAGCACTATCGCGATGTAAGCGGGGATGCCTACTTCACTTGTGCCATTCAGGATGATGATAAAGAGAAAGACAAACAGAAAGCTCAGAATCTTGAGGAACAATGCTGTAGATCGGAATAGCACATTTATTAATTTTATTATCAGTATCAGTGAAGAAGAGCACTGGGGACTGTTTTCACTTACCATCCTCGCAATAGTATCCCGTTCTGCCTGGCTGGCATTGACACATGTATGAACGACTGTCAGTGTTGAACACACACTCTCCCTCAGTGTTGCACGGGTCGAACGCACCAGCACATAACGGATTCCTACCGGCTGTTGTACAGAACAAGGTATCATAGAAAATAAAATGAAACAAAAACACTTTGATGGTTCACCAAAGTGACTTTACACGGAGGGTACTAGGGTATGAAGGGTGGAATGTAAGTATCCACAACAATATTATGAAGCAGACAGGAGATTGGGACAACACAGCTTGCTGTCTACAGCATTGGGTGTTACTATTAGGCTCCTCGTCATTCGTCTTGTAGAGCACTCTCGGTAGGCTGCTTTAGTGCTGATGCGTTATGTTTCGTTCGCTACCTTTCGTAGTTTGAGTACAACTCTGGCGCTAGAGCGACGCGCTATTTTTTTTAAATTAATGTCTGTGGTGCCCGCTTTGCACCATGCAAGGCCTTTAGCTCCGCTTACTTTTAACAACTCGTAGCTGTACCGATCAGGCCTAGATTACCGAAACAGCTTGCTGTCTACAGCATTGGGTATGAAGCAGATTGAATGATTTGTCGGGACAGTCTTGTTAACGTGAATTGGCCTATGTTTCCAAGAGTAAACATTATGTCTCACGGTTCTGAAGCACAAGTTGTCCTAGACTGTTATCTATTATGGATGTTCAAGTGTCGAAAGACAACAACTACTGAGTATACGAGTACTTTACATGTACTGTACATACCAAGGCAGTTCTTGAGCATAGTGGCATGAGCGTCCGTCATTCCCATCAGGAACGCCAGCACACCCGTGTCCAGCTCAAGCAGCTTGGCTTCGCTCATGCCAATGCTCTTGAAGATGCCCTCGTACTTCTCCGCCATCTCCTGCTCCACACCGGACTGGGTAATCCAACGAACCATACAACTTGGCCTTGCTGTGACTGCATGATAACAAAACAAAAATTAATACATTCCAAATATCCAATCTATCATCTCATGAATAATCCAAAATCTTTTTCTTTAGGAAAGAAAAACTACAAATCTCAAGCTATTCTTCACCATCATTATCTATAAGGACTCTGGAATTCATGAACCAGTTTTCCGGTATTCTCTCCAAATGAAATACAAGCAACCAGAACCTATGAAACATAGGGTCAAGTAGCATCACAAGGGTGGTGACAATTTCAATTAAAAAATTAAAACAAATTGTTGCATTAATCTACTTGTACGCAGAATTATGGTTGTGAATTAACCTACATGTACATTGTACTAGTTCATTACAACCTTTCAACGCCAGGAAATTTGCGCTTTTGAACAGGGAGTACGAGTAGTAATAATATAAAATACCGGTAAGAATGTAAAATACATCACAATGGAAGCGGTTGAATCCACACGAAGGAAACATATCTCTTGCTACTCGGAGGAGTGTCTTGGATCAATTTTCAGGCAACATAACAAACTGATGCCTTCAAGTGAAGCAGGACTTTAAAGATCACTACATAAAAACCTGAATACTTCACGTGAAGCAGGGCTTTAAAGATCACTACAACATAACAACCTGAATACTTCACGTGAAGCAGGGCTTTAAAGATCACTACAACATAACAACCTGAATACTTCACGTGAAGCAGGGCTTTAAAGATCACTACAACATAACAAACTGAATACTTCACGTGAAGCAGGGCTTTAAAAATCACAACATGATACACTCGCCCGCAGGTCAAGGGGCACACGCCACACAGAGAAAACAACTAACTTTACTTACCAAGCGGCACTTGATTGTCCGGCATGGCTGAAACGGGAACCGGGTCTCCAAGCGCAGGAACAGCCGTTGCCACTAGCAACATGATGGCGGCCAGCATGAAACATGGAGGCGGCATTCTGTGAGAGAGATTGATCAGTAGTCCCTGTGTGGCAGCTTACGTTGACGTAGGCCTTAACTCTTGAAAGGGATCGGAGTTCAAAATACAACTTCTGCCTGAGGAGAAAGAAACGGACTCGTTTGAAGAGAACGGCAAATGATTGCTAGTCTTTCTTCTAGGGAAATCTGAGAAATGGAGGCCACAGCAGGTACTTTTATAGTGAAAGGTCTTCACCCATTTTAAACGCTTCCATTTCTTCACATTAATTCTTTAACCTTGAACAAATTGTCATGTTGCGTGGTGATGTCTGCGGCATTCATACCTTTCATAGCTATTATTAATTCTTTACCAGTTCTATAATACAAATATGTGGATAGACATACATGCACATGTACATGTACATGTATAAACAATTACAGGTATGTCATGTACGTCATATACATGACATACCTGTAATTGTTAGTGAATAATCCACCCAGTGCAGTCCTGGCCAAAGAAATCCGACCTCATGAATCGGGAGGCTACTCGGCCCTAGCACCAAACATACCACTCTGCACACTTCAGCGCGACACTATACTGTATGTACATGTATGTAGAATATGCACTTTATTCATGAAGTTGGATTTCTCTGGCCAGAATTGTAGTCCCGGTGAAAAACTGTAGTATTGTGAATGACAACATCTCGCCGCTCGATTTAGAGATGGCAGTGGCATTGAATTGGCGGCAAGGTTCCTCATTGGCGCCGTCCATTGCGTTCATACAAGGCGAATGGTAGGTAGTTCAGTGTCGAGTCGAGTGGAATGGTAACTGTTTCGAACTCGCTGCCAACCTGGGATCACTGGGGTTAAGCAAACCTCAAATAACCAATTGTGTTATTGTTGCCGATAACGATCCAGACAGCATGAATGCGGTGGTGACACACACACTGTCATACACACACACACACACACACACACACACACACACACACACACACACACACACACACACACACACACACACACTGTCATACACACACACACACACACACACACACACGCCACACTCGCGCGTGTGCGCACATATACACACAAACACACACACACACACACACACACACACACACACACACACGCACATACTACATGGCTGCACATGCAATTTGAGCGCTTGCTTGCCAGCATAGAATGAGTAATGAGTGACAAGTGCGCCTCTGGTGATTTGCCTTTTGCGTTGACATACTCCCGCGAGGATTGACTTCCAATGAATGTTGGGCCCGCTCCCAGCTTATGTCATGGGTGTGGGTGGATGCTATTTTTATTCGTGCACTTCATTTGTCTGTCAGATAATGATTACCAAAGATGCCAGTGCCCATAGTTTTAGCTGTGTTCATAACACAGTCACGTGAGAGCCTTGTCATGGCCTTCAGCGTTCGATCGCTCTATTCACCTACACTCTAAAAGTGTTGGTATATTCATGGAGCGGATGCTTTCGTAGCCGCATCATCCGAAGACGATACGTCAATCAAATCTCTATTGGTGTAAAGACTCAATCTGCAGACAGTTAACTATTTCGACCTTGTTGGGTCTAGTCGGGGAGCGCAGAGTGACTGGTGGAACCGAGCGCAATGAAGTTTAATGAACAACAAAATATTATAATGATGCAAAGATGTGATCATTCCAATTGATCACTGTAGTCTCTACTAGTAGACGTGTTCCATTGATCTACGCTAATCGCTACTGAGTTATACAAAGACTTGCCTTTGGGCTGGTTATGAAGTCCATCGGGTCTGGAGTATTTCGGGCAAAGGCTGACCAAGTATGCAATCCGTGGGTTCACGTCCTTACCCTCAATGGGAGATAGAAGGAGAGAGAAATGGTGTGTGTTCGTGTGTATGTGTCCGCGTGTGTGTTTGTATAATGGTTTGCACGTGCGCTTGTGGTGCAACAACCTCCCAAAAACAGTCCGAACTGTTTAAAATCAGTTTTGCCCATTCATTCATCACAGACTCAGGCTTTCAGAGTAGGCTTAGATATACACTGTGCGTGCGTGTGTTTGTGTCATGGGTTTATGTATGGGTGTATGTTTGTTTGCTTGTGTGTGTGTGTGTGTGTGTGTGTGTGTGTGTGTGTGTGTGTGTGTGTGCGCGTGTGCGTGTGTGTGTGCATGTTTCCTCTGGTCCGGTGGAGGTCTTGGAGGACGGTTGTACTTTTTGGGGCTCTTGTTTCTGGCCTCCATCCGTGCTTGGTCTGGCCGTTGTGGACGGTCTGGGGTTTCCCCAGCCGTCCAGGCCACCGGTGCCTGAGGTAGGGTCTTCAGCGACAGGCGACTTGGTCGAATACGATGCCGCCACTCTCCTCGTCGCCCCCCCCCCCCTTCAGAGTCCTTCGCGAGGCCTTGCAAGCCCGCGAGTGGAGCAAACTACCGCACGAATACGACGACTTGGAATGTTCGCCCTGTTGTGGAGATTGATGGACCAGTTCAAACGGCAGCCGTGAGAGGAATCGTCTCCGATGATAAGCCGCCGGAGATGGCTCTCTCGTTGTGCTAATTAAACATGGCCCCTGACCTCTCAGCGGACTGCTGACTTTCCAATTTTGCCGCCGCTCGTCGTTCCATATTGTTGGTCCCACAAGTCCGTAATGGCAGTGTTTACCAGCACCCGGTATGTGTGTGTGTGTGTGTGTGTGTGTGTGTGTGTGTGTGTGTCCCCCATATGGTGAAGTGGTATGTGCAGCGATTTCCAATCGATAGGTTGCGGGTTCGATTCCCGACGATTATGGTCACACACGTCTTTCTTCTCTTTCTCAGACTCTTCCTGACTTTTCTTTCATTCTCCTGGGTGGTTACCAACAGCCAGTGCATGCCGGAGTATGTGGTGTGATGTGTGTGCGGGAAAAAAACTAAAAATAATAATAAAAGACCAAAAGGTAGGGATTCACTGGCCAGAAACAAGCCACTTCATAGCTGTGTGGTGTAGACCAGGCTGAATAGTGGCGGTCAATTTTTCAGCCTTGCAAGCTGTCGCATGGTGCAATCTCAGCACAAGCTGCCATGGTTTCTGCTGTGGCATCGTTATCATCACCTCCGGCGATGGTCGTCCAATGGTCCAATGGTGTGTGTGCACGGTTTTTGCTTGGTGGATTCTTTCGTGGACAGTTTTTTTGTGTGACGTGAAATTCGGCAACTGGATAACTTGTGCCCACATTTTTCTATGTTACAGTTTGTTTTCTTCCTGTATATTTTAGTCTGTCTCTGTCAGGTTGTTGTTCCAGTACAGCAGTAGTCCGTTCTGCTCCATTGTTTCATCTGTTTCGCCAAGTCTGCTAACTGATTCTCTATATTTTCCACTGCCCCTCATAGTCCACATGCTTGAGTGGAGGACGGCATGACCCGTTTGGGTAGCTGTGTCATAGTGCAGGGGCGGATCTAGGCTGTGCGAAAGGTGCTTGCGCATCCCTCGTAGGCTGGGAGCCGAAATCTGTAGAATGCCTTTTATTTTCGGGGTTTGCCACTTCAGAGGGAGGACTTGAAACTTCGCACAGAGGTAGGTAAGGGTCCCTAGAGGATGATTTGAGAACTTGGCAGTACCGAATGCAATACACCGGTATTCTAAACACCAAGAGTATTCACCGAAACTAATATTTGACGGTAGGAGTTGAAAATGGTGCAGCATTATCCACATTAATTTTTATGGAAAAGGGGTTGTTTTATGCGTAGTAGGCACATACAAGTATTTCACGAACTTGACGATTTAATGTACAGTAGTATGTACAGTAGTATATATTGAAAGGTCCCCAGCTCCCATGGTCCCATGGTTCCCAGCTCCCATGGTCCCATGGTTCCCAGCTCCCATGGTCCCATGGTCCCCAGCTCCCATGGTCCCATGGCCCCCAGCTCCCATGGTCCCATGGCCCCCAGCTCCCATGGTCCCATGGTTCCCAGCTCCCATGGTCCCATGGTCCCCAGCTCCCATGGTCCCATGGCCCCCAGCTCCCATGGTCCCATGGCCCCCAGCTCCCATGGTCCCATGGTCCCCAGCTCCCATGGTCCCATGGTCCCCAGCTCCCATGGTCCCATGGTCCCCAGCTCCCATGGTCCCATGGCCCCCAGCTCCCATGGTCCCATGGCCCCCAGCTCCCATGGTCCCATGGTCCCCAGCTCCCATGGTCCCATGGTCCCCAGCTCCCATGGTCCCATGGTCCCCAGCTCCCATGGTCCCATGGCCCCCAGCTCCCATGGTCCCATGGTCCCCAGCTCCCATGGTCCCATGGTTCCCAGCTCCCATGGTCCCATGGTCCCCAGCTCCCATGGTCCCATGGCCCCCAGCTCCCATGGTCCCATGGCCCCCAGCTCCCATGGTCCCATGGTTCCCAGCTCCCATGGTCCCATGGTCCCCAGCTCCCATGGTCCCATGGCCCCCAGCTCCCATGGTCCCATGGCCCCCAGCTCCCATGGTCCCATGGTTCCCAGCTCCCATGGTCCCATGGTCCCCAGCTCCCATGGTCCCATGGCCCCCAGCTCCCATGGTCCCATGGCCCCCAGCTCCCATGGTCCCATGGTCCCCAGCTCCCATGGTCCCATGGTCCCCAGCTCCCATGGTCCCATGGTCCCCAGCTCCCATGGTCCCATGGCCCCCAGCTCCCATGGTCCCATGGCCCCCAGCTCCCATGGTCCCATGGTCCCCAGCTCCCATGGTCCCATGGTCCCCAGCTCCCATGGTCCCATGGTCCCCAGCTCCCATGGTCCCATGGCCCCCAGCTCCCATGGTCCCATGGTCCCCAGCTCCCATGGTCCCATGGTTCCCAGCTCCCATGGTCCCATGGTCCCCAGCTCCCATGGTCCCATGGCCCCCAGCTCCCATGGTCCCATGGCCCCCAGCTCCCATGGTCCCATGGTTCCCAGCTCCCATGGTCCCATGGTCCCCAGCTCCCATGGTCCCATGGCCCCCAGCTCCCATGGTCCCATGGCCCCCAGCTCCCATGGTCCCATGGTCCCCAGCTCCCATGGTCCCATGGTCCCCAGCTCCCATGGTCCCATGGTCCCCAGCTCCCATGGTCCCATGGTTCCCAGCTCCCATTGTCCCCAACTTCCATGGTCCCCAGCTACCATGGTCCCCAGCTTCCATGGTTCCCAGCTCCCATGGTCCCCAGCTCCCATGGTCCCCAACTCCCATGGTCCCCAACTCCCATGGTCCCCAGCTCCCATGGTCCCCAGCTCCCATGGTTCCCAGCTCCCATGGTCCTCAGCTCCCATGGTCCCCAGCTCCCATGGTCCCCAGCTCCCATGGTCCACAGCTCCCATGGTCCCCAGCTCCCATGGTCCACAGCTCCCATGGTCCACAGCTCCCATGGTCCACAGCTCCCATGGTCCCCAGCTCCCATGGTTCACAGCTCGCATGGTCCACAGCTCCCATGGTCCCCAGCTCCCATGGTCCACAGCTCCCATGGTCCACAGCTCCCATGGTCCCCAGCTCCCATGGTCCCCAGCTCCCATGGTCCCCAGCTCCCATGGTCCCCAGCTCCCATGGTCCCCAGCTCCCATGGTCCCCAGCTCCCATGGTCCCCAGCTCCCATGGTCCCCAGCTCCCATGGTCCCCAACGTGCATAAATGTTGTGTGGTATCCAGCTGCGATGTTTCCAGAACCGGTATGTTTGCATAGACCATCCTGGTGAGCTGGACTGTATGGTAGGGTTGAACCACTGCCACGGTATAGAACTCAATTGTACACACCACATCGATGTTTAGTCTAGTTTAGTTTACTAGTTTTATTCCACGTTTTTTTGTTCCAAGTTTTATTCCAAGTTTTTTTAGTTTTATTCCAAACCATACCTGGCTGGAGCAGCCAATGAGCACTTGGCGTGGCGATTGAAGGGTTTTTATAGCCAACCACGGCTAGCTAGAAAAACGAATAAGAAGTTGAAAAAGTAATTCCACCTCCACCAAACACGCTCTCTGGCCGACCTCACGCACCGGGAACATGACTCCAAGTTGTAGATACCTGTACTCACAAATACTTTTCCTCCATTCAGCGCTGTTTCGACCAATATACTCGTAGGTGTCATCAGTGAAGGTTGAGAATAACGAATGGCTAGAATTAATTTGAAAGCCGTTAGTGAAATCCACCAATCTAGAGTCATACCCGTACGTCTCAAAGTAAAACTTCATTGCCTCCAAATGACTCTTCTTTAGAGGTTTGGCATTGTTCTCAGACTGCATGGGTACAACTACAAATTGGTTCTTTTCCAGGCACTGTGATGAAGCTGGAATCATATTAAAAGAGCACGAAAGGGTAAGAGTTGTGAAGGTTATTTTAAAAGGATTCATCAGTATGAGGGAAAGTTGCCAACGGAACAAATTGCCTGACGCCACCAGGTCGCGAACGAGGGACTTCCATCCCTGGCTTTTGACCGGTGATGCTCTCCCAACAGCTACAGCTACAAGGAGGACTAATTGCACTGTACGCATTTCATGTATGTCGACAATCCGTCATGTATGTGTAAAATGTTATACGATGATCGCAAGGCACACAACGAAAGGGAAAGAGAGGATTTGTTCAGAACAATTTTCTTGTTACATTCATCAGTGAATCTACATAACAATGGCACAGTGCAAGCACAGTGGAATTTCTTTATTCACAAACCGGCCCAAAAGCCGCTGCTTACCCTTTGAGAAGTCGTACGGAAAAGGAAAAGAAGAAACTTGAAGAAGCAAATATGGACTAAAATTGCGGTCTAAAGCAGGGCTTTCCTGAACGCCGCTCCGCTAGTACATGTACATGTAGTATTGAGGCAAGTGTATGACGACTTCACTTGGAGCCTCCACATGCAAAGCAAAGGTATGTCGATAGCCAGTTGAGAGCATAAATTCTCAGCATATAGAACACAAGTGCTGTATTTTCCGGAGTATAGTGCGCACTTTAGATGTGCTATTTCAAGCCCTAATTCGCAGGTGCGCACTATGCTCCGAATATGAAATGCATGTACTTCAATGCAGATTGAAGTGCGCACCCCCAATGAAGATTTGGGGTGCGCGTTATACAAAGGTGCGCTCTATACTCCGAAAATACGGTACAAGTACAAGCCCCAGAAATGTGAGTTGAGGTAATAGGTGGGAGGGTAGAAAGAAAATGCGTGGGAATAAACTTTCTGATAGCTCCAAACTCGGAAGTCAAAAACTGAAATGACAATGCAAATGACATTGTGCTGGGTCAAGTCGTGCTGGGCTGGCTGCTAGCTAACCTCACTTGCACTGCAATTTCAGTATTCCAAAACTCATTAATTTTTGATAAATTGGTACCCCCCCCCAACAACCTCACAACAAAGCAACCATGTGTTGATAGCATGTTTGCTGGGAGTGTCCATTCGAGCCCAGTGCTCAGCTAGAGCTGGCGGCGCCGGCAGCTGTAGTATAGCCGTGCGGGATCTCTTCGGCACGCCAATAAACCTATTGCAGCCACCACAGTAGGCTCGACAGCTGCAACAGGTTTACTGGCCATGCCGCGTCGTTTTCTGTGAGTGAGCATGGCTCTCCACAACAGCGAAATAAAGATGCTCGAACGCGGAACGGAAATCGCCAAATCGTGGGAAATCATGTGGGAATAGGTTTTCTGCAAGCTGAAAGCTCCAAAGTCAATACGGCGATGTGATGAAAGAGATATGGCTCAGGATATTGAAGAGCCCGTGCCCACGGGACTTGGTTATGTGCCCAAGTCATGCCCGCTCGCAGGGTCTGGCTGTTAGCTTGCTCTAGCAAGCCAACGCTTTATAGAGACAATAACGTTCTGAGTGTTTCTCTTTCGAAGACTACGGTAACCCTCCGGTAGACTTCCATTTTGTCTTTTGGCGAATCCCCCAAGAAACAATTATTACTGTGACTCGGATTTGTAAGTGTCAGTGAATGTCGAGTGCTTGGTCTAGAACGGTGGAAAGTCACCTGGTTGAGCAGTGGGCCTCGATCTTGATAGGCGTCCTTCCAGGTCCGGCGCAGCGGCGCTCCTGTGCACCGTTCAATTCCACTCTGCATGGCTTTTGCATGCACGCCAACCATTTCCAGCGCACAATCTGGTAGCAATGCAGGCAGCGCGTTTGCACGCTCAGCTGCTAATACCAGCTAGGCAGCGGCTAGCGAAAGAACCCTCGCATCACAGAACGCAACGAGCTGAGCAGGCGATGGAAGCTACAGCAGGAAACCTGTAAGCTGAGCCAATACCGGCTGTCGGTATAGCTTCCGTACATCAACAAAGTAGCAGAAGCTGAAAGGGAACGCTTTAAACCAGTGATTCACTTTATCAACACTCTGCAAAGTAACAGTTAGTTACAGGAACTCCATTGAATTGAAAGCCAACGCAACAACCTGCCCAGTCTGTCCGGTTCCAAAAATCTTTAATATCTCGAAATCATGCAGTTGCGTGATGTCCACCACTTTCTGATCGAAATCATGGTGGACAAAACAACATTGCTAAATTACACCCAGCCATTCATACATGTACGTGTGTATGTCATGACCACCCAACAATGGAGTCCATTATGGCCTCAATGGAACTGAAGCGAGCTTTCGAGATCTCCACGTCTTAGCTTTTGGTGTTCGGATACGAGGCTATTTAATAGCAAAATCCTGTAAGTGAGTTTGTCATCCAGTGGCCGTCTCATGTGCTGAGACCTCAACGGAGCTTGTGCTTCGAAGTAATTGCACTACGAAATGAAGCGTCCACTAAGCCTAAGGGGTGTAGTGGCAGTAGTTAGCGCTGCGTTCTTCGCATGCGGATTGTCCTGTGTCACCGCAGATTGTCATTTGGCAGTTGGCTCGAATCTGCTCGACCTTAAATCGGCCTTAACAGCTTATGGGGCGAGGACGGCACACGGATGCTTTGATCTTGTGAGCTCTCTTCTGGATCCATTGAATTCGAGTACGTCGACGAACGTGAGTGGCTCCGATCCTGTACGCGATACCATTGTCAGTCTGTACAACTACTCCATTTCCTTGGCATCACAAACTACTACTACTGCTAGATTGCAGAACGACACTGGTGTCAGTTGCTGGCTTGTACATGAGAGTGGAATGCGAGTGAGACAGCGGATGCAGGAATGTCGGTGCGCGAAAAGCGGCAAGCCGACTTGCCCATTGCTGTGTCTGCAGGCACACTCCCAGGACATCCTGGAGCTGGCGGAAAGAGTGCGGCTATGCCCGTACAACAATGGGAGCGCTGCAACAATGCAGAAGCTCGCGCAGGGCCTCTCACAAAGTCTACCCGCGGCTTTGCGCTTCATGCAGAAAATGCCTCATCTGCTCAAGTCCGTTAGAGGGCTTAATAATGTTATGACTAAAATTACTAGCTTGCCACAGTTGAGTCACAGTACAGCAGCGACCAATGGCAGCAAGTCCAGCGTCTCCCCAGGCGAGTATATTGTACTAGTGTGCACGGCGATCTTCCCCATTTGCGCGAAATCCGCGGCGCCAGGCGGCGGCGTAATCGAGCGCAATGTACCAGTCTGTGAATGGGTGTGTGATCGACTGGGCCGAGCCGTCGGGGTGCTGGGGTTGTTTGCCAACGCTTCGGCAATCCCAATCGTCTCTCTGGTGACGGAGGCACTCGCCGCTGGCACATGCCCTCCACGCACCTCTAAGTCCTATTCGTGCTTGCATTTAAGCAGGTCAGGCATTGGCGTTATCAACTCCAGCAGGACCCGCTCATCATCTGGTTCGCTCTGCCTAAATCTTACCTGCCCGTCGCCGCTCATTGCCACACGCAACTCAGCCAATTGGAATACAGATTTGCAAAGTGTTGTGTTTGGCGTTCACAGCCTCGTTCGCCTTGCGTTTCCCGACGCCACCTCGCCGTTCAACGGTTCGATTTTGCCATGTGGCATGGGCTGCGCAGCCATCGGAGTGTCGGAGAACAGTGCGCAAACGGGGCAAATCTTTCTCTCCGTCTTCAGCACCATCGCTGTTGTGTGTGTCACGTTCTCCGTGGTTGTCTTCGGCTTTAATCGCAAGCGTCTTGGTCAGCAATTGGTTCGACGCGTCCTGCTCGCTGTTACCATCAATGGTGGAATCGCCTCACTCCCGTTCACGTCATCAGCATACAACAATCCAGGGACACTGCTCTGCCACGATGACGGCACGATCCTGCTGAATGAGCCTGGTAAGGGAAACCCCCGCTGCCCAATCAGCGCCATCACCACCTATTTCTTTGTGACCGTGTTGTCCGGGTATTGTGTTGCGCTGGCACATTCCTGGTTCCGGCTCATCGGGGCACTGCACAAGCCTCACCTGCATCGCAAGAAGACCTCAATGGACATTTTCCACAGGACCTATCGTTACGACTTCATCTACGCAACATGCACTGTGCTACCAGCACTGATTCTCAGTACTCTCTTGCTAGTCTTGGGCGGGATCGAAGGCAACTTGATCAAGGGCGTGTGTAGCGTGACCATCGCCAAGAACTACTTTGTGATATTCTACGTGGCGTACTTCTCGCTCACCTTGCTGCTGGCCGTAGTCTTCCTGATGGCCGGTGTGCGTGCATTAAAAGCCCGGGGACAGGGCATGTCCGGGGTCGTCAACTGGATCAAGAAGGGCGGCCGCTGGTCGACGTTCAGTAAGCAGAGTATAGGCGGGAAGCATAATGAAGATCCGAATTCACAAACGACACACCAGTGTCAAGCCTCTTGGAGCGGCATGGACCATCACGAGCGCAAGAGGCGCAAAGAGATCAATAGACTCGCTTTTCAAGTTCTCTGTTACTGCTTCGTCGCCATCGTCAATCTGATCTGCACGGTGATCCTGGGTGCATACGTCGGTGTACAGGGCTCTCAGTGGAAACGTCAGGTAGAGGAGCATGTGGTCTGCGTCATGACCAGGTGCGAGCCGAATACGTGCCCTCCACTTCCATCGCCGCAGATAGCCTTCATTGTCTTCCCCGTGATTGTCCAGTTCTCCTCATTGGCACTGATTTCGTGCTGGACGTTTACCCCAGAGTGCCTGGTTAACGTTCCCCTAGTCAAGCGCTTGTTCATGCGGCGCAGCCCGTCAGGCACACAAACGGCATCGTCCGATCTTGACACCATGGAGTCGACACTCGGGGAGCAGCTGTCAATGAACCCTGTGGATACATTGCCAGCCACAGCGGGCCCAGGCGCCGTGGCAACGACACTGACATAATGCCCATGGTGTTTCCGCCCTGCCAGTCAATGTCCAGCACTCACCCTGCCCGGCCAGGCAGATCAACGCGGGCAGGTGCTCTGAGGTGACACTAATAAGACATTAGACGTACACGAGTACACGTAACTCATCAGAAGCTTCAGCAACAGAAGCAGGAGCAGGAGCATGGTTATAATTGCCAACAGAAACCTCAGCAGCAGCAGCAGCAACAACAACAGCAAAACAACAACAGAAACAATAGCGTGGCTATAGCTGCCAATGACTCCTGATCATTCAGTTCGATGAACATCGAATTTCAGAGTTGTTGCGGTGCACATGAAAAGGGTGCTTAGCTGCATTTGACTGAAACGGCCAAAACGCATTTGAAGTGTGAACTTGAACATATTTTATGACTAAAGACCACGAATACAAAGACCCCGCTACGGTATCACTTCTGGACGGACTTACATCAGGTGTTTTTAAAACTGCAAACTGAAGGGGCGGCCGGCTATCTACACCACCGACATGACAACGCAGACCTCATTTTTCTTGACCCTAGGTCTTAGATCTTATTATTTTAATTGTATTTTAATCTGTGTTTAGGCGCTGCTGTGGTTTTGTAGTGGTGCTACAAGTACATCATATATATTGAATAAAGTTATTATCTCCTCGTCGCCTATTCATGGTGTTAATCACGCGCCGTTTTTCTTTTGAGTTACATGTTTTTCCTTTTCTGTTTTTCTGGGCTTGCATTTGTATTGCATTTTCACCCATTGTGTTTCTTCTACCCTAGGCATCCTTTCACGTGATTTGCACCACTTGTTTTCATATGCAGACTACTTGGCATGGATACGTAGCAGGCACGGCTGCCCCTAACTCATGATCTTCGGTAAACAACGTGCTGGGAAACCCACCCGAAACGTTATCATTGCGAACTTTTCATTTTTCTCTTTCTCTCTTCTCTTTTACAATGTTCCTAGTATCGTACATGCACAAAAGGAGAACCCCAGATAGGCGTTAGGCTATGGGTAATCCTGAAATAAAGATGATTAAAAACACAATAATATGCAAGAGAACTATCGCAAGCTCTACACAATGACGCGTTGACCCTATTCCTATAATTATCCCTCCTTTCAGGAAGTGTTAACGATTGGTATAAGGTGAGTGTTATAACCCGTCTTGTCTCATTTCTCACTTCTCATCTCCTCGCTCTCTCTTTCCTTTTGTGCATCATCACTTGTGCATATTTCCTCGCTAAATGTAGAACCTCTCCCCCTCAACCCGCCCCCACCCCTTCCTGCAGTAGTGCCTGCATCCAGTGCTGACTCCGAGACCTCTAGCTAGACTCGCCTCACCTGCACCTTACTTTGCATGTCCTACCCTTTTGTCTATTTGTCCTGGTCTTCTGTCCCACTTTACTGTTATCCCACATCATCAGTAGGAATGTGTGCTTTAAACTTAAAAACAAACCCAGACTGAATGATGCCATTTTCCACTTTTCATTGGTTCGGGTTTCTTGTGATCCACTTGAAGAGAATGCCCGGAAACTGGTTCGTGGAATATCTGCGTCCTAATTCATGATGGTGGTGAATCAATTTTCACCCAGAATATCTCTCTCGCTTTGCGATAACCATATCACGTAGTGCCCGTAGGCCCAAAAAGCTCGTTTTTAACTCACATGGTCGCATTTTTTCATCCCTTTTCCTACAGAAAACTGGTTCTCTTTGGAATTGTCTTCCACCCCGATTGACAACTTTAGATTCCCTATCTGAATTCAAGCGTCATTTACGTATTCACATTGCTAAGTATCAGTTCGACTGCACTGGTACACCTTTGATGTGCAATCATTGATTTACATGCTTGTTCTTTTCTTTTCTGTCTTACTTTCTTTCCTTGTGTTTCTTATTATTCCTTTTTAAAACCAACATTTCACACTCACTTTGCACACTTTCTCCCGCATCCATAACTATGTTACTAGTACATACACAAATAGGAGATCCCCCAGATAGGCGTTAGCCTTTGGGTAATCCTGAAATAAAGATTATTATTATTATTATTATTATCTGGTGAAGAGCTTTAAAAATTGACAAAACCCTGTCTCGTATAGTAAAAGCCAGCTTTCAAGATTCACCGTCGACACACCAAGCCTGGTAGTAGTAGTAGTAGTAGTACATGTGTAGTAGTATTTACACACACTTGAGAGGGACGAAAAGCGTTTCTTCTGTAACTCTGAGTTTCACGGTTTTAACCGATCATCAGACAGCAACTTGACTACAATTTTCAGAAGATAAGATTGATATAGGCTGCAAGCTTGGATCATAGCGCGAATGGATGATCCGGGCTGATGGTGTAATTGTAAAAATGCGTGAGTTGGTTGATGGGGTGCAAAAATACACATTAGGCCTAGGCTCATGCGACTACATGTTCTTCTGAGGGAGACAAGAAGAAGGACAATTTTTGTGTAGTAGTATTAAATACTACTACACAAAAATTGTCCTTCTTTTTATTATTTTGTTAGGGAAATCCCTACAGATGCCTGGTTTTAGTGTAGATATGATACTGTAGCGTCTTGTACCTGTTTAAACAGAAGCCTGATCTTCAAGATACAGTACACTGCAGGCACATCAGCCTGGCTTTAGTCTTGACATACTTCGTGAGGTACATAGAAATACCTGGCGTGCTCTGGATGGCAGTAGTGATTATTTTAGTCAAGTGAGAATTCAAGTCGCCAGGAAAAGCGCGAGCTCCCACGTACGTAGGGAGCAGCACAAAAATTCCAATAGTTTAGCCGAAGTCTTAGCAACCTTTTCTTCACATTGTTGTCCCCAGCGCGGACCAGCGAATTAGATGGTTTGGAAGCAAAAATTAGATGGTATGCAAGCAAAAACGTTTTATAATAGCCAACGGTCCACAGCGCTAGCGTTTGTTCTGCACCTCAAAGGGCGACACTGACTCACGCTGCTGTCTGGAGTTCGCAAGGTATTTGTCGCTTTGGAAGCGGAGCACCACTGTAAATAACTATTCCTAGTAATGAGAGCTCTCGCAGCACACATTTCATTTCTAGTAGCCTACTCAAGCTCAAGCGACGAGAGGTGAGTTCCCCAGAAACACTGTGTATTAGGAAGTGGTGTTTTTTGCAGGTTGGCCGAGTGGAAGGTTTGATGGACTTCTCGTGTGCTCTGGATGGCAGTCGTGAGTCAGTAAAGTGAGATTTCAAGTCGGTAGGTAGAGCGCGTTCGCGTCGTGCTTTCCTGCCGGTGGAGTGTGACAGGTATGATCCAGGGAGACAGCATGCAGACGTCTGCACGACGGCCACGTGACAGATGCTCACTGCTAAGCTCTCGAGATCTCCATCTGAGCTGACGAAAACAATAAGCGAGCTGCGAGGTACGTCGGATACCAAAAATTGGCCTTATGTACGCCAAGGAAAGCTTTCAGCAGGAAAGACTCTGCTGCGAACCCTAAAAGGGGCTCATTGCCGAAATTGGCGCAGGTCAGGGCTGTAGAATCTGGGACTCGGAGTCGGAGTCGAGGAAAACGTCACGTGAGTCATGACATCAAGAAACCTGCTATTGTCCACACTAAACCTACATGTCGACAAGTAGGACTATAAAGTTACAATTTGTAGTATAATGCAAGCCTTGCCTAGTAGGTAAAAATTAATGTTTTCACGGTGACAGCGTGAACAAGGCGGGGCATTGCCCCATACGGTTCAAATGGTCGCAAGACCGAGACTCTACCACCCGGTTTATGGTTGTAGTCAGAAGCACTGCTTCCGATACAGTGTGTCCTCGCCTTGTTCACGCTGTCACCGTCATGTGGACACGTATCAGTATCGTCAAGTACTGGTATTATGACTACTCCCGGCCTGGTGCAGATCCGGAATGGTTTGAAAATGGTTATTTCCCAGAACCTGCTGAATATTTGTTTGAAAGCAGCGACTCCCATCGGGGGAACTAGACTTGGCTGTGGCCTCTGCACTGTGCTGGGCATGGGCCGTGCATGGGATATGGATGGGAGGTCTGCACAGTAGAGTGCACTATTATAACATAATTATACAGCTGTAGTGCTATTCATGGTCTTTGAGTTTGAGCGGCGTACAAAACGGTGAGCCCAGATCCCGTTATGGACGCAAAGTGCTTCCCGTTACGTAGGGAGGTCTACGATGTCCCTGAACAGCACGCATGCTAGTCACGGAGGGATGCTCAGAGGGAAGCTGTGCTGATTTGGCACCAAATCCAAAACTTCCTCTCCCAGAGTCAGACTCCAGAGCGAAGCTCAGCCTCGGGCGAGCTAGGTAGTTTGAGGGTGGGAGTTTTGAAGACTGTCTCTGCCACTCCGTGAATGCAAGGCGTTGGCCTTTAGGAACTGGTGCCTAATGTGTAACACAGTTGGGACGGAGATCTGCTAACATGGCGATGCAAGCAGCTGGGCGTGCGGGTAAGCTTCATGAACTGTTTGATCCGTTTTTGAATGTACATTATTTGAACGTTTTTGGAAGTCGGGGCGCGCGAGAAGAGGCCCTGACGAGCACATCGTTGATAGACATGATTGTATTGCCTCACCACTCCTTAGCCGCGTTGGTAGGGGCGCAAGTGTACAAAAGCACGTCATTGCCCGAGATCGTCCAGACAGGGGCACGTGCTTCTGTTTCCTTCGCGGTTCTACAGCACCATTCCTGACATAAACCTCTATCATGATTTTCGAAAACTCGATCGCTCATTCCTGCGCGTACAGCACTGCACTGCACTGGACGATCTACGGCAGAGAACTAGTCTGACAGCTAAAGATCGATCGCCAACACTGTTTACAGCACAGCACAAAGAGTACACACGCCCTGAGAGTATTCTGATGTCAGTGGTGACCTGCTTGAAGCATGCTGTCGTTATTACGTAATGGAAATCATTTATTACGTAATCGTAAATGAAAAGCAACTCGGATGCAGATTGCAGAGCCAGGGATAAAAATCAAGAAGAAGGGACCAACAGTTGAAATGTTATCCGTAGCTGTCCATCATGGACAATTATAAGCAAGCTATCAGTGAGTCGCAAAGTGCAACAGTTAGCACAATATTGACTGCTGTGGTACTGACATTCAACGATTTCATCAGATGTTTGGCTCCATCCCGTCCATCACGTTGGTGTGCGCAGTTTTCGTCGCCGGCGGTCCCCAGAGAAAGGTATCCAGAGTGGCACACTCTTGGTAGCTTGCATACTCGTGAGGGCATGCGTGAGCGGGCGCACTGTACAACAAGTGGAGCAACACGTATCTTGCAGGCTGTGCGAGATTGTTTGTTGTTTGGCGTTGTGTCACGGACAAAGAACAAACGAGGAAATGTGCACCAAAGTAACCAGATGGTACGCAGTCAGTGGGCGCGACAACACTGAAGTAAAACACCGACAAGGGGAGCAGGTCACTGGGTACGATGGTGGACAGTTAGTCATAACTTGTGACATTTCGTCCTTCTTCTTTCTTATCCATTAGCACATTTGATTACTATCCAGGCTAAATTATAGCTCGCAGTTGTCACACAAGCAGTACTATGTTCTTGATAGCAAGGAAGAAAAGGAACCTGTCGAGAAATGCAGGGGAAAAGTGATAGTATAGAAATTGGAATGAGTGGGAGCACTGTGCGTCTACACATTTTCGGCGGGTTTAAATTCCAGCCTCCCAGGGGAAAAAATATATTTCGGCTGCATTAAAATTTCAGGCTGTGCTAATGCTGCCTGCATGCACTGTCACACTGAGCCCTGCAAAACAAAATTTCCCCCGCAACAAATTTTAGGCCGAAAATAGCTAAAAATAGATACCATATTTCCCCGAGTATAAGTCGCACCATTTTGCACTAAAATTAAAGGGTTAAAAAGGGGGTGCGACTTACAATCGAGCATGACTTACTACTGAAGTCAATAGATCAAATCAATATTGCTCAAACCTGAAAATGGGGGTGCGGCTTATAATCGAGTGTGAGTTATAATCGGGGAAAAATGGTATGCACCGAATGTTGTTGATTTTAAACAGGCAGGATAGACGAAGAGCTCAAGGTTGGATAGTAGACTTCTGTGTGCTTGATTCCAGACATGAGTCAGTTCGAAGAGTCAAAAGCAAGGCATTGGGAAAAGCGCAACCTTGAACTTTGTGCGCAACTAACTGGTTTGCTCGTCTTGCTGCTGCTTCATCATCCTTAGTTAGTCAAAACTCACTTCACCGCACATGCGCTTACCCGCCGACCTTGTTCAACACACAAGCAACAGGACTTGTTGTGAAGATAGTGGCATACACTCCCCCGTGCCGCCACCATCATGATTCTCACATTTACACATTGTACACCTATGCGTTATGCTGGCTACTGTATAAGCACAAATTTTCGTTCACGAAATCTTTCGTTATATCACTCCACCAGCAGGCTTGTTATGTACTAATTTTCGTTTTTGGTCGAGGTCCGTCAGACCGAACGTTCAGAATTCTTTTAAAGTTTTGTACAAACTTTAGTTATTTCTAGGGGTGAAAGGGGTGATCCG
>NC_088652.1:10541857-10594479 GCF_964019385.1 Sycon ciliatum
CCCTACCCCACCACCCATGGCTGCTTCTGGACTTGTTTTAGGTTTGGGTGGGGTTGCACGGACAGAATAGGCACGGAAATGTGAAAAAATTGTAAATGCATTTGTTTGGCTCCTCGGTGGCTCGCACACTGTGGCACTATGCCGGAAATTTGAGTTTTTCCGGCCTGGAAAGCCCATCAGTGAGGCGCAAGAACTTGTAAATCATGTCCTGAGGGCCATCATAGTGGCAGGAGTGTGTGGTCAAAATTTCACTCAAATCCATTGAGAAACACCAAAGTTACGGTCAGTTGAATGCCATATGAAATTTATGGGTAGGCTGCCCCCTTAATGCGACACACACGCACACACACACACACACGTTGGCATTCGCACCGTCTTCCTTGGTATGACTTCCTTTGTATGTTTGTATGTACAGGTCTTATTTTAGTACCAGTATTATGGATCTACACCCTTTAAAAACCTTACCAACACCTGGAAATGCCATGGATTCCATGTAAGTCAACCAACCAAAAAAAAAACGTTTTTCTCTATCACTCCCTTTCTGATGACCCTCAGGTATTTTGTTTTCTGTTTGACTCCCGTTGGAGTAGTACATTGTACTATTGAGGCAACACACTAAAAACAAGTAAAAACAAACGATAAAACAACAAAAAAAACTGTAGAACTCAGATGGCCAGCCAAGGAAATAATTGTAACATGGAAAAATGTGGGTACTTTTTTCATGTTAAAAACTATAGCCATGCTCAGATCAGAATCATAGCAACAAATAAAGTGTTCAAGAACGCTTTCTCGTCACATTATAAAGTGCTATGTTTGCTGAATGTCCCATCATATTCTCAGCTGTGTATTTATCACTTGCCATTGTATCTCTTTTATCAATTATCTGTTACTTTATTTCTTGTGTCCTTGTTTTTGTCGCTCCAAGTGTATAAGATCCTGTTACTATTTATGATACTTGGTCCGCCCTGTTACAATTGGCGCTTATCTTCACACTTGTCTCAGGAAGAAAATACAAATATTTGAAGCAAGTCACGATCACCAAACACTATGTACATGATAATTTACATGTCAGTAAGTAGGGATGAAACGGTTACCCTTAAGGTAACAAACGGGTGTCTGGCTTAACGGGCGGGTTATCGGGTACCCTTTATCTGCCATACCTTTTCCAAAAACGTTGCATTTGCTTGTGATCGTAAGCGCAACATGTCTTTTGCAGGCATTCTGATAGGAGAGAGATTTTCGGGCAACAATTGCGACAGTAGCCTTCCGGATTTCACGCCAGGAGGATATGCGAAGTCATACAAGTACACTACACCGTGACGAGCACAGTGTGCACAATCACTGCGCTACATGCTAGCAGTCGAAATAATGTCGCAGCTACAATGGATACCGTGATATGTAGCAGGATTGAACGAGGAAAAACACACTCAAAACTGTGCACTGAACTGTACAACTGTACAAGCAAGCTTCTAATACTGTACCCTACAATCCTACAAGACTATCGGGTACTCGTTCGTTAATGGATTAGCAACTAAACAGACGGGTACCCGGGTTACCCGGATCACCCCTTTCACCCCTATCAGTAAGCAACTCAGCCGAAAATTCAAGCAAGTTACACGTCCTCCGCGCCACTATCGTCTGCTGCACGCTTCATAGCTTGTACCACTTCTCCTCGTCTCGAATCACGCTCAAAGACAGTTCGTGCCTTTAACCTTGCCGCTCAGAACCTGAGTGACAATAACTGGACCCTGATACACTAAAACCATATTTTTGCCATGCTTGTATGCATATGCTTCTCTGCGCGACACACGTAGATTTACCACTGACTACCGGTATGGCGGCAGTTTTACTACGCACCATACATAGCGCATGCACTCTTGACCCACCCGACCCGCGCTTGCATAGAAGCCAGGCTTCTACGCCCGACAGGCTTATATGCATTTGACCCGTTTGATTTTCAGGCCTCTATCCGCAATGTGCTTGTATGCAAACCCGGCTTTTATCCGCGACTTTACGGTATGTGATCATTTTATCATCCAAAAGGGTCAATCGAACACACTCTAGGCAAAAGCAAGCCAAGAATGTTGTGATGACAATTTAATAACTTGGAACATCTCAAATCCTCTGCCTCGAAATTGCGAGAAAACCTGTTATAACGCAGTGCAGTTCACTCGATTTCTTTGCAGAGCGCTGGGATGTTTTGCAAAGAAGCCAGAATGTTCGTAGCCTGATTGAGTCACAACACCTGGCTGGCTATGTACACATGAAAATGAATCCCCAGCTGAAGTGCATTTATACGCTAAAAAAAACTTGAGATGTGATCTTCCTTCGAGCGCCATGACTCCGCTCCAGGACCTCGTATGGCCTTCGCGTGTCTCGAGATGACAGCTGAAAGGTTTCTAATGCTGATAGGCCTTTTGATTCAAGTATTCGCAAAGTCTTGAAAATTCAAAGTTGATCGGTATGCTGTGCATATGGGTTTATCCGTAGGCTTTTTATTATTATTTTTTTTAAAGACGATGTGGAAACAATAATCTAAATAATGCATTGAATAAAACTACAGGTGCACTCATACCACAATCATAACAATGAATAAAGTGTAGCAGAGAACGTGTTCTCGTCATCATTATCAATGGAATCTCAAGACTGAAGACTATACTTGGTCCGCCAAGTTAAAATTGGCGCATATCTTCACCCTTTATTTGTCGGTTTTCTGCCTATGTCATACGGCATAGAACCACCGATTCATCCTCCGAACATAATCATTGACCATTGCATCCGGCGACATGGCAGCACAAACCACCACAGAAGTTGCGATCGGTTCATTTGAGTCATTTCGACTGGAGCTGCCACCGACGAACACTTCCGTCAGCGCAAGAAAACACTGCAACCTCCGCTCCAGTCCGTAAAATAGGTAGGCATGTTTGCATTTCAGAGCGAAAACGGTTAGAGAATACAGTTTCTGCCTACTTCCATTTGTCTGGTGTCAAGGATGGTTTACTGCGGGGAGATATAGAAAAGCTGAAAACGGACTTAGCGAGCTGGAGTGTCAGTGCTTGCACAGTACAGCGCCTAGTGAAGAGTTATCACCAACAAATCGCTGACGAAGAAACTGCAGCTTATGTAGACATCTCCAGAAAGTGAGACCAACCCGGCGGATACACTCTGAAGCTCACAGAGGACCGGGAAAGGGAGCTAATCAAAAATACACACCAAGTCCTGAGGGAAACTCTCGTGCAAAGGACTTTCAGGAAACTAGCCAAAAAGACTGGTGCACGGCGTTAGGACTTACATGTAGGTGCAGTATGCAAAGGTACGACATCAAGCGGAAGCTATCACTGCGCTGCATGTACAAACACCACGCGTGGATGATGATCAGCAAGTACGACAAGCGCAAGAGGCGAGTAATCATTTGAAAAAGGACACTGCTGATGCGGCGTTGCTTTTTTGTCTCAAACAAAGGCATTCTTGAGATGAACGGAGATAACGCTTACAGCCAACACGCTGTTACTGTATTGTTACTACACTATTAACCACCCCTGCATCCAACCATTGGCATGCTACAACCGACAACCGTTGCAAACGTGGGTGAGAGAATACATAAAAATAAATTCGGGACCACTGCTGATGCGGCGTTGCTTTTTTGTCTCAAACAAAGGCATTCTTGAGATGAACGGAGATAACGCTTACAGCCAACACGCTGTTACTGTATTGTTACTACACTATTAACCACCCCTGCATCCAACCATTGGCATGCTACAACCGACAACCGTTGCAAACGTGGGTGAGAGAATACATAAAAATAAATTCGGGACCCTGATACCCTAAAGTGATATCCAATGGCAGAAGCCAATACAAAGGAGGGGGCGCTAGCCAGCCATGGCAAGAGAATAAAAAGAAAGAAAGAAGGAAAGAATATGATAATCGGAAGAAAAGAATGCATCAGCGGGGCATTGGTGAATGCTCTCTACTTTGTCTTGTTACTCCACTACTCTGCTCTCTGTCTCTTCCAGCTAGCACTCCAGCACATTCGTACATGCACTGAGCCACAACTATCAACAAGGAATCAAGAGAGTTGAAATATTGAAATAGTAGTAAAATTGGGAGAAAAGAAACTGTTCTTTTTCCACGAGATCCACGATCCATCAGGAAAAAGGACCTGCACAAGATGGCGACCATGTCGTCCATTGACGCGTAATCATTGTAATCATTGAAAACAAACTAGTGCAGCGACCAAAGAAAATACACAAGTGAAGAAGAAGAAGAAACAGCGCTGCAGCAAGAAGATTGGATCGCTGCAGTTGCTAAAATGCACTAGCCTACTGACTGTAGTTCCACGTGAGCATGCAGTCACGTGGTCATAAACAGAGTGCGTACACACTCACGTCATACCGATACGTCATACATGACAAAAGAAAAGAAAGTAAAGTCACACGCGAGTCAAACAAATCAAAGAGCGCATGACTACTGCAAATACTGCGAGGAATTTGTTTGAGAACAAAATGCACAAGATGAGGAATTTGTTTGAGGACAAAATATTAATGCACAAGAATCTGAATCTCTTCGAAGCTAGAATTCCTAGAGAAGCTAGGGAACTAGAACTCGGCGGAGAATTTGGCTAACTATTCAAACAAGCCTGGACTCGGCTACAAAGTAAGAATACAATCAAATAAATAATATCGCCAGAACTATCGTACCAATATCGTCAGAACTACCGTAACAGTACAAGCAGTCGATTTCCCTGATTGTTACCTCCAAATATTGTACAGTCTTGGTTTCAATTTGGAAGTGGAGCGGTAACATAGGCGCATTGGGAAAAAAGGTGCAGAGCGCAACAAAGGCACGCTGTTGCCTAGTTCCGACGTGCTCCTTCGACATTCTGTATGTACCGTGTGTGCCGGAGTATTGCACACTTTAGATGTACAAGCATACTGATGCCTCTTCTACGAGCAAAAATAAATTGATTGAGTAATCAATAGTGATGAAAACAAAGGAAAGAGTGACCAGAGCACAATTTCATTGATCCCGGTCTAAACAACAAGGGTCGTTAGAGCACACTGCCGTTTCTGTGCTGCCTTCTCGATACATACGTATGTAAACTATATCATGTGCACATTCACATGTCTGAAGGTTTGTGGTTTTTCAATAAAATAAATAAATCAATCAATTAATTAATCTCGAATGACACCAAGACCGCATGGACACATAACAGCAGACCAGTTTTGCACAGACTGCAGGAAGAGGGATCACCTCATGCTCTAGAGATGAGTGCGTGTGTGTAGGGGGGGGGGGGGGTCAAATTCATTGTTACTTTTAAATTCATTTAACATCCCACTGCATCCCACTGCACACACAGACATTGAAGACAAGGTTTGGGCTAGACTGGAACTCATGCGGGGGAAATGGGATTAGGCTTACACCCAGGCCACCACATGGTAGGACGAATGTGGAGGGGGCCGCTAACAAGGTTAGGCTTACACCGCACTTCCACATGGTAGGACAGATGTGGAAGTAGGCTGCTAACGGGGTTACGCTTACACCCGGACATCTGCATGGTAGGACGAATGCAGAGGGGCTGGTAACCTGGAGTTGGGTGTCAGCTCAAAGGCTTACGGGGTGCTTTGCAGCCACCCACTCCATGTGAATGCCACCCTTTCCGTGAGTTCCTAATTTATTCATGACTCGGATAGTATGTGGTAATGAGTACTGTGATACTAGTACCACGCCAAATTGGGTGGGTTGGGATGGGGAAAATTTGGCAAAGAGCTAGTGTTGGAGCAAACAGCAAGTGAGAGTGGTAAGCAACAACAGGAACAAAGAACACGAGTGTATGCACATATGGGGTCAGATGCGCTGGTAGGTTCAGCTGCCGACAGAGCTAGAGGGGAACACGCTCCCTCGTGGCGCGAACTGTGCCCGTGTCACGTGCACAGCGGTGTGCGTGGGCAGCTCAACGACACCGCTACGGGTAGATGTGGAATGCAGTGTGAGGTAGCGGCATCGCTACGGGTAAATATGGAGTGCTATGTGCAGTAAACGCAGGCGGGCCGGGCACGCGCTGAGAGAGCATTACATGCTTGTTAACTACAGTTAATACTACGTATAAACTGAGATTTCTCGCTTTCGTAGCTAAGGAAGCGAAAAAAACCTGAACGAGACAACAGATCATGTATTTATTGTGGGTCTTAATCGAGCTCTTCTCTTTTCTTCATGGCATCTTTCTTTCTTGCAGAACATTTCAATCTTGCCTAATAACTAGTGTTCCGGAGGGTACGTTTTCAAAATTTCCCCAACTAACTGAACTGTGAGTTGCAAGGATTTCTTTAGTTTGCATTATCTCTTTCTCAATCTGCGGAGAGAACTGTTTCGTCCTTTGTGGACTCATCAGCGCAGCACAGAGAAAATGAAGCTGAACTTGATACCAACGAAAAATAAAATTTTATATTCCCTGGCCAGATTTAAATCAGGCCGGAAGGTACCTTGCCAGAGTGCTCAAACTGTATCTCTTTTTGAACATTTTTATTATTATTATACGCACGTCCCCGTTTACGTCAACAGTAAGTCCACGTATCCGCGTGTGCCAGAAGACAGGCAGAGTGGGCAGAGAGAAAAATAAAAAAAATAAATAAATAAAATAAATGTAAGACAGCAGGCGATGGGCACATAACTCATGTTCGTTGATAGGTGCTCAATGCACAGGATCTATTCGAAAGATCAAAAAATATAACAAGAATAACAGACAACGGCGATAGGTTTGTAACTCATGGTCGATGGTAAGTGCTAAATGCACGGGATCTGTACAATGCCTCTGTCCCATCCGTTAGTTACTGCGTACATCCTGGAACAGCTCGCGCCATGCAGGCCTGTCCGCGGCGATAGTCCGCAGGTGCTCCAGATCTGCCAAGTTCCTCAGACTCCTCAGTCAGTCCTGCTGATTCTAGGTCCGCCGATAGTGTGGACACAATGGTTGTCCGTGGCCGCCCTCGCCATACCTTGTCCCCGCAGGTGAGGTAACTCCGCATAGCGAGGGTGGCAGGCGTGTCTTGAGGGAGTCTGAGGATATGCCCAAACAGAACATATCTTAATTAATTAACCTCTTTAGCATGACGCTACCTGAACGCGCCCCACGTCAACACCTCTAAAAGTTTCATTTTCCCATGAAAGTACTAGCTGTTCAAGGATCGATGAATTTACCTACTCTTGGACGAATTCCATGATCTTGAGCTTCCTGGAAAGGTCTTGAGACGAGGAACAACAGGGCCGGCGCCACTAGTATAGTTTCGATGTATGATTTTTGTAAAGGGAGTTGCCCAGAGTGCAGGATTTGCCGTCTAAATTCCAAAAACATTCAGGGGAGGACCCCACACCCCCATAAAGATGGACTTTCGGCCGCACCGCTCCGCGGAAGCTGCCTCCGGCCCTGAACAAACTGGTGTCGAACCCAGCTCGGAGCGAAACCAAAATCCCGTTTGCATTTCGCCGAGCGAGGGCCTGATGACGTCGCATGTGCTTAGTATGCCAGCCTGGATGTACCAGCGCACATATATTGGTTGCCAAATTTTCAATCAAGGAGAAATTCCAAACGCATACATTCCAACCATCCAGGGTTTCCCGGGACAGTCCAGGGAATAGGGTGCTTGTCCCGGGGTCCAGGAATGTCTCGCCAAAATCCCGAGATTGAAATCGATGTTTTTCTCCTTTTATTTATGACTATTTTTCAGCGTTTCCTCGAATTAGATCCGTTGCATGTACACATGGCACGTAGTAAACAGCGCAAGCACTCCTATCCACAAGTGCAACTCGTTCGACAGTAGAAATCTGCATGCCGCTTGGCTTTGATCTTCAGAGTTCTTCCTCATGTTTCCCCTGCATGTACTTGTAGTCGAAAGAGGAAGTCATCAACTGTGACCCAGACTGCACCCGCAAAAAAAGAACAGAGATTTTCCTTTCAAGGAGGATTGGATTCGAAAATGCAGCATCACACAGAGTTCTATGGGCAAGAGCCACGTGTTTTGCAACGGGTGTTCGAGACATGCTTGCGTCGGTGGTGTGAATGAGGTGAGGCCACGTGTTTTGCAACCGGTGTTCGAGTCATGTTAGCGTCGGTGGTGAGAATAGATATCCTTAGCTAAAAAAACGCTAACGTAAACGCAAACCTTTCCGTACTTCGGATCGTTCAAGCTGACTTTTCCCTTAGCACAAAGTACGTTATAGTTGAGACGAAGTAGTCGTGACAACCATGGCGATATGAATTTTCGTGGAAACAGATGCGGGAAATTCAAAATTTTGAACCAGGGATTAGTTTGCTGTCGTTCCGAAAGAATACCTTGCCTTGGCGAGGTATCTGGAATAGCAAAAGCACGGCGAAAATGAGTTTTCGCTGTTCCCAGGTCCTTGGAAACCCTTTCCTAAACGCAGCACCGAAGACTGTAAGGGTTCTCCAGCTCCAGCACGTCTGGGAGAGGCCGATGAATTTTTTCCTCAGGAGTGCCGTGGAACTGGTCCTTTGTTTCCCAGATGGAATAGAGGGAGAAAGGCACGAAGCAGAGGACGCAGAAATTGTCAACTGAAAGGCAAAACTCGCCAAAAAAGCTAAATGTCACAAGAGGAAGCAATCTCGACTCTCGATCTCATCTCGATCTGCACGACGTGCTTTTTATCTCCCGCCAGTTACAAAACAATGCGAGTTTTTGCATTTTTTGCAGAATTTCCATAACGAACGTCGGCCCGTTATTTTGAGCTCTGTAACGTTTTTCCGTTATCCGATAACGTCTTTTGTCACGGCTGGGAGTGAGTACCGTAAAAGTTAGCGTTATCGTACTTTTGCTAAGGATGTCTAATGAGCTGAGGCTACTGTAAAAGCCATTATTCTAACGAGGCCCATAGATAACAGTCTCCTAAAATTGACTGGCTTACGTTCACGAAAGGTAACGATTCTCACTCATTCTCAATGCTCAACGGCAACAGTATATGCATCGATTTATGTATAACGATATTAATGACAGATTTCTCATTGTTAACTCGTTAGAATTAGCACTTCCTTTTATATCAACAATATTATGGCTTTTACAGTACACAGCAAGACAAAAAAATGTGGAGCTGCAACAGATCTTCAAAAACAGATTGGGAGGGAAATACGATGATGCCATCTTCATTTATGGGAGTGGTGGCGTTAATACAGAAATGGAAAACTCGGCCTTCAGGCGAGTATCACGCGAACCATGAATTTTTGTTCAAGGTTTGAAATGGGTGTGTCGTGCAGCGAATCCTTTTGCACGCCTGTGGTTAATCCTAAAGGATACCAAACTGCAAAGTTTGATCACAAATCAGTCTGATGATTGCCTACTTGTGTGCGAAACTCAGGCCACAACTCTCTCACGTTTTCTTGTTGTGTTCTGAAATACATTGAAAGTAGCCCACAAATTAGTCTGAAAAATTGTGTTCAAATCCTCTTCCAGTTTGCCTTTCTGACTCGTGTGTACTCCGTCCTCTGCTTTAAAACGTTCAGAACTCTTCGTGTTAACAAAATAGTGACGATATGGCCTGGAGCTTTCAACAATGTACCAAAGCTCACCAAACTGTAAGTATTAACGCTCCGCACTTAACACCCTGGTTTCTTGTCCACTGTCTATGACCGTACATATAAGGTTTCCGCCACACAACTGCATCCCGCATAAACATCTTGATCCTTTCGGCTTTTTTTGCACATGATGCACTACTAGAGATCATAACTTTAGTTATGTTGCGAGTCTGGCCTTCAAACTTTGGCCCCATGTCCCTGAAGCATGTGGTGGCCAGCAGGAAAAGCCCCAGGCATGACCCACATGCAAAAGAAACTGAGAACCAAGCATGCGAAGTGCATGCATCTACCTGACAGCCACATGCTTCCATGCATTCTTTCCTGAGCATAATGAAAGTAGAGAAGAAAGCCATGGAAGCCGTGAGGGTGCTGGGTCTGTTTGAAAACTTTGAGAGGAGTGCCTGTCCTGTGGATAGCAGGGAATTTAGAGATGACGCTGGTAACGATATTGACTCGCTATCATTGGATGAAGAAGAGAGAAAAAAACTAAGCAGCAACTGCATGTGCAATTCCAGCGTAGGAATAGGTTAGTCCTCCTTGCATCTGGGGTTTCTTGCAACTTTACGAACATCTTAGCCATTCTACAATGTCTACCTTCACGGATGACAGTACCTTATACCTGTCCTGCTTACCCGCCTCCCACCCTCGCAAAACTGTTTGCTTGCCTTGATTCGGAGACGATGCCTCAAATCACACTTGCACAGGACCTTCACCATTTCTAGCCCATCCGTCATGGAGGTTATCCTGCGTGAGTTCTTGTGTCCGTGTTCTACTGAATGTTCCGTCTGTATGTATGCAGAGTCCTCGACCACAATCCGCTTTCCTTCTTACCGGATAATGTCTTTGCGAACTTGACATCTCTTGATCATTTGTAAGTATTTGTGCAGTTGAAGGAAAGCCACCTGGGCTAGGATGAAAGACTCAAGACCCCCACCCCGTAAAATTAAAAACCGTAATTTTCTTTTTAGCAGATATACACCTACACTGGTTATCCACCAGTGCCACATATGTTCATTACCCATAATGATCTATATCTGCTGTCTGCGACACACTCCTTACTTATCGAGAAGAAAAAAAACACTCCCCACATAAACAGTACCCAGTTAGTAACGAGAAAGAGACGCTCCCGTCAGGCGAAATAGCACGTCATAGTACATTTGAGATCAGCGGGAAGAAGATGACGACGTCCACTAATTTAGTATCTGTGCACACAAATATGCTGTGTGTGACTCTGCGCGTCAGCTATGATATCATCCCCTGTGGTTCCATGCCTAGCATGTACGTCTGAACCATCCTGCAAAGTTTGAATGACGTAGGTTGAGCGATCGCTCCGCGAAACATACTTTTTGAAATTCTCTTCATAGTATATCTTCCACCATTGAAATTTCGAATTTCTTGCTGAGAGGGGTGGCTTGCAACCTCGATATGGCTTGTTCCAGGCATGCTTTGGAGCCATCCCCTGTTGAAGTAGTGGCGTGGAACTGCCCTGCAACTGCTACAACAAAAAATGATTCAATCTGAGAAAGGGTGAGACCGCGAATCTCGGTTGAATATTGAGTATTTCAAGCCTTTTCACGACGAAGATAGAGTTCTTTTTGGAGATGGACGTCGCGACAAAGGACATGGTGTCCGACTTCTGGCGTCTGGTGAAGGCAGGGATCATTTGTCCAGTCAGGTCGGCAGCCTAACCGTCGGTAAGCTTCTGTTTGGATCCCGTTCTGCTCGATGTGGTAGATCACAAACAATTTGATATCGCACAAATTGATCTCAGCATTGTGCGTACGGTATTTTAGATTCAGAAAATCCCAAAGTGTCTCTGTGTGGCCGTCCTATGCCATGAGAAACTCCAATCAGGCTCCTATGTCCTCTGCCTTCATGATTGAATGTCCACTTCGTTTGAAAAACGAACACAACAATCGAGGACGGCATTGCAATGAAAAATACAGCTATAGTGGAGCTGAAAAAAAGAAGAAAAAAACGTGCTCAGGATGAGACTCGAGTACACGCATACTCTCCCAGCAGGTGAAACGCAAATTTTTGTGAAAAATGCGTGTCGCCGACTGACCAGTAATTTCGCCTGACGAAACACATGTTGTCATACAGGAACACTGGTTGGATAAAGGTTAACTTTACATAAACGAGAGAGCTTGGAAGCTCAGGGCCCTACGCTATGCTTTTTTGCCTTGATGACCCAGACAAAAAAAAGCATAGGAATGTTATAAATTCTTTAAAAAAATCCTTTTTTTTAAAGACATAACCTGGGATTCGAACCCGCACTATCGCGCGCCCTGCATGCATCCACCGATACACTTCGCATACATACTAATTCTTCCAAGTTGTTTCACATTGTGATCTTGCATTTGAAAGCCCTATTTGAATATGCATTGTGGCCAGCCGTCTTTGATGGCACGGTACGGTAGGGGATAGGTACGGGACAGGTACGATCGAGGGTAATACGACACCGTCTAGCTGCCCGCAATATTCAAATAGGGCTTTCAAACGCAAGATAATAACGTGAAGCAACTTGGAAGAATGGGTATGAATGCGAAGTGTATGGGGGAATGCATGCAGGGCGATAGTGCGGGTTCGAATCCCTGGATATGCCTGAAAAAAAAAATAGGAGAATTGAAAAATTTATAACATCCTATGCTTTTTTGCCGTCAGATACGGATAGCGCCAGGCGTGACACAAACAAACACACAAACAAACAAATACCAAATTTAAGCTGTGTGGACCCTGGCTAGCGCCAGACGTTACTGAAGTAACGTCTTCTGCATAGCTACGGGAATTAAATTAAATTAGCGCTTGCACCCGAATGCATCAGAGCAGTGTATAGGAAATGGGAGAGCCAAGTGACTACATGCAATGGAAAGTCACAGAGCAAAGCTGCATGCATACCCACGTATTCTCACAACACCGCACAAGGATGATTGGGGTACACCAGTGTGCTGGTTTCGATCAACTGGTGAAGCGATTGGCGTTGCAAACAGCCAAAGTGATCGCTCACGACTGAGCTGCAGCAGTACCCGCGACCGGGTGCAAAGTTCCCTGATCGACGTTGCAAACAGCCAACCAGGGTGAAGCAGTTGGCGTTGTAAACGGCCAAAGCAATCGCTCATGCTTGAGCGGCAATAGTACCCGCGACCGGGTGCAATGACTACTGAATGGCGTCGCAAACAGCCGACCAATAGTATGCAATTTTAAGCAGAGATAGTAGCAGCAAAGCAACCAGTTGAAGGAAGCTGTTCCCACCTATACAATGTGGGAATGGGAGGGTGGGTGGCAAACAAATTCCGGTTGCTGCTCAGTGACACTGCAAAGGAAAGCGCAAGCCAAAGTCAGCGCAGCAAGAGCTACCCAAGGCGATTTGGGCGCGCATGCGCAGCAGTTGAGTGCACGTGTAAAGCCAGCTCGATCGCAGCTAGCATGAGATAGAGAGCAGCGCATCGGTCTTATCGCTAACTAGGGTTAGCCCAAAAGCTAACCCAACATTTAGCGCTTGCACCCGAATGCATCAGAGCAGTGTATAGGAAATGGGAGAGCCAAGTGACTACATGCAATGGAAAGTCACAGAGCAAAGCTGCATGCATACCCACGTATTCTCACAACACCGCACAAGGATGATTGGGGTACACCAGTGTGCTGGTTTCGATCAACTGGTGAAGCGATTGGCGTTGCAAACAGCCAAAGTGATCGCTCACGACTGAGCTGCAGCAGTACCCGCGACCGGGTGCAAAGTTCCCTGATCGACGTTGCAAACAGCCAACCAGGGTGAAGCAGTTGGCGTTGCAAACGGCCAAAGCAATCGCTCATGCTTGAGCGGCAATAGTACCCGCGACCGGGTGCAATGACTACTGATTGGCGTCGCAAACAGCCGACCAATAGTATGCAATTTTAAGCAGAGATAGTAGCAGCAAAGCAACCAGTTGAAGGAAGCTGTTCCCAGAAAACCAGCACACGGCACCCCAGCAAGCGTTCACCACCAATGCACGAGAGCTAAGAACAAGTGATTAAGGCACGAGATGGATAAAGGTAGGCATGCAGATGGATGAAATCCAACGCAGGTTCTCAATACGGCAATTTAGCAATGACAATCGGTACCTGTATGTCAAGGCTATATTACATCGACTGGAATGGCAGCACTGCTCGGTCTGGTTGTGCTTGAGCAGCTGGGGCGAGACGTCGGAATTCCTCCATGCGGAAACGAGACAGCGAATCGGCAATGCAGTTAGACTGGCCAGCAATGTGAGCAGCAGTGATGGTGAAATTGAAGCGGGCGCACACAAAGAACAGCTCCCTGATCAGGGTCATCACTGGCGGTGACTTGGATGTGCCGGAGCGGATGCAATCTACCACAGCCTTGTTGTTGCAGTGCATTGTGATACGAAGCTGGCGCCATTCCTTGGCCCACGTGCAGCACGCTGTGACCAACGCGTAGAGCTCCTTCCACTCAATGCTGTGAGTGAGTTGCTCAGGCGACCAGGTCCCTTGAAGCCAGCGGCCGCTGTTGAATGCGCCCCAGCCCAGGGTGCCACTGGCATCAGTGAACAGCTCCAAGTCTGGAGATGGTGTCCAATCTGGGAACAGGAAGAATGATTTTCCGTTCCATTGTTCCAGGAGCCGTAGCCACCATTGGATATCTTCCTGGCACTCGGTAGTCAGACTGATGCGGTAGTGAGGCTGCTGGTAGCGACTGCAAATAGACCACAGGCGCCGCATAAATGTCCGGCCGGGTACGATGACTCTTGCAGCGAAGGAGAGTTTCCCCAGAAGAGATTCGAGTTCGCGCTGAGACATGGTGGGGTTGATGCTCGCTGCAGTCAACAGGCGCTTGATGTCGGCCAATTTGTCGTCAGGGAGCCGGGCTTCCATCTTCTCACAATCCAGGATAATGCCCAGGAATGTCAGGGTACGAGACGGGCCTTCCACCTTTGCAGGCGCGAGCGGGACTCCGAGGTATGAGAATGCACGGAGAAGAATGGCCAGCTGCCGATTCGCCACTGCCTGGCCCACGCTCACGCACAAGTAGTCGTCCAGGAAATGCAGCAAATTAGGGATGGAGAATTCGTGGTGCATTATCCATTCGATGGTGGCTGCCACTGCATCAAATACCGCCGGGCTAGAGCGGAGCCCAAATGGCAAGACACGGTCGTAGTAGTACTTCCCCTGCCACAGGATGCCGAGGAGATGCCAATCCTGTGGGCGGACAGGTATTTGACGAAAAGCACTCTTCACATCGAGTTTAGAGAGATAGACAGGAGACGGGGAGGACATAATTATGTTAATGGCTTCATCAATGCTGATGTACTGCAAAGAGAAAGGCTCGGCAGGGATCCGGTCGTTAACGCTGGAGCCGGCAGGGCTGGACAGGTGGTGTATCAAGCGTAGCTTGCCATTCTTTTTCGGAACAGCGCCAATGCCAGAGCAGTACATAAATGGGAATGGGGGCGAGTCAAATGGGCCAGCCGTGTAGCCGGCGTTGCAGGAAGCGGTGAGCTGTGCAGACACAAATGCAGAGTGCTGGAATGCTGATGAGAGGTTGGACGAGTGCTGGTTAGTTATGCGGTTGCCGGTAAAGCCAATGTCAAAGCCGCAGCGGAGGCCGTTAATAACATACGAAGCCAATGAACTGTCAGGGTGGTTACGGAGCAGTGATTCGAAGCGAGAAACAGAGAGGGGTGTGGACAGTAGGACATGCGCTTGTGAAATCAGTAGAACGTGAAGTGCAGGGAGAAATATGTACAATCGCGGGAGCTGCAGCCAAAGCAGCAGAGTTACTGGCGCCTACCGCACTTAGATCCGTTGTGGTCCTTGGACCCGCAGCGGTTGCAGACATGGGCGTACTTGCACGTGCTGAGACTGCAACGCCCAGCGTTGAAGTTCCGGCAGATCGGTTGGCCATTAGACACCGTACGGACTCCATTGAAGGCTTGCTGGTTGTTACGTTGCGGACGAAAGGGACACTGGCCGCCTCCAGGATGGATGAGGCGGCAGGACTCACATGTGGGCCTTGATCGGCTAGTCACGGACATTTGCCACAGATTTATGTCGATGACGTCAAAGCGCTTGCCTGGCTGAGCAGAAATGGCAGAGCGAAACTGGGTGTCGTACGACAGCCAAGCCTCCGGATAGTATTGCCTGTTGGCTGCAACTATGGTGGCTTGGTAGGAGAGCATCTCCTGCAGGCGGGACGGGTTGGCAGAACACACGACGTTCATGAAGAGAGTCCATGCCTCCAGCCATGTCGGCAAGTCGTGGACGCGTCGACGAACGGGCTGCGCCGCTCCACCTTCCACCACCTCCAGAGACTGGCCGCCACTGCTGAACTGCAGCTGAAGCTGGCGTGGGGCAGAATACGAGGTGGCGATAGTATCGGGCAGCAGCTGGGTGAAATCTACAAAGTCACCCTTCAATATTTTCTCTCGTATAGTCTGGGGAACGGAGAGATTACCAGCGTTGGAAGACTCCGCCGAAGGTTGAGTTCCAGCGGATCCAGGGGCAGTGATGGTGGCCAGCATTGGAGCGATCGCCTCCGACAAGGCAACAGTGACGGCGGAATGTACTTCCTGCCGCACAAACTGGCGCAAATCGTCATTACTGCTCCGGTCCGGGATCTGGGGAGTCGGAGAAGCTGCTGCAGCACTCTCCAGATCCTGCTCTTGCTCCTGCTCGTGCTCCTGCCGCGAGGATGGCGTGGCCGACGGAGATCGAGGTTCCCGTGCCGCCGAGCTCGACGTGTCCTGGATACTGAGCAGCAAACGGGCAAGAAGCTGGGGCTTTGTTCCGCTCGAATTCAGCCCACGGCCTTCCAGCTCGGCCCGCAAGTCCGACACGTTCATACGGCGTGCTTCAGAGGTAGACAACATGTTTGTCGTGCAGTAAACGGCTGCGAGGAATCTACAAGGAGTCTGAATAATTAATTCTATTCTCAACAAACAAATTCCGGTTGCTGCTCAGTGACACTGCAAAGGAAAGCGCAAGCCAAAGTCAGCGCAGCAAGAGCTACCCAAGGCGATTTGGGCGCGCATGCGCAGCAGTTGAGTGCACGTGTAAAGCCAGCTCGATCGCAGCTAGCATGAGATAGAGAGCAGCGCATCGGTCTTATCGCTAACTAGGGTTAGCCCAAAAGCTAACCCAACATTTAAATTAAATTAAAATCTGCTTCCAGACATACCGTGAATCACAGATGCACATCGCCAGTTCCCCGCTCACCCATTTTAACTCTCTCACTCGGCCGACCTTGCGTGAAGGCACATAATTATTTCTTCCAGAAGTGACCCAAAAATCATAAAAACATGCAGTACAAGGAGTCCTTTGTGTAGGCATGCTAGAAACCAGACTAAGCACACGGACAGAATAGACAACCAGCCATTGTGTCTCTCAGATTTTTCGTCTGCAAAACCAGCTCAACAGCAGCATATGGCCAAGAGCATTACGCAATGCACTGTTACCATGGCTGTGTACATCAGTACTACAAATGCATGACGACCACACGTTGGACCTGGTTTCGTAATTAATCTGGGCGGCACAGTCATTGTGTTACGGGAGCTAATTGTGCCGACTTTGTCTTCTACTTCTGCCTGTGTGTTTCTATTAGGGATTTGAGCAATAACGAACTCACGACCTTGTCCCTGCAGATGTTTACTGGAGCGAATCTGAAACTTTCCACGCTGTAAGCTGGTTACCAATGCGACGGGCTGCATGCTCTGCTCATCATGCTTTTCTCCATGGTGCTTTTAAGACTCATTGTTCTTGCTCCTCTGCTCTCTGTCTCCTCTGCTCTCTGTCTCCTCTTCTCTCTCCTGGTGTAACTCATGAATCACCTTTACGGCTGGTAGAGGTATATCCTTTCACGTGAAGAGAAAACGTGAAAGTGTACAAGTGAAAAATTTCGAAATATTGTTCAAGAACCTGACCAATGTCCTTTTTATCATTTTACTAGCACTTTTGTATCCGAAACGGGTTATATGTTCTTTTGTGTCGCCTACGTATGACCTGCAGTGAACTCCACGACAACAAATTTGCCTTTGTGCAAGATGAATTGCTAGATTCCATAAGAAAGCTGTAAGTTTCTTCCGACTGACATAATTCTGCTTTACGGGGAAACGAAGTTCACAGTTTAAGCTTAGGAAACCGCATCCACACGAGCGCCGTCACCCTCAAGAATCAAGGCGCAGATTCAGATCCTAAAGTGTTGTCAGGTGAGTAGATCCGATCCACCAGCAAAGTGGCCACAAACCGAATAGGAAAGGAAACAGGAAAGTGCGTAGCTTTCATCCTTGCGTTTCACCTAGTATTCAATTGCTGAGCAGGGGCGGTGATGTTCAAGCGGATCGAGTCGAGCCAGAGCCCATTCTGAAGCGGTAGTGTGTCTGGTTATGCTCTACGTCATGTCAAGAGCTGACATGCCAAAACTAGATGTGCACCCGAATTCGAGAAAATCAGATTCAGTACTTCCTATGCGTCAGCGAAATTGTCACAGTTTGATTTTTTTTTTATAAAACGGGATATTTTCTAACCAGCAGTCGTACCACAGGTACGGAATCGGACATACACGACAGTCATCAGTATTGGGGACGGTGAAGTTCTATTTTCTGTTCATGGAAGAGGAACAATTTGAACTAGACCCAGTTTCTTCGCTAATGTCGCTGCGATGGTACTTTCGACTAGCTCAGATCAGTCAGGCGTTGCCACCTGCACATTTCCAGTGCTTATCACCATTCACTCCAAAAATGCATCACTGTTTCACCTGAGCTGGGGTGAGAATGAATAAGCGGCAGCACGTGCAGAAGCATCGAGGGGCAGCAAACTTACATCCATGCAAGAGCGATAGAATTTATCGCTCTTTCATGGATGCATTCTAGTGATGCTGGACGTCCAGTACCTGCTAGAGCTGTGTACGTGTCGTGCTAGTGATGCACGTGCAGGTACCGTGCCTATGATGCTGAAAAAGAGGGCGCGCTCGATGTGATAGTACACTTACCTGCATAAGCTGCGACCACACAACGAAAATGAATGGGCATGCCGCGGCTAATAAAAAGTTCATTTCAAGATCGAGGTGATTCCGCGGATTCGACGGTACTGAACCGACCTCGCAACGATCGTGTATTTTTTGCCAAAGTGCTCATACTGTGTTGGTGGTGAAGTAGAACTCATCCAGAGCTAGCAAACGACAAGCATAGCAGCTCTTGTCCTGTGGAGAAAGTCAAAGTGTTGGACAGAAGGCGCGACCAACTCACCTCCTTCCTGCAGAAATTTCGGAACGACATTTTTTCGTCCATTGACATCAGCGACAACGAGGCCTTCAGCTCTACGAGAATCTATCAGTCCAACTGTCCTGGAACGTTACCCTACATTCAGACTATCAACCTGTGTAATAATTTTCGTATGGTCTAGGGTATGGAGTTGTCAGTAACAAGTCACTAGTCAAACGTTGACAATTTCGATGACGTGGAGGAAGTACAATTATAAAGTCCAGGAGCACCAGCAGGCAAAGTTTCACATTCCAAATTCGATTAGAATCAATTCAAAATCCGAACCCAAACGTGAATTTAGATACAAACCACAAATAGAATAAGTCCATTTTGGCCATTACCCGAAAAGTGATGAGACGGATTTTTGCAGCCCATGTCTTTAGTTGTCACAATATTGGTGTAATTGTTGAACGGAACATTGTACTTGCCATGTCGTCCACTACTGAGTGAATGTCCATGGCAAAATGTACTAGTTTGAGCGAAAAATGAACTTGTGACTATTTTTTATTCCGGCATTGAGCCGAGGAAATAAATTTAAATGAGGGAAATGGCTGGTAAAAATTATGCTATGGAATCCACAAACTGGACCACATTTTGAGCAGTCAGACGTTCACGGTTATTCCCCAATGTTTCATGTCTAAGGGATGTCTCAGGACCCTTTCACGTTTTTGTCAAATTGTGCATGCCTGACCGCTCACAATATTGGCCAGTAGTTGGTGGACTGAACCGCACAACTTGCGCCGACTGGTTTCATTGCACACAGTAGACCTACATGTAGTTGTCAGTGTTTGATGACTCGCCGTCAGAGTACAGAAGTGAGAAGTAATTTCCAGTCATCTTGCAGCTACCTCAGGAGAAAGTTTTAGGAACTGAAGAAAAAAATATGTTGAAAAAGTGTGTTGAATGGGGAACAAGGAAAACGGTAGGGCACAAGTTGTGGGTTATAGTCCACTAATAAACCCGTTGCGTGCTGAGTACGAGTTGACTCGCGCTTTTGAAGTGTTGATCCACTGCATACGAGTTAACTCTCAAAAAATTCGCTCGATACATCGCAGTGCATAGATCAGTGTACAAACTATCATAAATCCGTCAAACATCAACGCACCGCGACAATCAATATACCGTTGGAAAGGTCGTGCCGTCATCTTTCCGAGAATTTTGCACAACGAATGCGTGATGGACATGAAATGAAGCGCTTGGATCTCAGCTTTGCAGAGCAGTTGGAATCGTGAAAATCGGTTGAATTTGTTCAAGAAGCCGAAAAAGAATGTGAAATTGAGTTGTTGTGCCGTTCCATTGGCACGGTGGAGTAGTTTGGAGAGGTGGTGGAAGTGGTATATGGAGCTGAGAACAGCCAGGATGGATTCGCTTGGTTCTGATCTTTCCAACGAGCCCAGGATGATGAAAATCCATCAAGGTGGAGTGAAATGAGAATAAATTTCGTTCAGAGCTGTGAGCGCAAATCCACCAAGCGAGTCAGTGCTCTGGAAAGCCAGTAGATTGGTGAAAAGGGGCCCAGCATGCAAAGGGTTAAAAAAAGATTTTGAACAATCAGACGTGTACAAGTTAGCACTGGGCTGACAAGAAGTACTGAGATAATCCTTGTCAAGGAAGTGAGCTTGAGCACTGCTTGATAGCGCTAACCCAGTGACCTTCCAACTTGGAGGGTTCATGGAGTTTAGTGATAATTCCAAAGAGGGGAAGGTAAGCGCCATCACGCCAAACACAAGCTACATTCCCAGGGCCCATGGAATGTTCCCTTAGTATGATAATGGGGATAGTAAGACCATTGAACAATACAGTTTAACCACAATTCGACAACGCAACAACAACCACCCCGCTTGAGAGGCTCAATTTTATCAAGGATACGGAATGAGTGGGAGTATTCGTGAGGAGGAATTGTAACAAACCAATAGCCAATATCCTACAATACAATACTTAGTTGAAAAAGTATGTTCTACAGATTTTGAAGGCAGTAGAATCTCTTACAATGTGTATGCAGTAAATAATTCCAACTGTATCTGTTGTGATAAAATGATTCCTGTCTCCATCATGCTGTGCAGCACTATTCAAAATACACCGTTTGAAGGCGCTATCAAATCCAGAAGCCGTAAGTCGTACTGCTGGCACATTCGTGTATGCCACAGTGTTGACCTGTCCGTATTGAAATCATGACCTCAAAATATGAGTTGGGGGAGTGAGGGGGGGGGGGGGGGCACCAGTTCAGTGTTATAGTGTCTGCCTGTCTGCCTTTCTGTCTCTCCCTCATTTTCTCCCATACTCCTGATCTTGCTCATTAAATTTCCATCTCCGTGTCTGCCATTCTCTTCGTTTCTGCATTCAGATGTGAACAAGACTCTTGTGTGCAACGATTTGACCAGCACGCTAAGATCCTGGAAGGGCGGTTATCTGTGCCAATGCCCGAAAGGAGAGCAGCCGTACGTAACCCTCAGCACCACCAGCACACCGGGCGCATCACAACCCGACACAGGCACCTGCATGCCAGCTAGTGGCAGGTGCAAAGCAGCCACAGTGACCTTGTCCAACATCTGCGATCTCTATCCAACATTGAACGTCTCGACCGCCTATGCGCGCCTCACTACTGCGACGCAATATCCAGAGAAATACTTCTACGCCTGTAAAGGCGAGCGCCACCTCGTCAAGAACCCTTGCTATGGTACGTTGACTTGCTGGATTTTAATTTAGAGTGGCTGGGAATTAGCCTGTGCGTCTCCCTACGAACCAGTCCATTCATCGGAAACAGTCCCGCTGGCTTTTGAAAGTCCGATTTGGGCCGAATTCAGGATCGAAAACCCATTTAAAGTCTCAGAAATCTGGGTTTGGGATCTGCGACTCCATTCATTTTGCCATGGCATATCTCTCCTGATTTTGTAAAACCTGGCTGAATTTATATTTGTAGATCAATTCAGGCCAAAATCAGCTCGCATTTGGGTCATATTAAGGCCCTAATGGATTTGTGATCTGCAGATCTTTGCATTTACTGTTAACCCCGAAATGTAAGCAAAACCACCTGTTAGTGTTAGGATTAGGGTCAGATTCAGGGTGAGGGGTCAGAGTCACAGGATCAGGTCAAGGTCAGGGTTAGGTCGGGGTAGGTGTCAGATCGGGGGAAGTGTCAGGTTGGGGTAGGTGTCAGGTCGGGGTAGGTGTCAGGTCGGGGTAAGTGTCAGGTCGAGGTTGGTGTCAGGTCGGGGTAGGTGTCAGGTCGGGGTAAGTGTCAGGTTGGGGTAGGTGTCAGGTCGGGGTAGGTGTCAGGTCGGGGTAGGTGTCAGGTCGGGGTAAGTGTCAGGTCGGGGTAGGTGTCAGGTCGGGGTAGGTGTCAAGCCGGGGTAGGTGTCAGGTCGGGTAGGTGTCAGGTCGGGGTAAGTGTCAGGTTGGGGTAGGTGTCAGGTCGGGGTAGGTGTCAGGTCGGGGGAAGTGTCAGGTCGGGTATGTGTCAAGCCGGGGTAGGTGTCAGGTTGGGTAGGTGTCAGGTCGGGGTAAGGGTCAGGTCGGGTATGTGTCAAGCCGGGGTAGGTGTCAGGTCGGGTATGTGTCAGGTCGGGTATGTGTCAGGCCGGGGTAGGTGTCAGGTCGGGTAGGTGTCAGGTCGGGGTAAGGGTCAGGTCGGGGTAGGTGTCAGGTCGGGTATGTGTCAGGCTGGGGTAGGTGTTAGGTCGGGGTAGGTGTCAGGTCGGGTATATAATAATCTTTATTTCAGGATTACCGGTAAGTGTCAGGGTCAGTGACTCAGTGTCAAAGTCAAGGTTATGGTCAGATTCAGGGTGAGGGTCACAGTCACAGGATCAAAGTCTGTGTCAGGGTCAAGGCCAATGTCAAGGTTCAGGTCAGGTTCAAGGTCGGGTCAGGATCAGGGTCCTGATAAGAGTCAGGGTAAGTAGGTTCATGGTGAATGCCAGATCAAGGTCAGGGCGAAGGTCAGGGTCAGGGTCATGGTGAAGGTCAGGATCAGGGTGAGACCGGGGTCAGTTTCAGGGTCAGGGTCAAGGTCAGGGTCATGGGGAAGGTCATGGTGCAGCACCGGTGAAGGTCAAGGTCAAGGTCATGATCAAGGTCATGGTGCAGCACCGGTGAAGGTCAAGGTCATGATCAAGGTCAGGATCAGGGTCAGATTGGGGTCAAAGTTAGGGTCAAAGTCAGGGTCGGGATCAGGATCAGGGTCACGATAAGAGTCAGGGTCAGGGTCAAGGTCAATGTCAAGGTCCGGATGACACATACTTGCCAACCCAGCCAAAGCAAATCCCTTAGTCACACGCCCGGTTTCCCTTAATTTTCTTTCATTTCCTTGTTTTTCTCGTTTTCGCCAATTTCGCCCATTTTCTCTTTTTTGGGCAAGTTTTACTTATTTTTTGTGTATTTCCGGCTTTTTTAGCATTTTGTTCTTCCTTTTTATTCATTTCTAGCCCATTGCTCATTGGAGGACCAAAACCTGAGTTTCTTTATTGTCAGATTGTCCCCACATGCCGTGATTCTGTGAAATGCAGGGCGGCATGTGCCCTTCTCACACCACAAATCAACCTTTTTTGAACACTCATGGTCCGGTGCCAATACCGGTAGTTTTCGATCAAAGTCAAAAATCCCCGGTATGCCGGTAGTGATTGTAGTTTCCAGGTATGATACCGGGAAAAACGGTACGGTTGGCAAGTATGGTCACAGTAGGTGTGAGGGTTTTCACTTTCCCTCGCATCCTTAACTATGTTACTAGTACATACACAAATAGGAGATCCCCCAGATAGGCGTTAGCCTTTGGGTAATCCTGAAATAAAGGTTATATATAGGGTAAGTTAGGTTCCAGGTCAATGCCAGGTCCAGCTCTGGATTGACCCTGGCCTATTGCGAAATAGAAAAGACGTCTATGCACAGTGGGTGGTGAAGCATGTTGGAGTATATGCAGTCCCACTGCCAGAAACTCAACGCTCACTCCATACGCAGAAGCTTTCTGGAAGGAATCACATGTCGTAATGGTAAATGTACTTGCTTGTGTGTGTCTCTGTGTTTGGTCGTGTCCCGTATGCCAGGCCAAGCTATGGATTATGTACAGAAAACGTGTAATCCACAAACAACGGCATATCTGTGTGTTTGCAATGAAACAGACTTGTCTACATTCTGCCAGAGTAAGTGAACATATTATTATCCGGCTTGAGGTTTGTTGGACCCTGATACTTCATCACTGTTCTTCACTTATACATTACCCATGGAACGGAAAGTTTCGTCTTGGAATCAGGGCAATGCAGAAAGAACACGGTGATTGAACGCAAACAAAAATATTTTAATGTATGCAACTAGAGAAATTGTATAGACTATCTATCTATAGGTCTACAAATTTTCGGCCCATTAAAATGTTGGCCTCCCAGGGCTAAAATACATTTCGGCCGCATCAAACTGTTGGCCTGCATTGCTGCTGACTGTGTACACTGTCACATTCAACCTTGCAAAACAAAATTTCCGCTGCAACAAATTTTCGGCCAAATACGACCAGGCCGAAAATGGCCGAAAATAAGTGTGCGCCGAATATTAATTTTGTTGATTTACAGTAGCTGGATGTTAAGCATGTACATAGTCTACTGAAGGGAAGATATGCCTTCACAACAATGAGTACACTGTGTTATTACATTTTCGTTTGACACACTGCAAAGCTAGTAAAAAAGGTAGATAATATTATTATTGAACTTAAATGGTGAGCCTATCTAATTATGGTTTAAAAAAAACGGAGAAGGTTTGTCTATGACCTGGTCACGTTGGTGGACAGTTGGTCGTAATTTTTTTTAGCATAAGTAAATTATTTTGTGTGTTTCCGAGGGAACAGACGACAGCCCTTAACAACTGGTAAACCCAGCGACAAATGCAACTCCTAACTTTGGGGTGAGGGGACATGTCTCACAACCTCTAATGGGGTTTTCACACATGTGCCAGTGACTGTGAGACAAATTACAAGGAGCGCAGACAAGCAGCGGGGAAACTCCTTGGTTATAACAAACGCTTCCATTTTTTGGCAATAGGAGCCAGTAGATTCAAAACGAAACAAAGTCAATTGCAAATATATCTTGCACCACATTAGCAATGTATTGTCAAAGAGTTGTGAAGAGCTTGCAAATATTATACCGGGAGACAATAATTTAGTAAGAGCTATGAAAGGTGTGAATTTCCACAGACAACATTACGCCACACTACAACTTGTCTGAGGTTTCAATGTTGCGTGTTGATGTCTGCGGTATTCATACTTTTTCATAGTTTGCGTTGCCATGGTACTTCCAAGACACCTAAAAATTATAAATTTCTGTGTGGGCTCTAAATCTCTTTTTACCTGATTGCCTCAGGTACCATCAAGTCTTGTACCGATCCTGGCACGCCGGAGAATGGAACGCGGTCATCTTTGCCACGCCTGGACTTTGGCACTGTAGCCAATTTCAGCTGTAACACTGGGTATACTCTCCGCGGCAACGTCTCCATTACCTGCACTTCACAAGGATGGTCGGCACCCGTACCGAACTGCGACTGTAAGTAACTGCGTTCTTTCCTATAGATTCTTTCCACTTACCCTCAATTTTATCTAGCTTGGTGCACCCAGCTAGCAACCATACTACCAAGACCTATGGTTGGATGAGCTGGTTGGATCTCCGCTCCACTGCCATTACGCTGCCTTCACCATAAATTCATAGGAGTTTTTGAACATGGATGAAAGTTAGGACAAAATGTGGTAGGATAGGGGATGGGGTTTGTGGTATAATGGGAGGAGATGCAAGATCACAAGCTCCTATATGCACCACCCCTTGACCAATGCAAGGCTGGCGTCATCACTTCCCACACCGTACTAATAGCTGGTAATTCACTGTGGTCCTCACTCCTGCGGTACAGACTGCTGACCACTATTTAAAATACTATCTTTCTAACGGGAATGCTCCACACCTCACACATGTCCTCTCTTACACCAGACAGTACAGGGACGTTGGAAGGTAATTAAATGTGGTACAGTCAGCCATATGATGTACAATTTACTCGTGGGGAGGGGTGGCCGAGCCGAAAAGTTTGGAAATTTAGAGCCCAAATCAGTGCATTGTATTGATTCACAGGGTACTTGGGGCAAATAGAGGTACGGTCAATACCGTAGTGACCGTACCGTGTCCAACGCCCCTCAACAGTTGACTAATTTTCGATCCCTGACATTTTTCGATGTTTTCTCTCTTCCACAGTATGCGCTGACCTGGGAGCACCAGCCAACGGGTCACGTACACTGGAAGGTGGAGATGTCAACGAAACGGTCACGTACACCTGCGACAAAGGGTTCACTTTGGTCGGAGAGCCGGATGCCACGTGCACAAGACAAGGAAACTGGACGTCCAGCTTGCCGACATGTAAAGGTCAGTTCGCAAGAGCTCCACCAGTTTGCCATTAGCATCGCAATGCAGTCAAAACCTGATAAGACGTACCCACAACGGAACACGGAAAAAGTACTTTCTAGCCAAAGTACTTACTACACCTGCGATGCAATTGAGTGTGTCAATTATTCGCCAACTGCAAAAAGTATACTACTTGGTCCGACTTATAAAATGTGCGCTTCGTTTCCGAAGTCTACCAAACAAATTCAAATAATCTCAGGACGGAATAAACTTCCCAGCTACCTAACACTGTCCTTCAGTTGTCGATTTGTGATGTTGAGGATGGAATGGCTCTAACTCCAAAGGAGGCAATGCTTCAAACTCCTAGGCGACTCGAGCATTTTGCGCTCAAATTTTGTCGCCATAGGACTCCTGTTGATTCACGCGCAACACTAAGAAGGCCTGGTGCTGATATCAAGACCCGAATGCGATGGAGAATGGTCACGGAGTACCAGAAACTCCTGGGCGATCGTTCTCGATTCCTTCCTGACGTATTGAAATCGCTGCAATCGTGGGCAGAATTTCAGCAAACGCATCACTCAGAAACTCATACAGCAGCACAAGTGTTGCATCGGCCAGTTTACTGATGCCTCTCGCAGTCGTATGTGATGTGTCGGCGGACTAATCAAGATCACAGAAGAGGTAGCCGAGAAGCTGATCGAAATACACAACCACACCTCGAGTAACCTCTCACGCGAGAAACGGCCTGGAGAACTGAAACGAACGAACAAAGAGTGAATTATTCTGCGGATATGGTGCGTGGATGATGCGAAGTTCTCGGAGCCGCGAGGCGTCATCGTTACATCAAGCCTATGCGAAAGCTCCGTCTCATCTCCCGTGACACTGACAGTGCACTAATAGTGGCCCATCGATTCGCACAACAGGGATGAGCGTGCAAGGTCGGACTGTATGGCACAGACTGTCAGTACGCGGCCCTGAACGCGGTGATGAGAAGTGATTTTTTTGGTGCGTGGTGGCCTGCCTATTGGCCTCATTTGAAGCTATCGTGGGAACGTCGAGTGAAAACACCTTCAGCTACCATTCTTGCAGTTTCAAAGCACGGGGCAGATGCGAAGGTGATTGTCAAAATCGGGCATATTGATTGAAAAAATCAAGGAAGCGCAGGCTAGCGTGGAGGAGACAAAAAAAACTGTCGATGTTTTGCAGGGTGGCACACTTGCAGATGCGCCCGGAGACTCGCGCAGCAATGGAAACTAGAAGGTCAACCCAAGAGATGATACGGTAGTTATCTGTCTACCGTTTGTTGGTTGAATTTTTGTTCTGGTGCTCATTTGTGCGAATGCTTGAGTTTTGAAGTGAAGCGCACATTTTTAATGCGTCGGACTAAGCACACAATAGTACATCTTACACTCTGTACGTACCAATCAATACTTAAAACGAGGGAGGGTGTGGAAATTAATAATGGCATTAAATGTGATAGGCACCCAGCGTCTAAGGTATTGTGTTCAAAGAAAATATATACACATACACGTATTCTCCAGAAGTGACCGATCAGCATTGCGATGGTCATGATAATAACTGAGTTTCATTTTCTGTTTGATGACTCTTCTCCCATAAATAGTTGTTACATGCGAAGACCCAGGAACCCCACGCAATGGTTCGCGAAAAGTGGATCGTACTGAGTACAACGGGACAGTCGTATACAACTGTGATGAAGGATTTGCACTGGTTGGACAGGGTGTTGCAGTATGTATGGAAGATGGGAACTGGACCTCCCTTACGCCAACGTGTGTAGGTGGGTTCTTGCTTACTGCAATGGGCTATAATCTCAACAATCACAGCTTTATTCACACCGATATGTTGGCTTTCTCAGTATTTACATGTGGTCTTTATACACAACAGAACAACAAGGACAATCAAGGCTTGTTTGCTGCTACTTTAAGTTTCATGCTCACGCAATCATCAGGCAACAGATGTTGCCTGATGATTGCGTAAGCATGAAACTTAAAGTAGCAGCAAACAAGCATTGATTGTCCTTGTTGTTCTGTTGTGTATTACGCTCTGCCTTTGTGGTGTTGAGCACTGTCAGCACTCTGGGTACATCCTTCGGTGTTGTCTTTATACATGTACATGTAGTTCCATAAGCCCTGTATCTTTGTTATTCATGTTCTTACCCCGAGGATGGGCCAGGCCCGACAATTTGGTGAACTGTAATGTAAATATTTATATGGGCAACGAAGATGTCATTGTTGGAGTTGGAGGAGTGAAGATTTTATCATATGTAACGGTATTTAAGTGACTGTTTGGGATTTTCCTAGATGTTGGGTGGTTCGTGGTCCTGGTTTTCATCAACGTTTGAGCGACGCAATTATGAAGAAAGAGACCAATATTGACTGTGGTACCTTTGCACCATCAGTGTTCACGCTGAATTGTTTGGAAATTGATTCAGTTGTTGGGATTACAGGCATTCCTAGACTCATTTGTCACAAATGTTCAGGTTCAATTATTCTTTGTTCATCTTTGTTTTTTTATTGTCTTTTTTGTGTTATACTCCATCACAGGTGTGGTATGTCCTAGTCCAGGTACACCCACCGATGGCTCACAGGACCTGGATGGTCTCGAATATCAGGACTCGGCGACGTACAGCTGCGACACGGGCTTCTCGCTGGTGGGCCAAACCACCGCTGTATGCACACAGCATGGAAACTGGTCCTCGCAAGTACCAACCTGCAAAGGTAAGGCGTAGTAAAGTTGCACTCCACAGTCAACGTCAAACCCAGCAGCGTAGCCGCCGTGAAATATGCATGAAAACTATCAATCAGAACATGACATAGACAGATTTTCTGTGAAGTGGTCGAAATTATGAAGAAAGAGACCAATATTGACTGTGGTACCTTTGCACCATCAGTGTTCACGCTGAATTGTTTGGAAATTGATTCAGTTGTTGGGATTACAGGCATTCCTAGACTCATTTGTCACAAATGTTCAGGTTCAATTATTCTTTGTTCATCTTTGTTTTTTTATTGTCTTTTTTGTGTTATACTCCATCACAGGTGTGGTATGTCCTAGTCCAGGTACACCCACCGATGGCTCACAGGACCTGGATGGTCTCGAATATCAGGACTCGGCGACGTACAGCTGCGACACGGGCTTCTCGCTGGTGGGCCAAACCACCGCTGTATGCACACAGCATGGAAACTGGTCCTCGCAAGTACCAACCTGCAAAGGTAAGGCGTAGTAAAGTTGCACTCCACAGTCAACGTCAAACCCAGCAGCGTAGCCGCCGTGAAATATGCATGAAAACTATCAATCAGAACATGACATAGACAGATTTTCTGTGAAGTGGTCGAAATTATGAAGAAAGAGACCAATATTGACTGTGGTACCTTTGCACCATCAGTGTTCACGCTGAATTGTTTGGAAATTGATTCAGTTGTTGGGATTACAGGCATTCCTAGACTCATTTGTCACAAATGTTCAGGTTCAATTATTCTTTGTTCATCTTTGTTTTTTTATTGTCTTTTTTGTGTTATACTCCATCACAGGTGTGGTATGTCCTAGTCCAGGTACACCCACCGATGGCTCACAGGACCTGGATGGTCTCGAATATCAGGACTCGGCGACGTACAGCTGCGACACGGGCTTCTCGCTGGTGGGCCAAACCACCGCTGTATGCACACAGCATGGAAACTGGTCCTCGCAAGTACCAACCTGCAAAGGTAAGGCGTAGTAAAGTTGCACTCCACAGTCAACGTCAAACCCAGCAGCGTAGCCGCCGTGAAATATGCATGAAAACTATCAATCAGAACATGACATAGACAGATTTTCTGTGAAGTGGTCGAAACCTTTTGCAATGAATAGGAATTTAGCCAGGTTGGACGCGTTTTCCGCAGAGTTTTGAATTTCTCCTGAAATCCAATACTTATTTTAAGATCACCCCAGAAATCCCATTTTTTGTTTTGCTGGCCAGCAGTGAGCATGCAGTATGAATCGAACCAACTGAATTCGGTCATCTGTGGACACCATTCCTGATGTTTTCCCGCAAAGTGTATGAGGAAGATAATTATGTCATGTGAAGTATGCAGAATTGTTTCACTTGTACCGGACGGTGGCATTATTGCCAAAAGCTTTTTGGCAAAGTCGTTTCGATTCTATGCAGTCCTTTCCGAATTGGTGAGTCCACTCACATTATTTCTACAGACGAGGTGGCAAGTTGCATGGTGATTTCTTCTCACCTTGCTATTTTCTTCCCCTAAAACTTCTGATTATGTTCTTCTCATCCACAGGAGTGGTATGTAAGAATCCAAGTATGCTCACCAATGGTACACGAACACTGGAAGGTCTGCAGTATAACGAAACGGTGACTTACAGCTGTGACAAGGGATTCTCGCTGGTGGGACAACCCACTGCTGTATGCACGCAGCACGGTAATTGGTCCTCCCAAGCACCGACATGTAAAGGTGAGGTATCACATTGTGACACCTTATTATAAGCTCTAGTTTCGTTTAAACTCCGATGTTGAGCCAATAGTAATAATTATGTAAAGAGAAAAGGACCTATCTGACTGTATATTATTTTCACGTTACCTTTTTGGACTGTTAATCATAACTGGCAACTTAGAGGTCCTTTCTCTTCAGTTTTTAAGTAGAGTATAGTAAGTTTAGAAGGTGAGAATTAAAGGCTTATAAAGTGAGAATTACACAATCTTCAGACAGCCAGTTTTGACCTTGTTCGGTTTCCTCAGCTGAGCTCAGAGTTACTGGCCGAACTGGTCGCAATGAAGTCTAATAAACAACAATGCATTTTTAAAGTGAGGATTAGAAGTTTGAAATCATGTCAGTGGATGGTAGTTTCAGAAAGTTTTGCATGTGTTGTCACTGCCGCACCTCTTGTTGGGGTTTCGTGTGTGGTACTGATTATTAGCCTACCTCTTTACATCTCATCTCTTAGCATAACACTAAGCACTGACGGATGGTCCAACTATTTTCAGTGAGAAAGCATACCTTTTTTAATAGTACCAAGGGTATTAATGGTATTCTCTGCTTTACAGCCATAATTTCTGTCCCCGTTTGACTACATATCAATGGTGTCTACAGGGGATTCGTAACTAACGGATAAGATATTTTGAAGGTAGCGTGTGCAATTCATGTATGCAAGTTACTAGCCACTACATGGTTTGGCAAGGCGTGAACCTGGCTAGTTTAAGACGTGAAGCTGGCTAGTTTCTTAGTCCCTACCGTCCATTCAGCGGGAACACCCCCGCTGTCTTTTGAAAGTCCGATTTGGGCCGATTTGAGGAACGAAAACCCACTTTAAATCTGAAAAATCTGGGTTTGGGATCTGCTTCTCCGTACATTTTGCCATGGCACACCTGTCCTAATTTGGTAAAACCTGGCTGAATTTCTATTTCTCGGTTCTTGAACTTTTCTGGGCTCAAATATGGCAAATAGTAATTGCACGGGTCACACAATGCAGGATATACTGTTGTTTTCACGATATCTACAACTATGCGCGGAAAACACTAAAAAGTACGGGTGCCAGTTTCCAATGAATGGACTGTAGTGCCGCAACTACTCCCTAGTGGAACCGTTTAGACCATTGGGACTGTACGTCTTTGATGGTTTTACCAACCTACCGGTATGTTTTCTGCAGTTGTTCCATGCTTGAGTGATCCTGGCACACCCCAGAACGGCCTGAAGCGACCTCACACGTCAGTCTACCTCAGCGTGGTCACATACGCATGCAGCAAAGACTACAATTTGATCGGTTCCAGCTCGCGAACATGCATGGAAGATGGTGCTTGGTCTCCAAAGCTACCTAAATGTGAAAGTAAGTTAGTGTTCTTGTAAGATATTACTTGTAGGGACATGGAAATGGTAAAAGTCTGAAGAAGAATATTGAACGTCATCATCAGGACTCGAACCATCTGCAGGATTTCATGTTTTCAGCTGTCTCTGATCTTTGTAATCTTTCTCGGTTTTCTGACCAGTTATCTGTTTTGTATGGCAGTTAAACTCTAGTGAAATTCATGAAGCACTGCAACATACTTCCTCCGCGTCATCGTAATTGTCGCAGTTTGACTAGTGACTTGTCACTTGTTACTGACAACTCCATAAGCTAAGCCATTTAAAACGTATTCCACAATATGATAGTCTGAAGACTAGAGTAACGTTCCAGGACAGTTGGACTGAGAGTTTTCAGGCAGAGATGAAGTCCTCGTCGTCGCTGATGTCTATGGACGCAAAAATATCGTTCCGAAATATTTCAAGGAAGGTTGAAAGTTGGTCGCGCCTCATCTCAAACGCTTTGATTTTCTCCACAGGACAATAGCTGCTATGCTTGTCGTCTGCTAGCTCTGGATGATTTATACTTCACTACCAACGAAGCCTAGTAAGAACACACGATCGTTGCGAGGTCAGTTGATTACCGTCGGCGGAATTGCCTCGATCTTGAAATGAACTTTTTTTAGCCGTGGCATGCCCATTTATTTTATCTGTGTGGTCTCAGCTCATGCAGGTAAGTTTACTATCACGTCCAGCGCGCCCTCTTTTTCAGCATCACTGGTATACCATGGTACGGCACCTGCGCATGCATCACTAGCACTACGTGTAGAGTCTACACAGCTCTTGCAGGTACAATCATGTACTGAGTGTCTCGGCCAGAGCGACAAATTTTATCGCTGTAGCAGGCAATTAGTTTGCTGACCCCTCGATGTTTCTCCAAGCGCTGCGACTTGTTCCACGAAGTCATTCTCACCCCAGCTAAGGTAAAACAGTGACGAGGCTTGAGTGAATGGCCATAAGCACGAGAAATGTGCAGGCTGCAACGCCTGACTGATCTCAGCGAGTCGAAATTACCATCGCTGCGACATCAACGAATAAACTGCGTCTAGTTCAAAAACTCCAGCTTCCAATAACAGAAAATAGAACTTTGCCGTCACCCTATACTGATGACTATCGCCTATGTCCGATTCCTTGCCTCTGGTACGAGTGCTGGTGAGTGAATACCCCGTTTTATATCAAAAGTCAAACTGCGACAATTTCGATGACACGGAGGAAGTATATGAATAGGATGAAGCCCACAGACATCATGCAACTACGTTACTTGTTCGACATGTATGACTGTGTATTTTATAACGATTTTCTCGTTCCTATCATCAGTGGGAAAAAAATACGGAACTAAAGGATACAACCAAAGAAACTGGAGTTAAGTACTGTAATAGAAAGGAAGAATATGTCTGCGGCCTTCATCCTATTCATAGCTATATTAAAATTATTATCTCTTCAACAGCTGTGCTATTTTTCTAACATTCTTTAAGCCAGCTATGCCAGTCTGATATCACTAACCACACATAAACATGGTGCCAGGTGCGAACTGATGATTTTGGTGGTGAGCAGGATTGTTCTATGCCAGAGTTTAGCATTTATTTTATCCATTATCTCTTGGTTCCCGGTTACATTTTTTTCTTTTTTCAGTAAAAAAATGCATAGATCTTGGGGTACCGCAGAACGGCAGGCGTGTACTCGAGGGACTGGCTATTCGCAGCAAGGTGGCGCACTTCTGTGATGTCGGCTACACGATAATCGGCTCGGCGTTCAGTACCTGCTATGAGAATCAAACCTGGTCTACACCACTACCGACTTGCAGAAGTAAGTCATGGTTGATCTGCCAGCTTTTACAATGAGGGAGGCATAGAATAATTTCACCTCCACTGCATGCGCTCTCTGACCGGCCTCATCACACCAGCAACAAGACTCAAAATTCTACTGAAGTAGAGCTTGGAGTCATGTTGCTATTCATGTTGCTCGTGTGATGAGGCCGGTCAGAGAGCGCATGTGGTGATGGTGGAATTTCTGTATTGATAAACAAGCCGAAAGCTACTGCCTATCTATTTGTCTGCAAGCAGGTATACAAACATGTATGTGTAAGCCTGACACAATATGATCAACACTAAGCTCATTCATACCAAATACTTGGTTTATTCGATTGTTGGTTGAAATATCGACTTGAATGGGGGGGGGGGGGAGTATCGTGTTTCCGAAAGTGAACCCGAACTTCATTGTTCCGATTCCTAAGGATGTGTTACTCAAACAATGGGAATATCACGCTGTTCTTAGATATGGCAGTTTTGAAAATTCTCATATCTCAATATTTGCACTTGGGAACGGGCATTGCTGTGAACATATTTTTGTGCTCATTCATGCATTTGTACATGGCGATTTTTGTATGTCTCTTCTTCTTGCTCTTTTCCTCTCTCTCTCACTTCTCTCTCCCTCTCTCTCTCTCTCTCTCTCGCTCTGTCTGTCTCTGTCTGTCTCTGTCTGTCTCTGTCTGTCTCTGTCTGTCTCTGTCTGTCTCTGTCTGTCTCTGTCTGTCTCTGTCTGTCTCTGTCTGTCTCTGTCTGTCTCTGTCTGTCTCTGTCTGTCTCTGTCTGTCTCTGTCTGTCTCTGTCTGTCTCTGTCTGTCTCTGTCTGTCTCTGTCTGTCTCTGTCTGTCTCTGTCTGTCTCTGTCTGTCTCTGTCTGTCTCTGTCTGTCTCTGTCTGTCTCTGTCTGTCTCTGTCTGTCTCTGTCTGTCTCTGTCTGTCTCTGTCTGTCTCTGTCTGTCTCTGTCTGTCTCTGTCTGTCTCTGTCTGTCTCTGTCTGTCTCTGTCTGTCTCTGTCTGTCTCTGTCTGTCTCTGTCTGTCTCTGTCTGTCTCTGTCTGTCTCTGTCTGTCTCTGTCTGTCTCTGTCTGTCTCTGTCTGTCTCTGTCTCTGTCTGTCTCTCTCTTTCTCTCTGTCTCTCTCTCTCTCTCTCTCTCTCTCTCTCTCTCTCTCTCTCTCTCTCTCTCTCTCTCTCTCTCTCTCTCTCTCTCTCTCTCTCTCTCTCTCTCTCTCTCTCTCTCTCTCTCTCTCTCTCTCTCTCTCTCTCTCTCTCTTCAACCTGTAGTTGTTGATTGCGCTGACCCTGGCACACCTGCTGATGGCTCAAGAACTCTGACAAATGGTTTCGTGTATGACAGCTCTGTCAGGTATCATTGCAAGCCGGGTTTGAAGTTGACAGGATCAGAGGTAGCAAGATGCACTGAGAATGGAAAGTGGACATACGCAACACCACCAAAGTGCAAACGTAAGCATACTAGTTGCTTTCAATTACGGTAAAACCTGTAACTAGCGACCACCCCTTTGCCGGCCAGAGAAAGTGGTTTTAGTGGCAGGTGGTCCTTAGTTAGAGGTTTGCACCGCACAACCATAATATGAATGTGACACCGTCCATGCCGGATGAAGTGGTCTGTAGTACCAGGCTGGTCGCTAGTCACGGTGGTCTTTAGTTACAGGTTTTTCTCTATGCTCACTGTCAGGGCTACCCACAGGTTTGGTGCACGGCATGAGTTTGATTGACATCCGCCTTGTGGGCAAATCGAATTGTACCACTCACACAGGTACGTTCAAGGCACGCAGTTACGGATTGTTGTACAATGATTGTGTTCATTGAGAAGCAGGAGAAGAAGACAAGAGGCAGTGCGAGTATGCACGGCTCACCATGAATACCTATGGTGTACTATCTATGTGTACTGGTATACTGAGAACAGAGAGATTTCAGGCTCTACAATAGAGTGCTCAATGCTGGAAGGCAGAGCTAGTTCCCAAGAATAAGAGAATGAAAAAAAGAGTCTTAACTCTGAGTTCCATGCACTGAACGATCGTCAGAAAACGGTTTTCTAATGATCGTTCAGTGCATGAAACTCGGAGTTAAAACCCTTTTTTCATCTTCTTACTCTTGCAGGTGTACGCTCATTTCATACGATAAATTACCTGTACATCTGTACTACACTATCCTACACAACCAACAGTTCACACCCTCATGCATGACTGAAGAAAGAAAAAACTCGGGGCACAACAAAATCAGTAAAACGACCAGGCAGTTCAGCATTGCAAGCGAGATGGGCTCTGGTTGACTGCTGGGGCGTAGACGGCGGCAGACTAGGGTCACAGTCGAGGACTTGAAGGGCATACTGTGGCATCAAGGGAACAGCAGGTAATTGATTCTCCAGCGGCAGTGATACAGCTGGCGAGGGCATGCAAGCAGGTTTCAATTGGTTGATAGGCAGCGCCTTGTGGCGACCATCAACATCAATATCTTAGCACGTTGATCCAAAGACAGACACAACATGAAATGGAAATGGATCGGTTGAACTTTCTGTCCTCGCCACGGTGAATAGCAGCATCCCTTATGTACACAAATTGGTATCCACGAATGGGGCTACGGTAATTCCATAACGGCATGCACATCTTGCACAGACTTGGGTGTGCCCACTTCTCAATACCCTAAACCTCGACTGGGTCCGGAGCCAAGACGTCAGCCGTGTCTTGAGGTACAGGAGATAATTCCGGAATGCTAACATCTTTAGCAATAAGAACTGGGTGGTCAGAGTGATTCTTCACCACAACTATCAGAGGGGACCTGTAACTACAACAGGGGACCTGTCATGTCCAACCGTAACCATACCGCTGGTCACAGACACATCTGGAAACATTAACAAGAACGAGTCCAGTGGATTAGCAACACAGTCCACAGTTACAGGTGCCTCTTGCCGGCAGGCAGAGCTAATTCACGACAAACAGTGACACGAGAATAGTACATGCTCGGGTCTTCATGAGAATCTCTATCAGTAATACAAGAGCCAGATACTGGTGCAGGGTCCTCCGCAACAGCCTGACTGAGTTTCGATGGACCAAAACTAGTACAGTGAAACCTGTCTAAGGCGACCCCTCAAGGGACGAGAAAAAGTGGTCGCCGTGGCCAGGTGGTCTTCTTATCCAGGTTCAGTAGGTCATGTAACCATATCCACATGTGATACATCATTTTGATCAGTGCATCACATGCACAGTGCACACACCTATGCTACTCTAGCACGACCCATGTGCCTGGGGTCCTCAGACCTGTCAAGTGTCGTGCATGCACCATGTACATCTACACTTCCTGCACTGATGTGTAGATCTACCATGCCTGGTGGACCATGCAATGCGTACATTTACATGTACTAGCACAGTGAAACGCGGTCGTGGGTGGGTGGTCGTCGGTTGCGTTGGGCGAGTGGTCGCCTTATCCGAGCTGTTTTGAATGTAAATGCGTTCGTGACAAGGAAAAGTGGTCGCCATGTTCGAGTGGTCACCATTACAGGTTTTACTGTAGTAACTTTCTGGCTGAACTGACAGATCTCGAAAAGATACCCGGTCGTTTGGAAAACGTCCAGCCTCTCCGGGGGCATGGGTTCGAATACCACCACTGTCACCATTGTACCACTCACACAGGCAGTCTCAAGGCACACAGTTATGGGTTGTTGTACACTGAAGTTGTTCATTGATAATCAGAAGAAGAAGACAAGAGGCAGTGTGAGTATGAGCACAGCTCACCATGAGTATGTACGGTGTACTATTGATGTGTGCATGACTGTATACACATTACGTGTGATAAAATAACCTACACCAAAGAATAGCTCGCAGTAAAACCTGTCTAAGCCGATAGCTCGATGGTCTCGAGGGTCATTCAACTACAAATCCCTTGGTTCTAGTTGGTATAGTCCTCTTAAACAGGTGTTCGCCTTATCAGAGTGGTCCTCTTAAACAGGTGTTCGCCTTATCAGAGTGGTCCTCTTAAACAGGCGTTCGCCTTATCAGAGTGGTCGTCTTAAACAGGTGTTCGCCTTATCAGAGTGGTCCTCTTAAACAGGTGTTTGCCTTATCAGAGTGGTCGTCTTAAACAGGTGTTTGCCTTATCAGAGTGGTCGTCTTAAACAGGTGTTTGCCTTATCAGAGTGGTCGTCTTAAACAGATGTTTGCCTTATCAGAGTGGTCGTCTTAAACAGGTGTTCGCCTTATCAGAGTGGTCGTCTTAAACAGGTGTTCGCCTTATCAGAGTGGTCGCCGTTACAGCTTGTACTGTATACTGTACACAGTAGATTTTTTGGATTTTTAATGGCTCGGTATCCGAGTTTAAATTTGACTTTGTTTTATTTCGCATATCAAAACGGGAATTTCTTCCCAATAACAAGTTGATTATGAGATGCCTTCTCACCCTCACATCTGGATGTTGCATGCACCACATCGCCACCATCCAAAGAGCCAGCCACACAGCCATCATGAAACTGAAGTTGTAACCAAGTGTTTCTTCCTATCTTGTTTTAGAAGGAAATTCCACCTGGAGGTGTGAAGAGATCGTTAATCGGCCGGGTACCCTTTTGATGTGATAAAAACATTTCGTGAAGTTTTGAGTATCCAGGAAATGAAAAAAGTAGCTTGGCCGGATCAGAGCCCACAAAATGAACTGAGAGCGGAAACTGGACAGCAGTAAAAGTCTTTTATTATTTGTTCTGAGGCTTCTGGTGTTATATTTCCTTTGTCACACCTTCCACCAAGCGTTTGAAAGTTCTCAATGGTTGCTTTCCAACATGCACGTGTATGTTCATACTATGATGCAGCCATAACATGTGTAGACCCCGGTACACCCATGAACGGTAGTCGCATGCTGGAAGGACTGGCATACAATAACACAGTCACGTTCAGCTGCGGTACTGGCTTCAATCTAACCGGTGCGGCAGTCCGGCGTTGCTCAGACACCGGAAAATGGTCATCAGCTCAGCCAACGTGTCAGGGTAAGTGGAACTCTCGGTCTTTCCCTTTGTTCGGTATTTCGGCACATATCATTCCAAGGCAAAACTCTGGACATAAGATAAATACACTCAGCGTGGGAGTGACCATCATACTTGTACATACAACCGTACCACCAGTGGTTTCTGGGGTAAACCCTGCACTGGCCACCTATCACCATCAGTCTCAGCCACCAGGTCTTGACTGTGGTAGCCGTGTGGTGAGTTGTAATTTATGCACTCCTTAGTCACTGTGACTGCACATGACTTGTGGCTTGGGTAAGACGATGCATTGGACAACTAAGGAGTACAAAAATTACAACTCAGTGTACGGATACCACATTGAATTACTATGCTACTGTTTACAGTGAACATTAAGTTAGCACTGCTACAAGTCTACTTTCGGCCCATTCAAATTTCGCCCTCCCAGGGTTAAAACCCATGTCGGCCGCATCAAATTTTCGGCCTGTACTGCTACCATTTGTATACACTGTCACACTGAACCTTGCAAAACAAAATTTCGGCCGCAACAACTTTTCGGCCAAACACGATCAGGTCGAAAATAATCGAAAAATAAATATTTGTTGACTTACAGTGCTCATTGTATCTCTGTTTTTTTTTTCAGCCATAACCTGTCCTGACCAGGTTGCACCAGGAAATGGCTCCAGGATGACCACTGGTCTGGCGTATAATGCCACTGTGAGGTATTCATGCGATGCGGGTTTTGATCTCAACGGCACAGTAGACGGTATCTGTGCTGTAACTGGTCGATGGTCGTCCCCCAGACCTAGATGTGACAGTAAGTTCTCCATTTTATAATGCTTTGCATGAAGTTCACTGGCTGATGTGCTGCACACACAGCTGGCTTGTGCCTCAATGATTTCAGTGCGTCAGCAGAAACTGTGTTGAGTCTGCTGCGTTGGTCCGGCTTACATTAGTTGAAGATGGGATTGGCACCTCACGTTCTGCTTATGTTCTTGACAACATTGTGTAAGCAGAACGGCGCCAAGCAACTCTTCAATTCTCTTTGTGCCTTTCCAGATACCGACCTGTTTTCTGTGCTATCATTATTGTCATTGCTGCTACAGTTGTTTCCTGTCCAGATCCTGGTAGTCCAGTGAATGGTTCACGTACACTGAACAGCCTACACTACAACAGTGTTGCCGTGTACCGGTGTGATATTGGTTACCATATGTCAGGATCCATGACTAGCCAGTGCTTAGCCAATAAAACATGGTCTGCTGCTGTGCCAGCATGCAAAAGTGAGTATGACTCATTATCACTCTCTTGGTATTGACTCCCATAGATTTTCGCTTTACCTAAGCAGTCAAATATTCCTGCATATTTCACTCCTTAGGGCTATATTAACTGGTTATATTTGACTGCTTATGGGCTGCACAGTTGAACGGTGCCTAGTGCAGCATTGTCACTGTATCAGTAAGTGATGGTGCAACGGTTGTGCAATCATAAAACCGGGATTCATGAGGTTATCGTTCTGGAATTTGAAATGCGGACTGTTTGCCGTGATAAATTTAATATTGACTTCGTACTTGGTCAGTATAGGAAATAAAAGACCTCGTAAAAGACCACGGCTTCGCCTCGGTCTTTTACTTTGTTTTTATTTCCTATATTGACCTCATACTCAGTCCATATTAGACGAGCTCACGTGAAAGCTTACCGTGTATTCTTGGATCAAGGGTTCCTAGTAGTTTTCAGGGATATATCATCTATGTGTGTTCTCCCTTAATCCTTGCCATACTATCATCCAGGAGGTTGAAACAAGACCGGTATGGTGTGGACGTAATTTATGGTGAATATGTGCAAGTTACAATACTAGCAGTGGAATCTTGTCGTGTTGTTGCTACATTGATGGAGCCAATCATTGTGTCCAGCTGCCGGGTGTGTGTATGAGTGTGGGTATGTATGTGAATCCCAGCACGGATACCCTGATGCCGTCAATCCTTTTCTGCACCTTGTCCTCACCCACTTACTAAGGTATGGTGAGCCCATAAGTGGGATCATTTCCAAGACCACCCAGAGTTTGAGGATTTCAGAGGCGGTTGGGCGGTTCAATCGCGAATTGAATCAACTCTCCAAGATTCCGTTTGATTCTCTCCTCCCTCTCCTGGGGAGACCCACATGACCAGTTGTGGCAGGCAGCAAGTACAAGTACAAGTGTATGAGTAACTGATATAATTGAGCCCCGGCCAGCGAAAACCAGCACTTGTGTACTTGATATCAATCATCAAAATGTGACGTCAAAGTTTGGGACGCGCAGTGAGCTGGCTTTTGAAGATTATTTTTCGATCGAGTGGGTGTCTTCCTTGTCAAAGGAGTTTCAAGTGTCTTCAAGTGAGTCTGGTCAATTGATTTCAGCGCTAGGTGAGACCTCCTCAAATGGAGGTTGAGTTTAGACACAGCGATGGCGACAGGTGTCGCGACAAGGACTTAGGTCCAGAGTTGTCAGCGTCAGACTCCCTGTACGAAGCGGCGCTGAAAGTTAGTTCGCGATCGGAATTATTTCTTTGGTGACGATCTCGCTGAGTTTGTCCAGCAGTGGCGAGTCTCATATTCATAGCAACGAAGAGCCCTCATAAAATTGACACTGGATACTGGTGGCGACGATAGTCAGTGCTGGAGTAATAGCGACTGCGAGGAGAGGCTGAATGTCGACCCGCTGAGCGATCCGTATTTCTACATCGACAACAATGATGTTGCATACACTGATGGAGGGCTTCTCACGTCGCAAAACAGAGCGTAGTATTATCAGTACTCTACCTTGCCAGACGACGCCAAGCTGGCCGCTGCCTGTGCTGAGAAAGGGGATTCCTAAAAAGTCAAACCAGCTTTGGGGCAACATCTCACATCACAATCAGAAACTGTAGGATCAACTTGCATGGAGTCACTGGGCATGGATGCTGCGCCAACTGTACCGAATCTTGACCTGTGTGACTTCAAACTCTATTTTTCATGCTTTCGCTTATCAGATTGTCACCAAACTTGATAACTTGAATGATTAATAGTGTAGAATCAATTTCGAGCGAAAAAATAATTTTTGAAAAAATTACGCATGTCCAGGTTTCTGCTGGCTGGGGCTCATATATTTGTGTGTGTGTGTGTGTGTTTTGTTGTTTGGAATTGCCTTTTTCCAGTCGTACAATGCCCAGATGCTGGCATTCCTAAGCATGGTTCAAGACAGCCACACACATCCGTCTATCAGAGTGTTGTCAGGTATGAGTGTGGCGTAGGTTACAATATGTCTGGATCTCTTACAAGAACTTGCACCGAGAATGCCACATGGACGCCAGCCATACCAACATGCATCAGTAAGTATGTGTTATGTGGATGAGGCAGAATTGATCAGTGCGTTCAAGCAACAGGAGTCTGAATAGAATACATGGAAAATCTGGTCCATCTTTTGTGAACCTTTTTACGCACCACTGTTGCCTTGTCATATTTCAGTTGACCTCCGACCCGCAACACTCGAACAGTCCTCGGCTGCACCACGTATAGCATTTGTTTCCAAGTTTTCACCCAGGTGGGCATCTTCAGGGATATGGGAGAAGGGATACAAATATGCCTGATAAGACAGCACGGGGATAGAATTCACACTACTACAGTCACACCTTGTTTATCCGGTCCTCTTTTATCCGGATCCCTCTCCATCCGGAAGAAAATCGTTGGTTACCTACTTACAGCTCTCGGCCGTTACTTTATCGCCATCATAATATTGGGCACCATTGCCCGTTTGGTCTGCGATACAAAATAAAATTTCAACAACAACAACAGCAGCAGCATACAGTAAACCCTGCTGTAAGCGACCTCTGGGTTCAGTGACCACCTGCTCTTAATGACCATTTTTCCATGCACCAACAGTTCTACACAGACACTGTCGGACCTGGTTCTGAAGACCACCTGGCTTTAACGACCTGTTTTGCTTGCACCGTGGGGCGGTCGCTTAAACCAGGTTTTACTGTATGTCATGCATACATACAGTATGTGTGTTCGATTATCCGGTTCCCTCGCCTATCCGCATGTTTGTGTGGAAAACGGATGTGTGCGGTTAAGATCGGAGGTCTGACTGTATTATGCAAGACGTCACCAGCCAGGTCCAACACTACACAGTGCAGGTAATAGGCGATTCAGACTACGGCCAAGATCACGTCTTGACTTGAATTTCCATGGTGATGCAGTCATGTTTCAAAATTTTATGCACAGTCCCTGATCGAATACGTCTGAGTCGTGGAAACGTGGTCACAGTTGGCCGTAGTCTGAATCGCCATATTAAAGCATGGTAAAAGTGAACCCGGCGCATCACATGGCCCTGTAGGTTGAAAATCACGGACGTGAACACCAGTACAACTACATACAGTATAGATCTAGCGCATGCAGTGCACTGAATCTGTACTCCTCAGACTCAGTGCACTGCACTGTGATCGGACGGACGTCCTTTTGTGCACACAATATATTTTCGATATTTCTCAGCAGCACACTTTGCAAAATTTAGGGGGTTCCGGCGGAACCCCCGGAACCCCCCTGGATCCGCCACTGGATCTATGGTGGAAGGAAAGGAGAAATATATCTTAGAAGAAAATGAGAAATATATCTTCACATGAGAGGGAGAACAGTAACACTCCATTTGGCTCAAATAAACCTGTTCACTGCGGTTTGAATGGACACTGTGACTTACTCTCTTTTTTTTCTCTGGTGTTGTTCCTATTCCACAGAGATCAATTGCCCTACCCTCCGAGCACCTCAGAATGGTGGCATGAAAGTGAGTGGAATTGAGACTGGATCTACGGGCACCTTCACCTGCTCTGCAGGCTATAACTTGATCGGTGTCAGCAGTATCCAGTGCAGCTCTACTGGACAATGGTCGGGGTCGGTTCCTCATTGCAAAAGTAAGATTTCAAGCTCAAATTCTGAAAAATTAATTTCAACCTCTCTGGCTCCTCTTGGTCAATGTATCTACCCATGTACTCACCATATGGATAGCTAGCTGCTTCGACCTTGTTAGGTCTCATCTGTGGAGACTTGAGTGACTGTCTGACATCATTCTAAGGAAGCCAAATGAGCAGCTTTGAAGTTAATCGAAATCATCGAAGTCAATGTGTTCGAACGGAGTAAATCACCGAAAACTTGAATTCAGAAATTTGCATGATAACCAGACAGAGAAAGGGAGAGAAGGAGAGTGAGAGAGAGAGAGAAAGAAAGAGAGAGATATTGAGAGAGAGAGAGAGAGTGACAGAGAGAGTGAGATACTGAGAGAGAGAGAGAGAGGGGGGGGGGGGGGGGCGAGAGGAAGAGAGAGAGACCTATAGAGAGTGTGTATATTTGCTTCATTAATTTGCATTTCACAGGTTTTGTATTACACATACAATCTCTCTCTCTCACTCTCTCCTATTTCACTATTAAACAATGACCAATATCGAATGTGCCATGGTTCTGTTTCCTGCGTGACAGTTGTGCAATGTCCTGATCCTGGCACTCCAGCACACGGCACCAAGCAGCCACACACATTGACGTACCAGAGCAGTGTACGCTATGATTGTGATGCTGGATACTATTTAGTCGGCTCGTCGTCCCGCACTTGCACGCAGCACGGACAGTGGACCTCAACACTACCCACTTGTAAAAGTAAGTGGACTCCACTGTGTGACGTGTGTGAACAGACATATGTAGCTGTCTCTCTATAATCCGGCACCATGTCTGCAGCTGGCATGGATAGACCATTTTGGTTACTGATAATTTTGAAGATGTATAAGGTGGTGGATTAAAGACGGACGCCTGTACGTAATCATAAAAAGAAAAAGGCCCAAGGACCTATATATTGTGCTATAATGTCCTACTTCCACCCTGAATGCAATGTTCTGCCTTAAAAAAACATGCATTGACCACTCTTCAGGCAGTAGAGCACCATGCTTGAATACTTTTTCTGTTTTCACCCTGATGACAGGCCATGACAGAGAATTGGGTAAACAGTTGATGACGTATGCAGTAAAGAGACTTTATTACTTATTTATGACTTTATTACGTATTTTGGGTGTTTGTGTTGAGGTTTCCTAATGTGTACTGTGTAAACAGCTGTAATGGAGTCAGGGAGTGCTTAGAAAAGCTGATGATGCTGAAAGGGGAAACATCTGAAAACATTGACAGTCACCAGTTGCACCAGCCTTTGGACCTTCGCTTAGTCCGTGAACCTTTCTGTATGGTTCTCTTGTTCACATCTTGTATCTGTGCTTGTGCGATGTGTTTATTTCAGCCCAACATTGTCCTAACCCGGGCACCCCGGGAAATGGCATACAGCTTCTTCAAGGCCTCAGCTATCTGAGCATTGTTGCGTACAAATGCAATCTGGGGTATAATCTCAATGGCTCGACCTTTAGAGTATGTTCTGCAGACAAAACATGGACTCCAGCTATGCCCATTTGTCAGAGTAAGTTTCAACTAGTTTCTAATGCTTTGATGTAGAAAATGTGTATGCTCTCCACACCAGAGCTCGGGCTTTTCTGGCGACTTGGCTTCACTCTCTCTCTCTCTCTCTCTCTCTCTCTCTCTCTCTCTCTCTCTCTCTCTCTCTCTCTCTCTCTCTCTCTCTCTCTCTATCTCTATCTCTATCTCTATCTCTCTATCTCTCTCTCTCTCTCTCTCTCTCTCTCTCTCTCTCTCTCTCCATCTCTCTCTCTCTCTCTCTCTCTCTCTCTCTCTCTCTCTCTCTCTCTCTCTCTCTCTCTCTCTCTCTCTCTCTCTCTCTCTCTCTCTCTCTCTCTCTAACCGTGTTTTGTGCATGCGCACATGTTTACCAGGTGTCAGGGGCCTAGCCTCACCAGCATCCGACTCGCCACGCACAACAACGCAACTGAAGTAAACGTCCTGCATAATTCCTTGACGAGATGGAGACGGACAAACAAGAAGACCGGATACGACAAGGCAATCTGATAACTAAAGAAAAGTCACACATCGTGGCAGCATATGAGCATGCGCGCAAAACAATGTTGCAGATATGCCTATGACTTAAGCGTTCCATGGTGTACAGAAGACGGCATTTGCGACCAAAACAATGCAACAAAGTCAAAAGTAAAGCACTACAAGATAAACCAACGACCCACACAAACAACGGAATACAGCCATGAAAAGTCTTTCACACTCAACGACCGTTACGTAACACCGTGTAAGTATTCTCTTCCTAGTCTCCTACTCAGCGCAGTAAGCATTGAACTCGGAGTGGACAGATACTTTATTCCCAGGGACTACATTAAGGTGTGTGGCGGCTCTGGAATGTTGATCACAGTCTTGAGTCACAACCAGTCCGGAACACTTCAACTTGTTTTGACGATTTCCCTGTAAGCACTAGGCCTGCATGCAATGTCATAACGAATTGCCAGTGCGAACTGTACAGTGGCTGTGCTGTTATCGTGTTGCCTGTGCAGTTTCTGAATGTTCTGACCCGGGAACACCAGAAAACGCCACCAGGCAGCTGGACGGCTTGTCTTATGGAGATCAAGTCCTCTACTCGTGTCTATCCGGGTTCTCGTTGAATGGCTCCGAGAGCAGGACGTGTACGGAGTACGGGAATTGGTCTGCGTCTGCTCCGCATTGTGAAGGTCAGTATAGTGAAGCATTGAATAAACTATTTGCGCAATCATAACACAATCATAGCAAGAATTGAAGGATTCCAGCACGTTTTCGAGTATTCCAGCATGTTTTCAAGGATTCCAGCACGTTTTCGAGGTTTCCAGAACGTTTTTGAGGTTTCCAGAACGTTTTCGAGGATTCCAGAACGTTTTCGAAGTTTCCAGAATGTTTCCGAGGATTCCAGAATGTTTTCGAGGATTCCAGAACATTTTTTTGAGGATTTCAGAATGTTTTCGAGGATTCCAGCACATTTTCGAGGATTCCAGAACGTTTTTAGGGATTCTAGCACGTTTTCGAGGATTCCAGCATGTTGTCAAGGATTCCAGCACGTTTTCGAGGTTTCCAGAACGTTTTTGAGGTTTCCAGAACGTTTTCGAGGATTCCAGAACGTTTTCAAAGTTTCCAGAATGTTTTCGAGGATTCCAGAATGTTTTCGAGGATTCCAGAACATTTTTTGAGGATTCCAGAATGTTTTCGAGGATTCCAGCACATTTTCGAGGATTCCAGAACGTTTTCGAGGATTCCAGAACGTTTTTAGGGATTCTAGCACGTTTTCGAGGATTCCAGAAAGTGGATGTAGAGTTGTGTGTGCTGGATTATTTAATGGGTGAAGAATCGGCAGGTGTTGGGTTAGCGTACGCAGGGATTAGTGGTCACTGAATTAGTGGATGGAGTGTAAGTGTGTGCTGGATTATTTAATGGGTGAAGAATCGGCAGGTGTTGGGTTAGCGTATGCAGGGATTAGTGGTCACTGAATTAGTGGATGGAGTGTAAGTGGGTGCTGGACTATTGGTTAAGTTTTTATTATTCTTATTACAAGCATCTACTAGTTGAAGTGGACCACCAGTTTGATGAGTTCATAGCTGTGTTTGTCCTGAATGGCTTAGGTCAGGAGAGAGAGAGAGAGAGAGGGAGAGAGAGAAAGAGAGGGACATGATATACGCGCTATTGTACTGGTTGGGTTTTATCTACCTCCATCCATGCGACGGCGAAGCATGGAAAGTATCTGAAGATTGTTCGGTGCTTGAGTCTGATTGTGTTTTGTCTCTTATGGAACTAGAGATAGGAGATAAGAACTCAGATGTCGGGCCAAGGAAAAATTTGCAAAATGTGGGCACAAATTATGCGATCGAGTCCACCAACTGGGACCACATTTTGAACAGTCAGACGTGCAAATTCTAGCACAAAACTGGCAAGGAGTACAGCGACATTCCACGACATGAAAGTCAGCTTGAGCACTGCTCGATAGCGCTAACCAAACGCCTTCCAGATTGTGTCTCCCCATTTTCTCCTTCATCCTTTCCTTTCTCTTTTTGCTAAAAGGTTTCTTCTCGCCGTGACCACGATTTTTCTTCTTCTTCTCCTTTATTCTTTTTCTTTCCTTCCTTTCTCTTCTTCCTTTGCTGAGAGCGTTCTGTTCCCATATTTTCTTTTCATCTGTGTCCCCATTCCTGGGTTACTTGGACTTCATTCGCTTCCTTGTCATTGGACATGTTCAGTCCGTTCGGTTTGCGAATTCAAATAAACACAACCGAACCAACCGAAACCGATTGGAAGGTTCATGGAGAGATAGGATTCCTCTCTTTTTTTTCTTTTACTAGTCGAGTATGCCTATAGTAGACGATGGCTTGAGTGAAGTTGGATAGCATTCCACTGTGGACAACATTCCAATGTAGACCTTTTAAAAATATTAACCGTTTCAAGTGAATTAGCCCTATCTATTCTCGGTCTGCCTGAGGTCTGCCTGAGGTCTGCCTGAGGTCTGCCTGAGGTCCTGTTGTCTGGGAACTTTAAAGTACACATACAACAACTTTTTGCTTTATCCATCCAAGCTGCATTGTGAACAACACTTGAAAGTATATTCTAAATAGAAGAGATGAGATGCAAAACCCGATCAACACCAACATTGAGAAAATAATGTGATCTTCAGTTCAGTGTAATCTAAAATCAGAGAGGCACCACCAGGCAAAATTTCACATTCGAAAAGTGATGAAAATTGATTTTAACGGGTTTTGCAACTCAGCTCTTTATCTATTCTCTGTCTGCCTAAATGTGTGTGGTCTGCTTATATTTTCTATCTATCCAGGTGCTTCAGTACTGGTGGGAGCGAGTGACTCAGATTCCACAGCTGCCGTAGCGACCGGTGTAACGATCAGCACATTGTTGCTGGTGTTCATGGCTATTTTTCTGGGGTTTCACCATTACCGTCCAGACAAGCTGCGCACAGCCAAAGGACAGATTTCAAGTAAGTCCATACGCAAAGTTTTCGGCCTGGACATATTGCCGTATGTAGTTTTCGGGCTGCATATATTGCCGGCAAATGGTCTAGCACTTGGGCTGAAAATGCGATTATTTTGCTCCCATCATTCGTTACCGCTCTGTGTGTGCTCTCACTCAGTTCATTATGGTCATTGTGTGAGTTTACAAGGTTTAGAAGCACCGTTTCACAGTTTATGGAGTCAAGAGGAGGGTGGTAAGGAGCATGGGGAGATCGGGAAAGGCAGGGGCGTCGTACCCAGCGAGTGAGTTCAACTACGCCCGCAAATCGATTTGCGCTATTCACCCCCATGTGAATAGGGTGAACGGATTCCGAATCGATTCCAGGGCTCATGACATGAAATCGAACGGCGAGATTCCGTTCATGAATAGATTCAAGCGCGTAATCAAACGCAGCCACTACCGTCACTACAGTATTGACCGCACCACTTTTTGCCCCAGGTACCCCTCCCCCCCCCCCCCCCGTGAATCATCCAGAAGCACTGATCTGGGCTCTTAATTTCACCAGAGCCACCCCCCCCCCTCCCAGCCCCCTCGCAACAAAAAAATTATGTCAGATGGCTGACAGTGCCACTTTAGTTGACCTTCCGAAGGCGCTGTGTCGGGAATCATGAGAGGTGCTTGGTGAACTCAATCGCGGTTGGGGTTGATAAGTATTATATAGCTTAAGAACGAGGATTTATGGCTGTTTTTCACTCCGAAATTGCTCATGACAAGCAAGGTCCCGGGGTCCAGTCCTAGTGGGTTTTAGCATCTTTTTTCTCACTTTTCTGACAGTTCACTTCCCCTGACTGCCACAGTTCACTTCCCCTGACTGTTCACCTTGAGTTTTATGTTCATCCCATTCCCATTTCAGTATATGCGGAGAGTCAGATTTGCAGCATGGAAAAACGTGTGGGGACAAGTTATGCGATCTAATCTACCAGCTAAACCAGATTTTGAACAGGCAGACGTGCACAAGAGTCAGACGTGCACAAGAGCCAGACGTACACAAGAGTAAGATGTACACAAGAGTAAGATTTACACCATATTGAGTAGTCGCAACGTATGACGAAACTGCTTGCCTTGGTGCTGTTGTCATGTGTTCTGCGGTTGTGTAGGCCTGGCAAGAACCACTGGGGCACACACCAAGCCATCGAGGACTAAGCTATCTCTGGCTGGCTCCACCTGTGACATTTATATGACCGAGAGACGGGAAACGGCAGTTGAGATCTTATCTTCCTCTACCAGCACGGTGGAGGTGGACTGCAGCAGTATTCAGCGCCATTACATGAACGAGAGGCAGGTCTCGGCCATGAAGAACGGCATCGTTATGGACAATACGAATTACAGTAACACTCACAGCACTTTCGGATCTGCAAACACCGGAGAGGACAAAGACGCCGCTGGGTACTTCAACAGAGAAATGGTGCCCGAGGAGGACATATATGGAAATGATGCAGACTCACGCAAGGAGGAGGATGATGCGGGCAACAGGCCATATGACGACAGCGAAGACATATATGGTCATGTTCCCGATGAAGCCGATGTGACCACAGTCACTATAACACGAAACAATAGTACAGCCACGGGAAGACCGAACTTTGGAAAGAATCCCGATGAATACAATGCGTTTTCCACTCCCGCACAAAATGAGGACGATTATGAAGCACCGACCGAAAAACTGCGGTCTGCCATCCGGTCCAGAAGTGGATCGGTGTTACACCTTTCCACGTTACCAAAGTCTGGCATGTGTCTTCAGAGAGCGCGGACTGAAAGTTCTGCCAGCGAATTGCAAATTTCTTCGACTAGCTCCGTCCACAATGTCGCAGAGTTCTCTTCATCATCGGTCACCAATGCGAGTTCTCGACGTAATTCTTTCTCGCAATTTAATTCTCTGCCAGATCCAAGAGGGGTGAGGACCAACACATCTTCCTCTCGGGTAGATCTTCCCCAACTGCCACAAGATGTCAAGCGACCAGCATCGCAGCAGATTTCATCTGGAAGCACTTCAGCGCGGGGTTCACTCAGTCTTGCCCAAGTTGCCTCGATCAATAGCGTTGGAGACGACTTGTACGGAAGCATTACGGACACCAGGGAGGCTTTCTCTCGGCAGACCTCGGTGTTCCATGTGCCATTGTCCGCGGATGTCTCACGCTCACCGACCGCACCGACAAACGATCACTTCTTGCTCTCCAGGTACAGTTCCAGGGCGGCGTATCGCGACTCTAACGGCCAGGACGAGGACGACTACACTCTGGACGTTGACAGCGCTGCCGTACGGAGTCGCGCTGCCGTTGCCGCCAGCCGCCGTGTGTCGGACTTGTCGGCAGCCAGTCGGCCGCAGCCCGCCCAAGCCAAACACCTGATGGCGATGCATCGTCCGTATACGGCGATCTAGACACGCATTCGTCGTTCACCGATGTGTATGAAACGCTGTGCACGCTACCAACATAATGAAGTTGAGGATATTTACGAGGCGTTTGACACTGCCCGTTATAGGGTTGTGCCAATATTGGCGACAAAAATTCATGGAAAAGAACCGTGAATTTGATTGTCTATTTGTTGATATGCATGAGATCGATGATGGTTTTTTTCGGAGCTGCTGGACAGTCTGGGAACGTAGGACCGTCGTCCACAAACTAACCCAGTCGACCCGGGACACATCTGACAAAGCCAAGTCGAGTGTTCATCCTTAGTTCTGCTCCTAGCAGTCGCACACTATCATCTAGGTGTGTGACTATCATGTAGATTTGTGTGCGCGTGTGTGTGTGTGTGTGTGTGTGTGTGTGTGTGTGTGTGTGTGTGTGTGTGTGTGTGTGCGTGCGTGTGTGTACGTGCGTGCGTGTGTGTGCCTGGGTGTGTGTGTGTGTGTGCCTGGGTGTGTGTGTGTGTGTGTGTGTGTGTGTGTGTGTGTGCACGCATGCACATGTGTGTGCACATGTGTGCGTGACTATGTATGTGTGCGGATGCATATGTATGTGTGTATGTACATATCAAGCTATTTGTGCATGGGCATGGGCTAATAAACAGAGCATTCTTCTTCTTGAACGCTACCTACTACATTGATTAGAATTTTATGCATGTTCAGTCCAACTTAAATGGCAAGACTGAAACTTGGTTCATTGCATATTTTTATTTTATTTGAGAACATAAAGCGGCTTGGCATTATTAGCAAGGTCAATTTTTTCGAAATGCTACACAGCCCAGCCAGCAACTATCTCATATTGATGACCACATTGCTATTTATTTTTGGATCTTTTTACGGTATGAATTGTGCACCTCGTTCACACATATGCCATCATTTCCTAATGCATAATGTGCTTTGGTCGCATAACAATTCACTGCAAGTTTGTCTTCTGAGCTTTGATTCTGCAACCCCCAAAAGCCAGTCAGGACGACACACGAGGGGTGCTGAACATACTTGTTGTGAACCCTCTGCTTCTGTAAAAGTGTCAGGAACGAACGACCACACGAGGACAACTATTTACTCTTACTGGTATACTTCACTCTGATCAAATAAAACTCACGGGGCATGTAGCGTATACCACGGCGTAACATCACCGGTACGGTGAAGTCGAGATACAACTCTCTTGAAACGAACACAATGTCACAAGCGAGAAGGTCCTTCACACTTGCGAACTTGTGGTTTCGTAACAATACTCAACAGCAGTACAATCCACTAAGAGATTGCCAGGACTTTCAGCCGGGTCATAGGAGAGCAGTTCATGTCCAAACACACTGTCTAGTGCCAGTGAAATAATCCCCCCACACACATTAACTCTCTCTCTTTCTCCCTCTCTCTTCTCTCTCTCTCTCTCTCTTCTCTCTCTCTCTCTCTCTCTCTCTCTCTCTCCTCTCTCTCTCTCTCCTCTCTCTCTTCTCTCTCTCTCTCTCTCTCTCTCTCTCTC
>NC_088652.1:10594679-11032314 GCF_964019385.1 Sycon ciliatum
CAACACTACTCCCAAGGCCGCAGAACAAAGTGTAGTGTTGACTCTGACAAGGAAAAGCAGCGGTGATCACTTGTCACTCCAAACGACAAGCTTCTCCTTGCGCCACCAAAAATCTTTTGTGCGACTGTTGATGCAAAAGTGACTGAAGGCCTGATCGCAGTTTTTGAATTTGATTGCAAGATGCACGGTGAGATCGCGTGCTCTGTGGCGTAGGATGACGCTTCCTGCATCACGTTACGCGGCCATCGATCGTGAATGTGCCTGGAACGCTACTCGGAACAGACCATGATGGCAGGGGTAAGATGAGCTTCATTTCCTGCTTGAACTGCTGAGAACCCCCACAAACTGTCCTAGGAGTGTTGCAATGGCAGCAGGCCGTTGAAATATGCCCCGTACAGCATGGAGAGATATTCGTCTTTCACACTTACCTCCTGCAATCCCGAACATAGTCCAACAGTAAAAGTCCCTTGTTTTCATGTCGATGCTCGACAAAAGCGACTAGCTCGGTCCCTTTGTGTTGACTGTCACGCGAGCAGCACAGGCTGCACGCACTTGTCGCGTGAACTGCATGAGAGATTTCTTACGTCATAAAGAATGTGATTTCATCATCATTTCACTGGTCTTCGACCTACATGGTCAGGGAAAGTCCCGGTTCGTAGGCCTACAACACGGTCAGCGTGTTCTTGAGCGCCGTAACAACACAAGTATGATCACTTCCAGACCAACGGGCGTTCAAGGCGAGTAACAAGCGCACTTGACAAAGGTGACTCTGAAATCTCGTGAGCCGTGGGCCACGCGACTTGGCATTCTTGCGTCACAAGGCACGTGATTTCACCGTGCATCTTGCAATAAAATTCAAAAACTGCGCTCAGGCCTTCAGTCACTTTTGCAGCAACAGTCGCACAAAAAATTATTGGTGGCGCAAGGAGAAGCTTGTCGTTTGGAGTGACAAGTGATCACCGCTGCTTTTCCTTGTCAGAGTCAACACTACACTTTGTTCTGCGGCCTTGGGAGTAGTGTTGGAGTAGAAATTGCTGAGGAGACGTCGCGGAGTGGCGAGCTTTCCTGCGCAGGTATGACTTTGGCCGTATTTCAGCATGGTCGAGTGGAAAAATGCAAAAAAGTTTATTTCAAGAAAACCCCAAAAGGAAGATGGGGGACATGTCCTCAGCGCTAGAAGAGGTGTTCTACTATCTGCCGGTGTATAGTTCTGGCCAATTGAGGACGTAGCTGGCTGTTTTGCCAGCGCTTGTAAATTGGCTATTTTCAAGACGATCATTTGTGGCGTTAGGGGGCGATGGACCTCGTCTTCTGGGATGCTGGCGTGGCTAAGCGGTACTGCTCCAGGAACTCTTCTAAGGTGAGGCAATGTTGGCTTGATGGAGTTTTGTTCATAGCTTGTTCGTATACGCTGTGGCGTGACTCGTTTCTAGACCCATAAATAATGTGATATTTCGGCCATTTTTGAGGGGTATGCAAATTTCAAGGTTCCCTTCAGAAACTTTTTCAAGGGCTTTGCATAATCGATCCACACCCCAAAGGGAACCTACCTGCAAATTTTGAGCGAAATCGGAGAGATCCACTTGCACACATACTTTGGTATTCTCAGACATGCTCTCTTAAGTTCCAAAACATCTTCTCAAGACTTTGACCAGTGAAACGCCGTCACTTAAAAACGTAATAACTAAACCACGTATAGAGCAAATAATTATGGTTTCAGGTTCAAGGTAGCAGTGTGCCAGTACCTCCTCTAGCAAACTTGTGGAACTGCTGTCGACTTGTACACCCCGTAATTTGTTCTGTCAATCCTCAAGTTCTGTGTTCCAGTCGTATCTTCGTTCTGGCTTTAACTTTGTTATCTTTCTTGTTATTAATTTTTGTCTCGAGCTGGGTTTGTGTTCTTTGTGAAAAAGGAAAGAAGAAAAGGGTACAATAGTCTTTATGCACATTGTACAGATGTACGAAGTTCTGTACTATGGCCGTAGGTGTGTACATACCCGGTTGGGTGTTCATTGTGTGCTATACATGCGCGTTTGACCTATTTAGCCTCACAATTCATGGCAAACGATCACTTTTCAAGCCTTCTTCACTTTGGGATTGAACTAACGACTAGCTAGATCTCTGCCGGAAAAAGATTTCGTATGAAATGCCTTCATGGCCCATTTCATAGTGGAAATAGCAGTAAACACAATAGGGTCCTGCACATTCAACACCCAACCGGGTCTACGGGATTCTACAAGATTATACGGGATTTCGTGCATCTGTACAATGTGCATAAGGCCTATAGGAAGACAGCCGCCAGCAAGTACAAACAGCAAAGTTTACACCTTTCCTGTGTGTGAATATAGTGTAGGTGAGAAAGGTAGTGGCAGATGAATGTGATGTGGCGGCAAAGTTTACACCTTTCCTGTATGTGAATATAGTGTAGTGAGAAAGGTAGTGGCAGATGAATGTGATATGTGGCGTGTTATGAGTTCACATTTGATCTGTTTATTGCCATTTTACGACTATTGTCTCCTCGTCGATTATTTTAGTATTCACGCATTTTGCTTTCTCAGCATGTTGATGTTGCCCTCATACATTATCAGTAAGTAAGCATGCAGAAGGACGCTTGACACAGGTGGAGGGGTATGCAGGTCAATATCAAAGACCTATTGCTTGCGATAAGCACCATTGTGCTACGTTGTGCCTTTCAATCATTCAATATAATTATTCAATATTTGGACAATCCAGAACGTATTCTTGTGACTTTCAATTTTGAAATTTGAATTCAGTACAATTTCACAGTGCGCATCGAGTCCTTTCTTCTATCATGCATACAGCAGGCTGCGGAGAATAGACAAAGCGCTTGCAAAGTAAGCAGAAGCAATCGTGTTTCTTCACCCGTTGTCTATTAGTTTTGATCAAAGGAATATAGCATCTTACGTGGGGATTGGTTGATGGCTTGCATTTGTACTTTGTCCATGTCTACCTTGCCAATGACAGTGTCCAGTTTCTCATTCCGATAGTGTTTTATAAGGAGTAGTATGATCGCCACACCAGCAAGCATAACACCTATGCCAACTGACACACCCACAGTAACAGCCGAGCCACTGGTCTCTCCTTCTCCTCCTTCTCCCTCTGCTGACGTCACTAAAGCAAACAACACATGGTTCATTGAGAAAACACGTGGATTTTAAATAAAAAGCTATTAAAAAGATGACATTTTTGCCAGAATTCTAAAATGGCAGTTCCAACCGAATCATTCGAAGGTTCAGACAGGGAATTGATTTGCCTGAAAGGAGAAAACAATGCCACACCCAGCAGGACTCGAACCCGGGACCTTGCTTATCACGAGCAACGCTCTAACCAGTAATCTATGGGTTAAGGCTGAACCTACAAGGTGCTGACAAGTGTTTCACTCCAAGTGCAGCTCACAACACGTGCCACACATACTGATGGCACTGGGTCTGTTTTCCCCCCTGCCAGGGGACCAATCAAGGTCACTTTCTGGAACCTACTACCAGAAAAGAAAGAAATAGTTCAATCTTGAGAGGAGTAGGATAACTATATGTAGACAATCGAGAACGTACTGCTGTGACTGTATTGCATAAGAGTCTTTCAAGTTTGCTCTACAGATTGATCAGGGTGTGTTTACCCATTCCAGCAGACCAGGCTGGTTGGGTTTTGAGAGCCCGACTTGGATGACTCAAGAGTCAAATCCTTTTGATCCTTAGTGATCTGATCATTTATAAAGTCAGGCAGTTGTAAGTTGTGTGATGGTCTAGCATTTCAATTTCTGTCCAAGTCGTGTTTGGAAGTTGATGGATGGTTACAGCTGTGCTGTGACCCACAGTACATCGAGAATTCCTGGTCTTGCATGAGGGAAAGGCGTGGATGCAGCAAATGGGACTCAGGATCTTGGGGGTGGTTATGATCTGCTCACCGCAACTGACAGGAGCTGCATGTGCTCTCTCATCCTAGAGGGTAGTGGGGCCATGTAAACCATGGCTGTTTGTCCTGTAAGACAGAGCCTGGCTGCAAGATTCCTTTCACTTCAAAGCAATGCTTGGTTCCCACTGTTTCTAACTCATGGTCTTAGAGCACCATGCAATGGCTGTCAGCACTTTTAGATTTAAATGCATCACCAAATCCTCTTGTTAATGCTCAATACCTTGAGCGCCGTCTATGCTGTAAAAGTAGTCGCGATAAAAAGTTCTGGGTAAGCAGCATTCAATTTTCTCTTTTGGAATGAACAGTGGATTATAAGTTGGTTTCTCCTAACGGTATTTAATAAGTTAAAACAGAAAGGTTTCGCAACTTTGGATAAGAATGCATACATAATTATGACTTGTGAATGTAGATCCCCCCCCCCCCCACCCTCTGTTATCAAGGAAAAGCATCACTAGGAAAGTCAATATTATAAACTGGATGATAAGGCACATTACATTCTGCAATATTTTGCTAGAGGCTACAGACATTTATGGGAGGGACAAGAACTGTTTGCAGGCTTCATAGCATCGTGTTTCTCAATGATCTGTGTTAACAGGACAAATGTAAAACGTAACAAATTGACAGAACTTTACTTTACGCAGCTTCCAAATCCCGGCCGATCATGCCATCGTGAATCACTCACACCCTTTCCAGCATGTAATTCTTAGCCAACTCAAATAAAAAAAATCACAGTTCCCATGAGACTCGGTTTATCTATATAATTATATGGAGGCCACGTTTTCCGCATACGTAGGAACGCACCACCCTTCAAGGATCCAGGTGCAGATGCAGCTCCTAAAGCGGTGGGAGGTGAGTAGATCAGCTTCACCAGCATGTGGTCAAAGACCGAAAATTCCATTCACTGCATCCATGTTTTCCTCGTGCCAGGCCACGAGTTCCAAATTAACTGTGGGTCGCAGCACGGGTGGAAAAATCCTTTCGCTTCCAAGCAGGACTTGAACCTGGTACCCTCTGTTTCTCAATCATGGTCTTAGACCACCCCACGATGCCTGCCTGCAAAATGAAAACAAAGTAATAATACTCGTGTGATGGCTGAGGAACAAAGGACTGTTCCTCCAGCCCACTGAAGCACCAAGCTGCTATTTACCCAGTATATGAATAAAAAAACATGCACGGTTCGCGTCAGACTCGACTAGAGGTCGAGTTTTCAGCATCCGTAGGAACACCACCACCCTTCAAGGATCAAGGCGCAGATGCAGCTCCTAAAGCGGTGGGAGGTGGGTAGATCAGCTCACCAGCAATGCATTAATTGCCATGGTAATCGTGACAGGTGCCATTATAGAACAGTTTATCAATCTGGCAACTAACCTATAACCTGCTATTCCTGCTGTGTCTCGATAGAGCCGTAAATATGGTGTCCCAAAAGATCGGAGCGATCAACACAATTGAAGACAGCATGTACTGAAAGGCCTATAACAGCAGCATTTGCCAACGTGAGGCAATCGAACAACTTCCATATGAGTTTGATCACTCCCGATCAAGATAAGAGTGGCGTCTAGTTGATTGAACTGAATGTGTAGTCGTTAAACTACCCCAGCTCGGGCATGAAGCCACACTGCAAACACACTGGCAAACTTACGTTCACAGAACGGCAGGGATGCAGACCAGTCCCCATGCTCCGTGCATGTACTGATAACGGAACCATTCAAAAGGAACCCTTCTTGACAGGAGTAATGGACTTCAGCCCCGTAAAGCAATCCATACACTTCCCTAGTGCCATTGTCCGGTGTTCCTGGATCCTGACACTTGGCAACTGCAAGAGAAACAAGAAAACAATCATAGGGTGGAATTCGAGTGCCAAAAGGTACACTGCCTCGCATCAATCTTTCCACAAAATGCTGGAGAGCCCAGCATCCGTTATTTACCGTTTCTGCCATGGTGCGATACGATTTGTGCGATTTCAGCCAATCAGCGGCCATTCTGAGCAGGGTATATAGAGCTTTGTACTCTGCTAGTCGGGGGGGGGGGGATATATACCCCCCTCGGTTCACTCGGTCCAATAAACAAAATAAACAAGAGAGTTTGGAAGCTCAGGGCCCGACGCTCTGCTTTTTTGCCTAGCTCATCATGTATGTTATTAGAACTGATGGAAATGTTTTTTTTCCATTGATTGGCTACATCATTGTATTCCACAAAAGTTTCAATCAATTTGAATATGAGTTAGGGAAAATAAATTGTAGAATTTATCGGGGATTGTTATTTTCTCTCAATTCTTACTCCTTCTTTTCCTTTTATCTCCTTGTAATCGGATTTTCTGGCCTTTTTGTAGTAATACATTGACCTGTTGAGCCAATGAGGTAAAATTATATTCCATACAATAAGATACAATACCATAATACAATAATATCCTGGCCTTGATAGTGTGTTTGTGCTTAGCTGTTGCTGATGGCCGAATGCATGGTTGCCTGTGGAGCACATTACATAACTTTACAGTCTCCTATAATACGCATCCTGTCCGAAGGCAAAAGAGGCTGCGGATTTAGCTTTTCTGCACGTTTATCAGCAATGACTACTGATCTTCAGCAACTTGGGTCTCCTATAATACGCATCCTGTCTATGCTTTTGTAATGCTAACATAATGCTCGGGATAGCACTGGCTACTGATCTTCAGAAACTTGGCCTGACTATCACTCACAATAAGACTGTTGTAATATTCATCGTTCCAAAGTGGTCGCTGGATTCTCCCACAGTTTCATCGCACTGTTGTACGACATGCTACACGACATCCTTTTACCGGACAACACCGTGTTGATGTCTGGCGCTGTCGCCTTCATCTCTGGTGCGGGTGTAATCTAGTGACTTCGTACATGCGTTATAATAGACCAATCTCTTTGTCTGGGTTCGTGAAAGGGTCACGCGTGCAAGTCAGCTCGTCTGAAGTGCATGGTTTTGTATTTAGTTGGTATGCGTCAGCTTGTGAGACAGGGAGCCTTTTGCTCCCCGAGCTTGTATACCGTATATGTATATATTATAACAAGGAACCAAGTGTATATAGAGATATATACACCAGTATGAAAACCGAGGCGAAGCCGAGGTTTTTTATAACTGGTGTATATATCTCGATATACATGAGGTTCCTTTGTTATAATATATTTATACCTCTCCATATTCACCGTGTGTGACCTCCTAATGGCTTGTTCCTCGCTGACAACTACTGCTAATTCCCCTTAGCGGTGTATATGGAGATATATACACCACTAAGGGAGAGCATGCCTAAGACTGTAAGTGTATATGGAGTGAGGTATAATCTCTATTATAAGCACAGGTCTCCATTACTAGCACCATCTCTAATACTAGCACACTTTGAGCACCATTCGAAACATTATAAGCACGGTTTCTATTATTAGCACGGCCTTGTTGGAAATCAATGCGGCATGCATGATATCTAGCATGTATTTCTTCTTTCTCTGAATGGATGTATTGGTTGAAAAAATATAAGCACGGTCTCCAATATAAGCGCGGTCTCCAATATAAGCACGGGGCAGAGGGGTGTTGAAAAATATAAGCACGGCGCTTATAATAGAGAATATACGGGGGGGGGGGTAAATAGTGTTTTACATTGTCGACCGTACGACTCGATTTGCAGAACGGCTGCCCGATACGAACTCTAAAACCAGAAAAATAATAATGGCTACAATGCCCAACCATACCACAACGAACTGATCGGCTACATCATTGTATTACAAAATGTTTCCATCTGTCCGAATAACATGCATGATGAGCTAGGCAAAAAGCATAGCGTAGGGCCCTGGGTGAAAGAAATAAACTTTCTCTTTGCATTCCAGTGTAATACGGCACCGTCTACCACCTTGATGACCTTGGCAAAAATGCATAGGGATTAAATTTTTCAATTCTCCTATTTTTCAAGATATAACCTAGGATTCGAACCCACACTATCGCCCTGCATGCATCCCCCGATACTCTTCACATACATACTCATTCTTCCAAGTTGCTTCACGTTATGATCTTGCATTTGAAAGCCCTATTTGAATATTGTGGCCAGCTGTCTTTGATGGTACAGTATGGGACAGGTACGGGATAGCGCCAGGCATGGCGACGGCACAAACAAACAAACCGCTAACCGCATACGTTACTGAAGTAATGTCTTTTGCATAGCTACGGGAATAGAAGTGTACCATTCCTAATCTGCATTATCGTGTGTCTCTCATATTTTCCCTCGTGCTAATCAACTCTTGAAATTATCCGTCGGTATATCCCTCATGCTGTAGTATGCATCCATTTCTTATAGGGTATCCTGCAAAAAAGGCCTTAGGCCTGGGGGGATTGTCCTATTCAAAATTTAAATTTAAATAATAATAATGCTATGAACAAGCCAGTAGATAGGCTAGGGGCTTACTTTCACAAGTGGGCTGATCAGGAATCCATGTCTTATCTGCAGTACAGACCCTAAAGACAGAGCCATTAATATTGTAGCCAAGGTCACATTTGTATGCAACAGTGCTCAGGTAGGAGTAGCCTTGCAGAAGACGTATGCCATTCTCCGGAGGGCCGGGGTCGGAACAATGCTTGACTAAAACAACTGCAAGAGAAATGGACAAAGGAATGCGATACGCACATGGACGGCCATACAAACAGGTGGAAACTGATTATATAGAAATGCATGGAGGCAGTAGGCTTTTAAAATAGTGCTCTATACCTGATTCAGGCAGAGCGGTGTACACTAAGGCACACAATGAAAACCTTGAGCAAATTGTTCGATGTCTGATGATCAGTTCAGCCATGAAACTCTGAGTCACGACGGATTTTGCCCAAGGTTTTCATTGTGTACCTTTGTATATAGGTGCGCATAGAAAGGCAAACAGATAACACACCTATAGAGGGATACAAATAAAGAGCTGGAACACAAAACTCGATAAATCCATTTGAGCACTTTTCGGACCTTGTTATCACTTTTGTCACTTAGGGTATGCCGCGTTTCTATGCAGAATGAGCGCAATTGCGCCAATTTAGCGCTATAAAGATAAGTTATTCTTTTTATTCTTTCATTCAACATCATATGCCTCCACTGATGAGCTCAGGAGGAGCGAACCAGCTGCCTGGAGGGTCATTGTCAATATCAATCTATGTACTGGAATTGTCCTCGCTGTGGTGATGGTGATGTGAGTGCAGAGTTTGGATCGGCCAAGAGCGCAATGTGGTGGTGTGGTGTATCGGATTTCACATTACATTACCATCATAGTTATTTCTTTGTGCATCACCGCTTTCTCTAGAATTGTTCGTGACTTCTCAATAAAACCTTTGTAACATTTCTATGTAGCGCAAGTGCGCATTCACAGTTCGAACTGTATCAAAAATAGCCGATAGGGTACCCGTACTACCCGGATAAAAATACCCGGACCCATTACCCGACCAATCCCCTACCCTTTGCAGCCCTGAAAGAGAGAGATAGATAGATAGATAGATAGATAGATAGAGAGGGAGACAGAGAGACAGAGAGAGATAGATGGATAGACAGATAGATAGATAAATAGATAGATACAAAGGAGAAATTTTGGCAATTGCCGGAAAAGTGCAGAACGTTTCACACGGAAAAGAGAAATAGGTCCAGTTTGGATTTGTCGTGACTCAAAGTTTCATGCCACTGCAATCATCAGACGACTGATAATAAAAACCTAAGAGTAATCATTATGAATCAGATCATGCGTGATACTTGGCGCTTAGATTGTCATTACTCTACGCGATACACGAATGAAGGCCACTTTCACACTGATGTTGTGGATGATGTAAGGGATAAGTAATGGCGTAATGTTGGCACTGACGTATGCTAATTCAGGCATGGTTGTGATGGATAAGCAGATAAAGCACTGATATTTGCCAAAAAACAGTCATGATGGTGCGGGGTACTGTCCTTGCGCGGCAGTTGCAACTGGCTGCTGCTTGTTCTACTATGTCATGCTAGGTGTGAAGTGTTGTATGTAATATTGGTTTTCATGGCGGCGTTTTGAATAGTTCGTTTCTTCTATTCAGGCTCTTTGGGCTGTTGGCATTGTTCAATATTGTAGGTTCCTCCATTTTGCATAGGTTGCACCTTTTTGACTTGGAGTACGCCTGTGTTTTTGTGTAGAAATGCTACCAAACAGAGTCCCCGCACGCTTCAGGTTCCACACATGGTTTGACAGTTCAGTTTTGCTCTGCTACCGTTCGTGGCGGAAGCTCATTGTGTGATTATTGTACCGGTCCTTGAAGGGAGGCTCGGTCAGTCTGGTGTACTCTTTGTCGTCGTTTACTGTTGCTTGATACAATATCGATCTCGACAGGCAATCACCATCAAGGGGGAAATGTGAGGCATTACGGCAGTTACATATCTTGGCATCGGGTTGTGGCTGGCTTGCAGTCGCTGCCAGAACTCGCTTTTTATTGGTATTGATGATGCTTAATATATTTGCATGCAGCTGTAGCTAACCTTGACAGTGTTCCTGTTGAATATTGTATTTAGTGGTGAGCCTTTTTCCCGTGTAGATAGATAGATAGATATAGATATATAGATGGATAGATAGATAGAGAGAGAGAGAGAGGGGAGGAGGAGGAGAAGGAGGAGGAGGAGGAGAAGAAGGAGGAGGAGATGGATTAGACGAGGGAGTGGACGAGGGAGAGGGCGAGAGCGAGGGAGAGGGATAGGGATAGGGAGCGGGAGAGGAGATGGAGCGGAGGGAGAGAGGGAGAGGGAGAGGGAGAGGAAGAGGGAGAGGGAGAGGGAGAGGGAGAGGGAGAGGGAGAGGGAGAGGGAGAGGGAGAGGGAGAGGGAGAGGGAGAGGGAGAGGGAGAGGGAGAGGGAGAGGGAGAGGGAGAGGGAGAGGGAGAGGGAGAGGGAGAGGGAGAGGCTAGCAAAAGAAGATCTGTGCATGCATCTACAGGAAAATGACGAGAAAGGAAAATTGAGGTCTTTGAACTTGATTCTTCAAACTTCTGGTCAAAACGACAGAAAGCTAATCACTCACGTTCACAAGTTGGCTTTGGTGCTGACCAGGTGTGATTTCTAAGACAATTGCTGAATCTCGAGCCTTGGAGACGGTACCCTCTGTTGCACACGTATGTCACTACAGTATCAAAGTGTAAGCCTTGATGCAAAAGCTCACCATTGCTTAATTCACCGGGATGCGGACAAAGGGGTGCTGAGACCATAAAAGAACAACAAATGATTTCAAAATGATTCGTTCTAAAATTCACCCATTGATTTATAGTAGTAAACAGACGTAGAGGTCTTGAATTGTTTTTATTCCCGTAGCTATGCAGAAGACGTTACTTCAGTAACGTCTGGCGCTAGCCAGGGTCCACACAGCTTTAATTTGGTGTTTGTTTGTGTGTTTGTTTGTTTGTGTCACGCCTGGCGCTATTTTGTATCTATCCCGTACTGTACCGTACCAGCAAAGACAGCTGGCCACAATATTTTTGTTTGTTTGTGCCATCGACATGCCTGGCGCTATCCCGTACCTGTCCCGTATCATCAACAGTACGGTACCATCAAGAGAATGAGTATATATGCGAAGTGTATGGGGGGAATGCATTCAGTGCAGTAACATTAAATTTTGTGTGGATTTGTGTGCGAGGCCGAGATCCCACTAGCAGGCTGGCTGGGCCGCCTGTCGACCAGCCCGGAAATCGCATGCAGGCCGATAGCATAATAATTATAACAGCAGGGAGTCATATTATGTAAACGACTCCCTGCTGTATGGGGAGATTTTCTGGAAAGAAATACGAAGTAGGGAGACGAGTAAATGCAATCAGAATGGATGTTAGTTGCCGTCAGTATAATAATAATAATAATAAGAAGAAGAAGAAGAAGAACGCCCGTGATCGGCAGAGTCAGCGCCGGTCCCAGGAAACGTCAGGACAGACATCCCGTCGACTCCAGAACGCCCGTCATCGGCAGAGTCAGCGCCGGTCCCATAGCTATGCAGAAGACGTTACTTGTACTTCAGTATCTCATTGAAACGTTTTTGCAAAACAATGATTTAGCTAATCAAAGGAAAAAGCATTTCCATCAGTTCTAACAACATGCACGATGAGCTAGGCAACAAAGCATAGCGCAGGGCCCTGAGCTTCCAAGCTCTCTCGTTGAAATCAAAATTATTTGCCAAGTTGGAAGGAGGGAAAAACAGCTGCTTGCGGTTACTTCCGCATGCGTGCATGCACTCCATCAACAATCATCAACAATACAACAGCACCCAAAGGGTGTTCGGATATAAGAGGCCACATTCCACGTACTGCTCTTTTCTCTCCGAAACTCAACACTTGCAAGCCAGATATGAACGAAAGAAGCGCGTGGCCTCTAATTTCCTAAAACTTTGAAATTTTCCGTGAAGTCCAACTTTGAAACCCAAAGGGTGGTTTCTTTAATTCTATTGGTGAGACTTCAAGACTGCCATGCTCCACACTCGCAACAAGGAACGGTTGACATTGGTTTATGATGACAAAGTATGTCAAACACTGGTATATGTGCAAAGGATTGTAAGGTTCAAGGCTATGGAAAGACCAAAGAGGGGAAGGCAAGCGCAACGAAAACGAGCACAAGCTACAGTCCCAACAGAACAAAGAATGTCGATCGTTACTGGACGATGATGAGACCAGTAGGATATTATTTTAATAAAGCGGTCTAACTACAATTCGAGGCAGCAAAGCAGCACACCACCCAACTTGGATGGGTCATAAATATCAAGTATACGTGAAGTTGGAAGGCTGTCGGTTAGCGTTACGGAGATGTGTTGAAGCTAGGTGTCAGGACGTCGAATGTCTCAGTACTCTGTCAGTGTTGTGCCTAGTTGTTGCACTTTCTGACTGTATTTAGTATCTGGTTACAGTGATGGAGAGTTACTCATAACTCGTATCCATAAGTTCTTTTCCTTTCTACATTTATTATTGGCTCAACATTCGAGTTTCAAATTGCACACCTGATGAGCCGTCACGAACCATACGGCGAAACATATGTCGTGTGAAACAACTTGTTTTGTATACTAGTCCATCACAATGTCATGCATGATGAGTACTGTAGGAGTTTGGCTTTCGGCTTGTACAATTCGTTTTCGCAAGGCTTCCCCCTTCTTTACTTATCTTTGATATTTATGACCCATCCAAGCCGGGTGGTGAGCTGCTTTGCTGCTTCGAATTGTAGTTAGACTGCTTTGTCATATATCCTATTGGTCTCGTCATCGTCCAGTAACAATCGACATTCTTTGTTCCGTTGGGACTGTAGCTTGTGCTCGTTTTCGTTGTGCTTGCCTTCCCCTCTTTGGCCTTTCCATAACCTTGAATCTTCCAAGTTGGAAGGCGGTCGGTTAGCGCTACGGAGATATGTTGAAGCTAGGTGTCAGGACGTCGAATGTCTCAGTACTCTGTCAGTTTTGTGCTCAGTTGTTGCACTTTCTGACTGTAGTGTCTGGTTACAGTGGTGGAGAGTTACTCTTAACTCGTATCCATATGTCCTTTTCTTTTCTACATTTGGCCCAGTATCTGCGAAAATGGACCTTAGGGTGATTTTTCACAAACTGACTTTTTTCTGCTGTTGTCATCTATAGGTATCTAGTGATCACATGGAAAAGTATTAGACCAAACAAAGCAATGTTCATGACCCAGAAGCTTCTCAAACAAGCATAGGTACATATCAGGAAATACAACAATTTATCACAGTGTTTTCCACATCGGAATACTATGTGTTACAGTGAAAATAATAAAAAATAGACAGTGTAATAAATCATCCATCTAGTTTTTGTTGTAAAACAACTCTTGCCAGTCTTGGGCAACATCTGGCATAGAGCATGGATGGCCTTGATCCTCATATCTGCATACCAATGAAAACTGGTTGAACGCCATCCCAAGTCTGCTGAAAATCCAGAGAAATGCAGAACAGGAGGGAGGGTGGCTACAACTACACCTGGAGTCCCAGTCTGTGCATCCCACAGGGAATACGACACAGGCACAACATTCTAACACCCTACACTTCATCTCATACACGATTTAGAGGTAGTCCACCACTGCTGCACCTCTGTGAAAAGCTCTGTGGGAACTGGCTGCATGCGCGTCAGTGCGCCATGATTCCAGCACTGAGCGCAGAGAGTTCGCAGCTCATAAATCAATGTTCAGCTCTTGGCATCTTGCCCCGTCCAAGGGGTTTGGTGTTCACCGCGGAGTCCAGCATGGGAGCCTGGGAAATTTCAGATCATGTCACTAGCAGCAGCGCTCTTTCGTCCTGACTCGAGTTGATCCAGGACATTTCAGTTCGTCTACCTCTGTTGCCGTCGCCTCGCTAGTTTCTCCTCGTTGAGTATTTCCCCTGAGCTGTACTAAATTCAGACGGGCCCTACAAGGATTGTCAGATGTCAGAAAGTACTTTTGCCAGCAGAGAGCTCCTTTGGCGGTGCGCCTAAATCAAGTTGAAATTCTGGTCGCTAAATAGGAATTGCGCGTCGACAAAAACATCTTCTGGAAACTGTCGTTGTTCTCTATCAGACGCGACGATTCCTGCCTAAGAAAGCCAATGACTTCTGGCAGAGCCGGACGGCAGCTAGCTGGCCATCGTGAACGAACTCTCCTTCTAATAGGACGATCAAAAGCATTCATTGTTGCGATGAACTAATTTTTTGTTTGAATGTGCAGAGCACGAAGCAAGAGTTTTTTGCCGTTGCAGAAAATGACTTATTCTGAAAAAAATGATTTTCACCCGAAGGTCGATTCTCGCTGATACTGGGCCATGTATTATTTATATTATTGGCTCAACATCCGAGTCCCAAAACACTGGTATAATTATTATAATATCAGTTTTTGGGAAGCGTCCAAGGGAGAAAGAGAATGGAAAGACTGCGAGAGAGAATAGAGAGAGAGAAAGGTGTGATAGAAAAATACAGTGCTACATCAAGGGCCTGTGTAGCTCTGGAAAATTTGGGTGTGTGAACAGATGCCCAGGTGAATGGAACAAAGGGTTACCTGCAGGAAGCTATTAGTTGCAGGCCAGCTCAGCTGGGGAAAGGATGTACGGCAGATAAGTACCCAAGGATCAGAAGCAGCTTCAAGTTCGAATAGGGTTCTTCTATCATCTAGAAATCTATACAGATCCGTGAGAAGTTAAAAGTCGTTGTCACCATTTTTTGGTTTCTCATTTCAAGGTAATAATAGGTTTTTCTTAAAACTTGTTACTCCGCTGATTTGAATTGAATAAATTGCTTGCTTATCTGATGGCACAGATAATTATTCATTTAATTGCATTTACATAAATCGTTCAATAACTAGTCGATCCCGCTGTTACTACTGATTACCATGTTGAAAGTATGGTCTCCTGGCCACCTGATTTTTTGTTTGCTGCCAAATCCGTGGACAAAGTCAGTGGTCATTGCTTAGCGCAAACTTACAGGGGGTCGAAATGCATACTTAAAAAAGTCTCAATACTTTTTCTCTGAATGAATAATTAAGAAAATAATGCCAACCAGAACCAAACGTAAACAACGTTCGTGATCCTAGTATAAGGATATATGCAGACCGGTAGGCAGGGTATAACAGGTGACTTCAAACTTTTGGGAATACTTGACTGAATTGCCTAAAAAAGGACTATCGGCATTAGGAAGCTCTCAGCTGTTGTCTCAAACATACCTGAACGCGATCCGAGGTCCTGGAGGGGATTTATCAGGCTCGAAAAAAATAAAAAAGCAAGTTTCAAATTGTATTTAAAACTCGGTTATTTAGCCAATAATAAAAGTAGAAAGGAAAAATACATATGGAAACGAGTTAAGAGTAACTCTCCATCACTGTCATCGTCTAGTAACAATCGACATTCTTTGTTCCATTGGGACTGTAGCTTGTGCTCGTTTTCGTTGCGCTTGCCTTCCCCTCTTTGGTCTTTCCATAACCTTGAACCCTCCAAGTTGGAAGGCTGTCGGTTAGCGCTACGGAGATGTGTTGAAGCCAGGTGTCAGGACGTTGATTGTCTCAGTACTCTGTCAGTTTTGTGCCTAGTTGTTGCACTTTCTGACTGTAAAATTGTATTTGTGCGTGTTTTATAAAGGTGCACTTCAGAGGGGGATTTTCTCATTTTGACCAATGTCCAGCCAGCCAGGTGCTGTGACGCAGGCTGCGGGCATTCTCACCCCTGCAAAAATCCCAGTGCTGGAGGATCAAACTTGAGGGATTTTCAACGCGATCAGTATTGCAATTGATACGACCTAGGCGCATACGCTTGCACGGAATATGCTATACGCTACAGTTGTATTCCTCATGGATAGAGCTTTCCAGGAAGAGCTGGATTGCGAGAATCAACGTAGAAATGATGTTATTATTATTGTCGGAGAAATATGTGCTAGAAAGGCACTTTCGCAAAGCAGTTCTACGAAAGTTATATAACTCAACAAATGATCTGTAATAAGGAATGAAACATTGTGAACCAGCTTTGAAGCTATTGCCTGTCTCACTGGCACAAGCCTCTTGAAAACATTACACAGTAAGCATCTTATGCAGCATTTACCTCTACAAACAGGTTGTTGGCCAGACCATTTTCCATTTTCCTGACACACGCGACTTTCCGCAAAATAGCCTCGATCGCATTCATAGTTGACAGCGCTGAGATACACCGAGGTGAAATTGAGCCTCTTACCATTCTCAGGTATGCCAGGATCGTCTAAGCATTCAACACCTAGAGGAAGACAGACAAGTCAATCAATGGTCAATTTCAAGCTGCTCTTCATTATGACTTTATTGTGATCTGACACTTCAAAATTTGATGTTGGTAGTATGACCCAACATAGTTCTGAATCCCCAAAGGAAACATTCTTCATTCATAGGTACATACATGTTAAATATGACAAACCCATCAACCAATAGTGGTCGATTTTCGTGTGGCGGTCTGAATAAGGCATAAAAAGATCCGAGACCTGCAAAGGACTTCCGCATACACTCTCCAGAACTCCATTTACCGTAGCCTTGGCAAATCAAAGGCAGTTGGCCAGTGAATGCGTTCAGTTTGTCACAATCGAATGAATATTTCTCATGGCGAATATTCGTTAACCCGGTATGCAGAGTTTACCGGGCGCCTTCAAACTTTAGTAATTTTGCGAATACTTGACCGAATCACTTCATCATAATGTCTATCAGCTTTAAAAAAAACTGATAGCTGTCGTCTTGAAGCAACCCGAACGTGATCCGACTTTGTGGGGTAGAGTTATGGCGCTCGAACGAAAATCACATCTGGAGCTGTTTTCCTTTTAGCATGCAAAATCCACTTCACTGCTGCTGGGGATTTTGTGAAAATTGACCTACTCAATCTGCGGACAGAACTGTTTCGTCCTTTGTGGACTCATCAGGGCAACACAGAGAAAATGAGGCCGAACCTGATAGCAATGAAAATAAATTTTCCAAAGCCAGATTTAAACCAGGCCCGAACGTACATGAAAATTGACCTACAATTGATGGAGAAATATGTGCCTTCGTTTGTCATGCCTAATAATAGTGACCATATCCAACAAAATGACCAAGAGGTGGGTGTGTGATGTCATCCGTGTTAATGAAAGAATATTTGTTCGTTCGTTCGTTAACCCAAAGAATATTCGGCTACTGGGTTTTGACTTTTTATATTCGTTTCACCACTAGTTTTCACAGTATTACCGTCATGGGAAAAATACCGAGATTTGGGTTCAACCTTAGCAAGATACACGCTAATTTTAGTACACTGTTGCCATGAGTATAGCTTTTAATTTGCGCGGTACAACCATTTATTGCGTCATATACACGACACAAGGTGAAATTGGTACGCTCTACGCAATATTTGGCCTAAAATGTACCGTTTGTTACAACGATGAATCAGCCCCCATAACGTTTTTACGCTGCAGCTTTAACGCGATTTGGGTGATAAAGGCATGAGTTCAGTAAAAAATAGCGTTACCGTTGTTTGCTAAGGGTGTTTGGTATTACAGTGTTACAGTGGCACAGAATTACAGTAAAGAATCCATTATTGGAATTGAGAAGTAAAGTCTCATAAGTGTGTGTGTGGCTGTGTTGCAGCTTGCGGATGATAGGAAAAGCCAGTATAAGCAGTGTAAATAATCAGTAGTTGTGTATGTCGCTACTGGGTGGGCGATAGGAGACACCGAATACGAAGGATTGGCAGTTTGGCAAAGTCAGTTCGATCCACACTGATTCGTATCCAGATACATCGTACATACTGAGGTGCGAGTGAGTGGCGGAACAGTGAATGTAGACCAAGCAACCGCCTCCTCTGCCTGCTGTTGATCGCAGCGATAAAGTGAGTAAGAAGGCAGGTCATATAGACTGTCGCCCTCGAGAGGAGAGCACCATGTTTCTGTAATGGCAATGACAGTGGGGAGTGGATGGCATGTTTGGATAAGGGAGGGAAGCTCATCGAACTTATTTAGCAAGCTTCGGGCAGTTAACGAGAAAAACGAGAAAAGCATTATAAGGCCATGGTAAAAAATAAAGTTGATTCTCAGGTCATGAGCCTGTGAAAGTCGGTGCGAGCGAGCGATTTTTTATTTTATTTCCCACAATTTTTATATTTCCAAAGATAGGGTCACACATATGTACGTCACAGGTTCATATAATTTTTTTAATATTCAGGCCAGGGAGTAGAAAAAATATACCGGTATTTTACTACTCCCTGATTCATGCCTTTCGCATTGACCGTTTTCATGTGCGCATATGCATGGATAGAAATAAAAAAATCGTCAGTGCGCCGCCAAAAATCGGTGCGCGCGTACTTGAGAATCAAAGATAATTTTTACCATGGCCTAATACGGGTATAAGAAGACAAGGGTGAGGAGGAGAAAACAGGAAGAACGTGAATGTTTACAAAAATATTTATGTACACGAGTATATTGTGTGGAGAACAACGTTACTGTATATCCTGTGACGCCAGTGGGCTGAAGTGTGAGCCCTGTGCTGGGGTATGGGGTTGGCTGTGGGCAGGGTCGATGCTGTTGCTCTCTTTTTGTTTTTTGGAATTTTTGAAATCAGGTGAGGATTCCCCACTGGGACCGGATCTCCTGCGTCGTTCGGCGGTGATCCAGGGGGTTTGCTGGCTTATTAGACATCGCTGTCACGGTTAGTCACCAGTGAGGAGAGGAGGTCTTCAGCACGCGCCGAATCTGAGTGATGTAGATAATCAAGCGAGGTACAGAGGGCTTGATGGCTGATCAAAGCCCAAGGGACCAGCCCGAGGGCTTTGATCAGTCATCAAGCCCGACTGTACCTCGCTTGAGTATGCTTCAGACGATCCCCAACAATTTTTATTTTATTTTGAATTCAATCGCTTTATTCTTTGGGTGATCTCGAGTGTGGACAATGTCGGCCTTTCGTTTGGGATTTCAGAGCAGCCTGAAGTCTAAAGTGCATGTCGTTTTCGGCCCGCTCGTAAGTTTCACACAGAGATTTATCATTACAGCAAAAGGAAAGTCATGTCAGTGGACGAAAAACCTGTTTCCTGAGAAAATTCTCAGGACTACGTGACAAGAGCCAGGCGTGGCTGAAGAGCCAAGGAAGTATTTTCACTTCGACCATACACACTTTGCTCACGCTTCACGCGGTTCTGTTGTGCTGGAGCTAGATTTCCAACTCCAGAAGTTGAGAAACACCGCATCCCCGACCACCACCCCTATCGGTTTCTTGTTCTTATAGCCAGATTACCTTGAAAAGACTGACGATTAGGCATGATCAGAGCTTTGATGGTTTTGTCGTACAATTGCCAATTGCAGCAGGCTTTGATGGTTCTCTCGTACATGTTGCCCCTGACAGCGGGCTTTGATGGTTTTCTCGTACAGCTTGCCCCTGACAGCGGGCTTTGATGGAATATCAAAGCCCTCCCTCCGAGGCTGCTGATTGGTCGTAACCTAGCAAAGGGCACGTGGGTCGTTTGAAGGCATGTTTCGGTAGGAGTAGTTGTGTCGGTGTGCGGTGAGTTGAAAGTTGTCGCACCTGTGCCTGTGCTGCCTGGTAGGGTTCCGGGGTGCACTGTCGTGCTGGTAGCCGACATCGGCGATGCGAGATCGCTGACTGGGTCGCTTGGGTGTGAGCTGGGGTGCAGGTCTGCTTGCAGCGTGGTGTCCACGCCGCCAGAAGCCGTTTTGGATACGGCGCTTGCGTGATTCAAACTTTGGGTCGCTTTCGGCGTGGAGTCGGTACGGTGAGAGCTAGCTCCCCCATTCCGCTCTGTGCTGCTGCTTTCTGTGGGGCGTGTGGACATGGTGGAAGTGTGTGCATTGCAATGTGCCTGGTGGACAAAAATGCAAAACATCGTTGCTTCGCTTGGTTTACAGTACGACACCTTTGCCTTGCGATGACTGTCGGCTTTCCAGAAATGTTAACCATCGAAGGGTTCAGAATTGCAATCTGTTGGTATTTCAGGCCGAGAGAGCCAGAGAGAGAGAGCGACAGAACACCAGCAAAAATGAGTGAAAAAGTCATGAAATTTCTTTTTATGTGGCGTGGTGTCTGGCACTAATTCTCTTTATTCCCGTAGCTATGCAGAAGACGTTACTTCAGTAACGTCTGGCGCTAGCCAGGGTCCACACAGCTTTAATTTGGTGTTTGTTTGTGTGTTTGTTTGTGTCACACCTGGCGCTATCCGTATCTGACGGCAAAAAAGCATAGGATGTTATACATTTTTCAATTCTCCTTTTTTTAAGGCATATCCTGGGATTCGAACCTGCGCTATCGCCCTACATGCATTCCCCCATACACTTCGCATTCATACCCATTCTTCCCAGTTGCTTTACGTTATTATCTTGCATTTGAAAGCCCTATTTGAATATTGCGGGCAGCTGTATGTGGCCAGCTGTGTTTGATGGTACGGTTCGGTACGGGAGACGGTGTCGTATTACCCTCGATCGAACCTGTCCCGTACCTATCCCCTACCGTACCGTGCCATCAAAGACGGCTGGCCACAATGCATATTCAAATAGGGCTTTCAAATGCAAGATCACAATGTGAAACAACTTGGAAGAATTAGTATGTATGCGAAGTGTCTCGGGGGATGCATGCAGGGCGCGCGATAGTGCGGGTTCGAATCCCAGGTTATGTCTAAAAAAAGGATTTTTTTAAAGAAATTATAACATCCCTATGCTTTTTTTTGTCTAGGTCATCAAGGCAAAAAAGCATAGCGTAGGGCCCTGAGCTTCCAAGCTCTCTCATAGTTAACTAGTGTTGCAGTGCACTTCAAGAAGTTGAGACATTTTATATTGAACAATTAACCTTTTGTGTATTGTTATGAACCCTGCAAGATTCTCTAAATTGTCAGGATCGTACGACCACACGGCACGAGGACAACTCTTTTCCTTTACACAGTATATTTCACTTCATCTGATAATTAACAATGAACACTAATAACACCAGCTATTTATAGCATGCAAAAACAGCGTACATGCAAAACATAAGCAGATAAAACTGGACATAACAGCGTATACAGCAAAACGCACACAACGCATATAGCGTATGCCATGCAGCAACATCAGCGGTACGGCGGAGTCGAAATACAACATTTCAACGAATACAATGCCATAAGCCGAAGGCCTTTCCCAATTGAGAACTGGTGGTTTACAACATTCTCCCCACCAAAGGGCTTCTCACCGCCGTACAACAATGCACACAAGTCAAAAACGATCCGGGGCTCTGACTACGCGCCCAGAACGCGTTATCTCCTGCTGCCGTGGTGGTGGTAACGGTGCTGACGGTTCATACGCTGGCTGCTGAGGGACGATAGCAGGTTGAGCGGTATCTGCAAGCCTAGGAGCCACGTCCTGTGACGATACTTCTAACGGCACTAACCTTTGGATCGGCCTCAACAGGGTACTGGTACTCAACTTAACCTTGGCAACACGACGCTTACCATCTCGACCAGGGAATAACTCGATGATCCGTCCCAAACGCCAGAACTGTTTGCGCTTGGTATCATCGAGAACAAAGACAACATCACCCACAGCTAAAGGGCGCGACATGGTCTGTTGGTGTTTGTTCAGCTGACTTAGGTACTCCACCTCCCAACGATTCTTGACATGCTCCAGTGTCCGACTGAGGTAACGCAATCTCGATGACATCTGCGCAGCGTCCAGGGTACCTGCTGGCTTCTCTGACGACATCCAGATGTCACCCATCATCATTGCAGGGGTTACTGGTGGCTCATCCAGGCTATCAGACACATAAGTTAGCGGACGACTATTCACCACTGCTTCAACCTCATACAAGAGGGTCTCAAGCTCCTGGACCTTCAGAAACGCTGTTCCCATTACCTTTTTCAAGGCACTCTTCACTGTACCAACCATTCGCTCATAGAAGCCTCCATGCCATGGTGCAGCTGGAGGATTGAACATCCATGGCACGCCCAGTTTGTCAGATGCCGCCTTGAACGTTGTAGCGTTGTCAGACCTGATCCGAGACGGCAAACTACGTCTCGCGACAAACTTCCGAAATGCCATCAAGAATGACTCGGTACTTAAACTATCGACCACCTCCAAGTGAACTGCTCTGGTGGTGGCACACACAAACAATGCTATCCATACCTTCGGAGATGACTCACCACGGCGCACGTACAACGGACCAGCATAGTCGATGCCGGTAGTTGCGAACGGCCTCTCGTGAACAACTCGGTCTTCCGGCAGCGGCGGGCAGACTTCTGAGGCAGCCTTAGCCTTGTAGCGGCGGCATGTAACACATCGCTGAGTAATGTTGCGTAGCGCCCGTCGACCACCGATAATCCAGAATTTCTGACGGATGAACGACAAGACTCCTTCTACACCTTGGTGCATCCTTTCAACATGCATTTTCTCCAACAGTAACTCGGTCAGATGATGTTTGCCTAACAGGACTTGGTGCTTGGCTCCATACGCCAACTCGCTGTGCTGAAGTCGTCCCCCGGCTCTGAGCACTCCATGCTCATCCAGAAACGGTGCAAGCTGATACACCTTCGACCCAGGCTTCACTGGTTGACCTTGCTTGATCAGCTCAAGATCCTCAGCGAAACATGCGGCTTGAACGATGCGGTACAATACGTTGTCTGCTGCAAAATAGAGTTCAGCACGAGGCTCAGTGTGCTTCCACTGCAACATCCGAGTCACCATGCCCTGTGCCCTCAACCATTTACTGAATCGGAGCCACCATTCCTTATCAGATTCTCGACTACAGGTGGTGGCTGACACTCGTACTTCTACACTGGACTCATCTGTAGCTGCGGTTGAGGATGCGGTGGGCCAGTCATTGGGCTCCGTGATCCAGGTTGGTCCGCCCCTCCAGAACGGACTACGGATCTGCTGTGCACTACTCCCACGCGACGGTAAATCTGCTGGGTTGTGAAGGCCCGGGCAATGGTTCCACACAATGCCGACCTTCTTCGATATCTCTTGGACTTGACTGACGCGGTTAGCCACAAATGTTTTCCATTTGTACGATGGATTACTGATCCAATGAACGGTAGTGAGACTGTCAGTCCAGCCATAGACTTGCGTGACGGTCACACGCAGCTCCTTCACCACAAACTCAGCGTAGCGAGCCGCTAGACATACTGCTTGTAACTCAAGGCGGGCTAACGTGGGTGGAGACACGGGTACCACTTTGGCCTTGGCAAATACCAAGTGCAACTGTCCATTGACGACTGCATACAAACAACATCCAAACGCTTTGTCACTGGCATCGGCGAAGGCATGAAGCGCAATAGGCGTGTCAAGATTGCAGCAAATCCAACGTGGTATGTCAATGCTCACCACTTCGGCCAACTCTCCCCACCATTGCGCGCATGCGGCTGCGATGCCATCAGGCAACTTATCATCCCAGTCGCCTCCGACTTTCCAGGCTTGCTGTAGCAGTATCTTTCCGGGCACAACTGCCGGTGCTGCTAGACCTAGCGGATCAAACACTGACGCAACACACTTGAGGAGGGATCGCCGGGTCCAAACAGACGGCCTATCAGACTCGCCTAGCGCTGCTATGCTGAGCAAGTCATCACTGGTTTTCCATTTCAGACCGAGAACTTTATCTCCGGCCTCTGGATCGCACGGGATTTCGTTGCCTCGCCACTTGCGTAACTCCATGCCAGCATCCGTAAGCACACGCACGCTGAACTCTTGCATCTCCTTAGCTTCCGAGGCATTTGAGACACTAGAGACCAAATCGTCAACGTAGAAACTCGTGAGCAAGAGATCAATACGATCTCGCTCTTTGGGTGCAGACAACGCCCGTAGCTCCTTCAAGTGATGCTGAATCACCGCAGTAAGCATGTATGGCGAGCAGTTTACGCCAAATGGCAGTTTCGTTAGCCTCCAGGTTAACAGTTCATTGCTGTCGCTTCGACCGGGCCACAAGAAACGCAGGTACGGACGGTCTTCGGGATTAACCGCGACCATGAAGAAAGCCTTGCGGATGTCCGCTTGCAGCGCGCTCTTATATTCACGGAACCGTAATAGCATACCTGCGAGACTCGGCAATAGCGATGGTCCAGGGTCAACCATGTCGTTCAACGACTTGCCATCTGGCGCCGTCGCCGAGGCATTGAACACCACTCTTAACTTCGTGGTTGCAGCGTGCTCGCGGAACACACCATGATGCGGTACATAGTACCCGGCATCGCTCTCACATGGCTCCAGCTCAATTGCTCCAAGCTCGCGGTACTCCCTGATCAGCACATCATCATAGAGCGCACGCTTCCCATTCCTCTTCAGCTTTTCAAGAAGCCGCGTTGCGATGACTCTAGCTTGAGCAAAGTTATCCGTTGGCCGACGCTCATTTCGCCACAAGAGACCCACTTGGTACCCGCTGCCCTGGCGACATAGCGGGAAAGATGGCAGGTGCTGATGTTGTTCTGGAGGTTCATCCAACTGCCATAGTTTGTCGATGTGGGCTGTGACACATGACACGGTCACCGGCTGACTGTTTCGACTTGGTGCAGACGCTGGACCAGATAATACATTACCTATCTCTGTGTTCCACACCGTCTCACCATTAACTTCCTTCTTGCTGTGCAGTACCGCGTTGATATAGTCTGCACCAATCAGCATATGTATTTCGTCTGATGTCCCTTGTTGAGGCTTGTCACTCAGCTCTACTCCCCAACTGTGCCACTGCGCAATGGTCTGCGGACTTGCGCACTTCAGGTCCAGCTCAAGCGTTGGTTTCACGAACGCGCGTACCCGAATGCTAGCGGAGCTACCCTGGATCGTGATGGCGTACTTATCCATGCGCTGTTGGGTTGGTTCCGCGCCGAACGGCTTCACCTCTACATTTTCAACCCCAACGTGTTCTGCATCGATTGCTGACACCAACGCTGCAGTCACGAATGACGCCTCAGCACCCGAGTCCAGGAACACGCGAACCTTCGCGTTTCGAGTTCTTCCCTCAACTCGTGCCACTCCGGTCATCAGCCGCACACTTGGCGAGTGTAGACAGCACGACCCAACATTCTTCTCCGTAACTATCTCAGTCGGTTTCTCCCGGCTGTAACCTGCTCTATCCAACACATCATGTATTAGCAGGTGGTGTTTCCTCTGGCATTTCGTGCATCTCGAGCCTGACCGACATTCTCTGGCCATATGGCCATACTTAAGGCAGTTCCAGCAGAGTCTCTCTCGCTGCAGAAAACCCTTTCTCCCTTCCTGTGGCAGCGACTTTAGCTGCTTCTCTGCATCTGCGACCGATATCGCCATGCACTGTGCCGACGCCGTGGGCCTTGGCACGGATCGTTCTACTGGCTTCCTGGCAGTATCACCCTGTCGTCCGTGCGCGACCTGGTAAGACGCGCCGTGCTCCTGTACCTGGCGCAGTGACATCCCGTAGCACTGCCGTTCGACCAGGTACGTCTTCATCTCAGGTCTGCATTGCTCCAAGATTACCTGCTTTGCCATTGCTTGCAGCACCGGGGACATTTTTCCTATATCGGCGCTATACTTGGTGTCCACCTCGCCATCTTCTGTCATAGGAGTGTGGCCCACACCTCTACCTCTCGGCAAACACGGACAACGTATTGATGAAACGACTCATCTGACCGCTGCTTGCCTGTCAGCAATGTCTTCCACGCTTTATCCGGAGTCTTTCCGAGCGAGGCAAGCAACTCTCGTTTTGCTTCCTCGTAATTATTGCATCCAATACATATCCTCTCCGCTTTGCTACCCGCTAGCGCAATGCGCAGTCGCAGCAGCCATTCGCTTTCTTCGAACTCGTTCTTGGAACAGATGTCCTCGAACAGGTCAAGATAACGCTCCAATGGCTGCGTTCCATCATATGAGGGGATTTTCATCACCGGTTGACGCCCACCGCTGTGACTGGGAGATTCCTCTGTACCTCCCATCGTGGCTTTACCCTCACCCTCCTGCGCATTGGCGATGCGCTCGTTAATCTCCTTTAGTGTTTTGGCAAACTCGGTGCGGAGCGCCTCCTCTCGCCGTCTGGCACTGCGCTCCTCACGCTCCGCGTACTGTTGGAGCCTCTGCTCCACATGTACCTTCAACAACTCGCCTTCTAATCCTAACCGCTCTCCATTGTCGATAAAGCTGGCTTCCAAATTGTTCCATAGTTCCTCTGCCATGCTCGCTCCTATCCTGGCGTGGTCGCCAAATGTTATGAACCTTGCAAGATTCTCTAAATTGTCAGGATCGTACGACCACACGGCACGAGGACAACTCTTTTCCTTTACACAGTATATTTCACTTCATCTGATAATTAACAATGAACACTAATAACACCAGCTATTTATAGCATGCAAAAACAGCGTACATGCAAAACATAAGCAGATAAAACTGGACATAACAGCGTATACAGCAAAACGCACACAACGCATATAGCGTATGCCATGCAGCAACATCAGCGGTACGGCGGAGTCGAAATACAACATTTCAACGAATACAATGCCATAAGCGCGAAGGCCTTTCCCAATTGAGAACTGGTGGTTTACAACATGTGGGCCAGTGCATGCGAAAACGTGTCTTCGGTGGAAACCGATTTCTTTCAGAATTTTGAGAAAATCGATCGGAAAGAAGAGCAAACATTTGTTTAGCTTGATCGCTGATCTTGTCGACATTCCAGCTCGATCTCAAGAGAAGCGACAAGCGATCGACTTTCATCAATCATCATGGACGTGGCGGCACAGCAGGAGTTGGAAGAAGCACTTGAGGAAGGGCCTGTGAGTAGTCACACTCGAGGTAGAAGCCGAGCAGCACGTCGGTCCGGCTGTACCGCCCGCGTGATTATCGGCGCCTCCGAAGAGATCGGCAAAGTTCTCGAGGCGGAAGACGACAGTTTCTTTGGCGAGTCGGAGGAGTCGGCAACTAGCAGCTGCACTCGCTCACTGTCTGGTAGTGAGTCTGATGAGCCTCCTGCTAAGCGCCCGCGCGTGGAAGACTCCTGGGTTGAGCTTGAAGGTGAGTCGAGTGCCGAGGAATCAGGTGGAGACACTGATTCAGCAAGCGACGATGAAGACGATGAACAAGACGCGCTTCAGAGCGTTGCCGCTGTGGACTCTCTGATTCTTCAAGGCTGTGGCTGCGTGCAGAGCAACCACTATAGCAGCTTCACTTCGAACTCAATCCTTCACTACCAAGACCAAGTCTCGGCAATGAAATCCAAAGAGCTAGACATTTTTTTGATTGGTGTGCTGGCTGCGCGCTGCACACGCGACGACCCTGTCGTACATAATCAGTCGACAGCTTCTGCAGCTTCCGCAGCAGATCCGGAGCGTACGCGCATCACATTTGGTTATACTGTGATGGGCCACATTGTGTGTCGTACCGCGTTCATGAAGCTGCATATGGTTGGCAGAACGCGTTTGCGTCGTCTGCAACTGGATGTGGAGAATGGTAGCTGTCACCCAGGTGCTCACGGAAACGTTGGCAATGTGCCTTGGAACAAATTTCCAGCAGAAGTGGGAGACAGAGCACAGCAGTTCATCTTGAACTATAGCTTAGTGTTCGGTCTCCCAATGCCTGCAGCCCCAAGAGGAAGAGGTGAGGAAGCTCCCATCTACTTACCTGCATCTGCCACTTACAAGTCCGTACACTCCGAATACGTAAAGCAGTCCGGTGAAGCGCAAACCCGGGGTTACCGTGCATTTTTGTACCTGTGGACGAAAAAGTGCAAGTCCATCAAGTTTATGACGCGGCGGATGGATGTGTGCAACAAGTGTGAGCTGCTCAGGGACGATATTCGTTCTGCTCGTGCAGAGGATGAAAAGATTTCTGCGACGGAAGCGCTCCGTGACCATGTGGTCCTTGCACAAAAAGAGCGCGAGTTCTACACGACAGTGATTGAACAGGCATCCGAATCTCTGGTGGCCAATCCAGCCAACCCTGAATTTACTCATTTGACTTTCGACTTTGCCGAGCAATTCGTCCTGCCTCAGCACGCGAGACAACCAGGGCCGGTCTACTACAAAGTTATGTTCCGTGTGAATGACTTCGGCATCGTCAATGAAGCATCCAAAGAGCAAATTCATCATCTCTACCATGAGGGTCAAACAATGGGAGAAGACAACAAGCTGAATCACAACCCTAACTGTGTGATATCAATGCTACATGCTTACCTTGAGAGCTCCGTTCATGGCCGCAAGCTCCACCTCCACTGTGACAACTGTTGCGGCCAAAACAAAAACAAAACAATGATGGCGTATCTTTGCTGGCGTTTGCTATGCGGACTGGAGGATCAGATTGATATCTCCTTTATGGTGGTCGGCCACACTCGGTGTTCAGTTGATGGAGGATTCGGTCTTGCGAAGCAAAAGTACCGACTAGGTGATATTGACACGATGGAGCAGCTCGTGAGTGTCGTTACGGAATCTGCTTGCTCGAACGTCGCCAGTACGAAAAACTGGGAGTGGAGGGACTGGGATTCCTTTCTTCAGGGTTACTTCAAGCGCCTTGCTGGCATAACACAGTACCAGCATTTCAACATGACCAAAGAACAACCAGGCAAAATCAAGATGAAAAAAACGTCGGCTGCTGAAGAAGGTGACACCATCCAGCTGCTGCGTAATCCCAGTGACACCACAGGCTTCTCAAGCAGCTCTCTTCCTGATGTGCTTCCAGAAGCAGGCTTGTCAGCTCTACGCCGAAAGTACTTGCTGGACAATGTTGCTGGGTTTTGTCATGCGGAGAACAAGGCAGCCTTCACTGATTGTCTTGGGCAAGACTAAAGTCTGCCTCGCAAACCTGTAGCTGTTTTCAGCAACACTGTAGATAATGCATTATAAGGCATATTCCGTGTTGGACAATGCCATAGAAATCATGGTCTCTGTATACTTTCAAATATGATATCCAACTTTATCTTCCACAGAGGTGTTCTTTAGACCCCTGTGATTGATTTTCAAGGGAAAAAAAATTTTCCTAAATTTTGCTCTTAGACACGGTATTGCATGCACTGGCCCATGTATTTTCTGGCAAGAACTGAGCTGCGGACACAAAATCCTAAATTCATTAATATAAAAATTCATCTTTGTGAGAATCATGGATTAACAGGAAGGACAACATGTTACAAATCATGACTGGCTGTTCACCAACGTAAGCACAACATATACAGCCACACTCTGACTGTATAATTATGATCTGGTTATGTTGGTGGACAGCCAGCCATAACTTGTAACATTTTGTCCTTTTCTTTTAACCCATGATTACTTTGGCTCGACATCCGAGATCATATACTTGTAATTTTAATAATACGGTAACTAGGAGACACAGTTGAGCAAAATCTGATGGTCGGCTCCTGTTATGGTGTTGTTGAAAGGTAAATTTAATATTTTCACTGCATAACTGCATGTTTGCATAACAATGTACTTACTCAGACATTTTCCATAAGCCTTTCGACGCAAACCTGCATAAACCAAAGACACCAGGCAATCTATATGAGAATCAGTTCTTTCTGGCTCTTCTTATTGTATATTTGAAAGATTCATCTCTGCAACGCATGGATGAAGTGCTACAAGCAGCAGACATTTTGAGCAGAACAGCACTCAGTCTGCTTTCTTCACCGACAATGTAATTCTGAATGACTTACGCAAATTATCTTCAGAACTCCATTTGCCATTGCCTGCACAAACTAAAGGAAGCGGACCCTCATATACGTAACCTTTGTCGCATTGGACCCATACTTTGCCCGATGTGAACGTATCACTGCCTGTTGGTTGACTTTTTACCCATTTAACTATGGAATTTGGAATAGCGGGCGGTGATGTGCAATCATTAAATGCTGCAAATATATAAAACACACCACATAGCAGGCTCAGCGGAGGACGTTCAGGTTGGTTGTAACTCTGTCTCTTACATTGAGCACTCTCTGCAGATCGGGGATCAACGGATTTAAAACACATCACATGTACATAGGTGACCTTATTGTGTTGCTATAAGTCAACACAATATCATGGCTGAGTGCGTCCCAGTCTATCCATCACCGTGCTGGACGAATTGCAGCACCAATCCCTTGAACCCAACCTCTGCAGGTCATAACACTCAATGCTCCCTGTGCGGCAGAATGTTGCAGCACTTGGTTGGTTGGTTGGATTTACTTAAAGTCGTACAACAAACAGGCAGATCTGCCTCCTTATATGAAGACGACTTCTGGCAGTAAAACATTAAAAAAAAGAAAGAGAGCCTGAGAGAAAAGAAGAAGCAAAGAAAAGATAAGATCAAGAATGTATAGACTGAGCATACAGCTACCCGGAGATTGAGAATACAGCTAGCCTCGGCATGTCTCAGAACCTCAGGATTACTAGTACTCAAGACAGGGGGGGGGGGGGGGGGGCTGTTCACGCCACAGTAAGACAATACGCGTGCAACACAACCTTGAACTGGAGGGAGGACGTGATGTTACATCGAAAAGCATGCTGAACTCTATTGGGAGCCATCTGTTCTGCCCCAAACATACTTCAACAAGTATACATAATGAGAGGTTGAAATTTATGCTGACTGCATTTTCATCAAGGGGAGGTAAAACCTATCATCAACATTTCACCAGCTTTAGTTTTCGAGGTGCTGAGTTGAATGGTCTTGGTCCCGGGAAGCTACAACACTCCCTTCCTCCTTTATCCCGAAAGGAACTCGCATCTTCCACAGAAACTGGGTGACTGGGCCCTACTAGATGGGAATTTTTATGGAAAATGTCACTAAAGCGCGACTTCGTTCCTATAAAAGCACAGATGGCGGCGAGTGGCCCATATGTTGTAGTGTTTCGGACGCTGAGTTCCATTGGTTTTGGTTCGAGAAGGCCTTGATGCAGCGTTCAACCCCTATTCCCAATCGAACATGGTTGAATAAGAGGTCACGTGCTCTTGGGTCCAAGGTGCAAGACATTTTGCACCTATGTGTATCCACAAAACGGATTCACGCTAAAGTTCACGTGGAGTACCGGAATACAAAATGTTTCTGTTCAGAGAACAAACCTCACCAGCACAAATCACGCGAGCTGTTATCCGTGAATCATCCCTGCTCAATCCCCTATTAATATTACCGGTACTCAGGAACACTCCATTGCGGAAGTATACTCCCCTTAGACCATTCAGGTAAACACTGACCCCAAGATAGTATGGATTTAAAGTTGGAAGATTGCCAATGGCAAGTGGATAATTTTGGATCATATCATACACACAGCGTTCCACCAATTTTTGGCCGTCAATGCCATCGTCAAGTGTAGGAATCACCATACCAGCATCCTTGCACATTCCCGGGGCTTGTGGCAGAAACACGGGTTCAAAATGGTATCCTAGTGGGATATGTAAGGATGCAAGTGGGCAACGAGCAGTACTTGGATACATGCCTGTTGGGAAGGAGGAGCAGACACACCAGCAGACAGTAAAAAAGTCATATCGAAGAAAATATTGTGAATGCATTTACTTCACGTATACAAAAAGAACATTACTGTTGCGGAACCACAAGTTCTCAAGAGTGAAAGGCCTTCTCGCTTGTGACATTGTGTTCGTTTCAATGCAGTTGTATCCCGACTCTGCCGTACCGCTGATGTTTACGACGTGGTATGCGCTACAGGCGCTATGTGTGGTTTGCTGTGTGCGCTGTAGTTGTATGTTGTATGTGTATGCTTTTCTCATATACGCTGTCATTTTCAGACTATAACTACCTATGGTTTTAGTGTTCGTTACTCATTATTATTAGTCGATCGAAGTGAAATATACTGTCAAGAGTGAATAGTTGTCCTCGTGCCGTGTGGTCGTTCATTCCTGATACTTAAGAGAACCAGAGGGTTTACAACATTTGGCGACCACGCCAGGATCGAAGCGAGCATGGCACAGGAACTATGGACCATTGAAGAGAGAATTATCGCCAACGGAATTTGTCAAGGATTTGAAGGGGATAGGCTAATGGAGTACGCGGAGAAGAGGCTCCGACAGTGCGAGGTGCGTGAAGAGCGCCGAGCTAGACGGCAAGAGGGTGCCCTCCGCACAGAGTTTAACGGAAAGCTCAAGAAGATGAACGACCGCACCGCCAGCAGTACATATGAGGAAGCAAAGCGAGATTTGCTTGCCTCGCTCGGAAGGACGCCAGACAAGGAGTGGAAGACTTTGCTCACAGAAAAGCAGCGGTCAGAGGAGTATTTGAAGCCAGTGGAAGTAGAAGCGCAAGACGTAGAAGCGCAAGGCGTAGAAGCTAAGGAAATGAGAAGGGCGATACTGGTTAGTGTAGCGGGCCGCAGTCTCTCTCGGAGGCAAATGCACACGGGTCTCAGTGAACACACTGTAACTGGCAATTGAAATGTAACTATAACTGACAATGAAATTAACTCGCAACTAAATTAACTAACTGGCAATTAAAAGAATCATGAGCAGCAGCTTTTATACAAAGGCAGACTCCGTACGCTAATGTACGGGGATACGATAACGTACGGGGATACAGCAACGTACGGGAATATGCTAAGATACGGGGATACAGTAACGTAGGGGGATACGCTACCGTACGGGATATGCTATACACTACACCTCCCCTCTCAAATACAATCACGTCCTCGTGATTAGTAGCGGTTTGGTGGGCGGATCATTGGCGGTTCCGAAGATTGTAGGGGTGAACAGGAGGTGGAACTACAGGAGCAGGAGGTAGCGGCTGAGGGAGCGGCTGAGCAGGGTGTGGCATTAAAGGGTGAATGATTGGAGTGTAAGTGGTCGGAGGCGGAGCAACAGGTGGTAGGCAGACATACTGTTTCAGGCGGTTGATGTGAACAACTTGACGGCGTTTCGTTCGGGGAGCTTCGATGCGGACTGTGAAATTGTCGAGAACAGTGACAACTTGGTGGGCTCCTGTCCGTGGAGAATGGAACTTGGGAGACTGGCCAGCGGGAACAACGGGAGAGTGCAGGAATACCAGATCGCCTATGGCATACTGTGTGGGCGGAGCGTTGCCATCATAGTACCTCTTCTGACGTTGTTGGGCTTTGGCACCCTGGGCTCGGGCAGTGGTGAATGTCTTACGCAGGGAGTCTTGAAGTTGCAGGACATAACGCGGGGCAGTAGTGGGTGGTGTAGCAGGTGGTTGGCCGTACACGAGATCGATGGGCAGAGTTGCTTCTCGGCCAAACATCAGACGAAAGGTGTAAACACTGTGGTGTCATTCACGCTCATGCGGTAAGCTAATAGAGCACGTTGCAGATAGAGGTCCCAATCCTGGTGATCATTGATTGTGGTGGCGAGGATGCGCTCCAGTGTTCTGTTAAACCGCTCGATGAGGCCGTCACTCTGGGGATGGTAGGGCGTCGTTCGAGTTTTGTGAATATCCAGCATTGCACAGATGGACTTGAACAGGTTGGACTCGAACTGGGCACCTTGGTCAGTGTGCAGCCTATGCGGTGCACCATAGCGACAGACGAAGCCATCTACGAAATACCGGGAGACTGTCTCGGCCCGGATGTCTGGGAGCGGAAACGCCTCGTACCACTTCGTGAAATAGTCTCCAACGATGAGGATGTAGCGGTTTTCTCGAGGTGTCACCGGAAGCGGGCCCATAATATCCATTCCGGCTCGTTGTAGAGGAAAGGAAGGCTGCGACGTAACCATTGGCGCCCAAGGTGTTGGGACAGGTGGTTTGCGGCGCTGGCAAACTTCACAGGTGCGAATGAACAGGTCAATATCATCGGACATACCAGGCCAATAGAAGCGCGGTCGGGCCTGGGACGTTGTTCAATTGGTACCCATGTGACCAGCAGTGATGTGACTGTGAAGTAAGGCGAGCACTTCTTGTTGGACGGGGGAATCACCAGCTGCAAGGAGTGCGAACTACCATCTTCCGATTCATACTTGCGGTACAGAATGTCGTTGTCGAGTATCAGGCGGCTGAACTGATGGTAGAGAGCGAGATGGAACCTGCTAGAACCTTGCAGTTCAGGGCTGTGACGATCAGGCCGCTGAGACTGCCGGACCCACGTCATAGCTGCGGTGACATCAGGATCCTGGTTTTGGGCATCACGGACCCGCGTTAGCGATGTAGGAGGCAGCGAAGCATCAGTACTAATGGCAGCATTTGTCAGGGCAGGTTCGGCGGGCGGTGAAGGAGGTTTGCGAGAGAGACCATCCGCATTAGCATGAGCCTTACCAGGGCGATGGATAATGCGGTAATCAAACATAGCCAAGCGTTCAATCCAGCGAGCAAGCAAGCCATCTGTGCCAGTGAAGTTGTGCAGCCAGACTAAAGCCTTGTGATCAGTGCGTAGTGTGAAGTGTGCGCCAGCAAGATAATGACGGAAATATTCACAGAATGTGACAACAGCTAGAAGTTCCTTCCTAGTAGCACTATAGCGGCGTTGGCTATGTGAAAGGCTCTTACTAGCGTAAGCTACAACATGCTCTGTGCCATTTGAATCTTTCTGAGAGAGCACAGCGCCCATAGCAAAGTCACTAGCATCTGTGTCGAGGATGAACGTGTGATTCGGAATGGGGTATGCAAGAACTGGGCGGGTAAGAAGTGCATGTTTTAGCGTATTGAAAGCTTGAGATGAAGCATCTGACCAAGCAAAGGTGGCTTTGGATTCTGTGACGAAATGCAGTGGCTGGGCAAGCATTGAAAACTTTGGAATAAATCGGTGGTAATAAGACGCAAAGCCAAGAAATGTCTTAACTGCTGTCTTACTTGTGGGTTGACGCCAGGTGCGGACAGATTCCAGTTTACCAGGGTTAAGACGAATGCCGTCGTGGGCGAAGTGAAAGCCCAGGTAGACGACAGACGGTTGTAGTAGGTTGCATTTCGATGGCTTGATCTTCAGACCAGCTTTGCGGAGACACAGGAACACAGCGCGGAGGTTGGTGAGATGCTCTTGGAACGTCTTGGAGAACACAATGATATCGTCTAGATATACGAGGCAGATTGCTGGGATGAGGACACGAAGCACTGTAGACATCAGGCGCTGAAACGTGCCAGGTGCGTTGCACAATCCAAAAGGCATAACATTCAACGGAAATAAGCCGAACGGAGTGGTAAAGGCAGACGTTACCTTGGCAGATTCAGTGAGCTCTACCTGCCAGTAACCGGATGCCAAATCTAGTGTCAAGAAGTACTTACAGCATTGCATGGCGTCAATAGCATCGTCGACGCGGGGTAACGGGAAGGCATCACGCTTAGTGCGCTGGTTGAGTTTGCGGTAATCGACATAGAGGCGGATACTATCATCCGGTTTGCGTACGACGACTATTGGAGCAGCCCATGGACTCGCGGAAGGCTCCACTATACCATCATCAATGAGTCGGTCAATATGATCCCGTACCTCAGCTTGACGGTGCACGGGCAGGCGGCGAGGCTGCATCCGAATAGGCTGGTCCGTTGTAGTAGGAATGTCGTGAGTGATGACTTGAGTGCGACCCACGTCAGATGGGCCGGTTGAGATGATGTCGGAAAACTCCTCTAACAGAGCGTGGAGCTGGGATTGTTGATCAGGCGGCAGATTGCTGGTGTTGAACATAGCAGTGACAGACTGAGCGGTAGCAGCAGCAGACGTGTACTCGGCGGGGTAATCAGCAGGAGGTTTTGTGGCCGAAGAGTCGATGGTGCCTGGTGACAGAGAGCCAAGCGGGCAGTTCTCAGGTAGTGTGATGGGGTGCTCATTGGGGTTGATCAGACGGACGGGCACTATGTTATCAGTGATGGTAGCCAGAGTACCGAGGCCGACAATGTGGTGAGTACTGCAGGTAGACTCACAAGGCTCAAACAGCAGGGGGCTATCAGAATAATGGCGGGAAGCAACTTTTGCGGAGCAAATGTAATGAGACATGGCAGGGACGGTCACAGCAGCGGGAAGCGTGCATAAAACGGGAGTAGCGGAGAGCGAAGCGGCATGGACAGGTGACGGGATCACAGTGGGGGAATGCAGGGGAATAACGTGACCAGCAATGGACATGTTGGAAGGGGCGAAATCAAGCGAACACGCTTGGGCAGGCAAAAATTCAACCCCTAGAATGACCTCGGGATGGATGGAGGCAACTAAGAACTCATGCAGGACAGGCGGGGTGGTGGGCGAAACAGAAATGTGCAACTCAGCTTGACCTAAATCGCTACGGACGAGCCATCCACAGAAAGGATGCGTGAGGGGGGTGGAGGGGACAGGGATGGGCGATTACTCAGAGAATCCCACAGCTTCTTGCTCACAATTGACTTGGAAGACCCACTGGCTAACAAAGCATTGGAATCGACTGCGTTCACAGTCACGGGTATTACAGGTAGGCGGCATGCATGGTCGCGTCGGGACAAACTCGACGAAAAGAAGTGTAATGGGGAGAGGTCGGGGAGAAAAGCACGTACATCAGGGAGGCGGTGGCGGTACAGCACAGTGAGCAAAACAGTTAAAATTGTGAGCGTAACCATGGTAACAGGGTGGGCAAGGAGCAAGCCAGCAAGTCATAACAACACAGTGCTTACGTAGGTCCCGGAAGAGCAGGGTGCGGCAGGGCTAGCGTCCGTGGTACTTAGTACTGCCGCCGGTAGTTTCCCACCCGCGCAGGACGACGGGCACGGCATTCTCGGCTGATGTGACCCTGTCGGCCACATGACCAGCAAGTGACAGGTGTGCGGCCTTGCGTCTGCGGGGGCTGTGGTAGTTGATCAGGTTGAGACCAACGAATTGGTCCTGGCAGACTGGCCTCCAACGTAGCCAGACGGTTTAACACAGCTTTCAGTTGGTCTGTCACCGTGTCGAGTGGCTGGGAAACAGCAAAGGCAGGGATCGGCACAGGTTCCGCGGCGGCCAGTTCGGCAACTAGGATTGCCTGGTAATGGAGCGCGGCCTGGAGGGCCCCGTCTGTTGTTTGCGGGTTTAGCTCCCGAACGCGGACCCGCATGCCCCGCAAGTCAAACCCGGAGATAAACTGGTCTTTTGTTAGGCTGTCGAGATCCCCTGCGGCCATCTTGGGGTAAGCTTGCCGGGCCAGGGAGCGAACCGCCTCACGGAAAGTACCCTGTTGTTCGCCTTTGGCCTGGCGACGAGCTTGAAACGTTGCGCGATTGAGGTCGACGCGCTGCGCTGGATCAAACCGAGCTTGCAGCGCCTGGACTAGCTGTTGGTGGCCTCCGTTCCTGGTGGCCGCTGGAAGCGATTGGTAATACAGCTGGGCCTCGCCTTCCAGTGCGAGGCCCAGGAACTGCGTCTGCTGAACGGGGGTCCAGTTGTTTACCGCGGCGACCTGGTAGAAATGCATCAGCCAGGACCCGAAGTTGTCCTCCAGGCGACCCTTGTATTTTTCGGGCTGCACATGGTACGCCGCTCTCGGTGGTTGGGCAGGAGCGGGGCTTCAGCGGGTGCAGCGACGGGTACCACGGCAGGTACATTCGGCTGAGCCATCGAATCGGAGAAACGTGTAAAGTAACAAAGTTAGGTATAGAATGAAACAAAATGAATTTACCGCTCCCACCAATTTTGTAGCGGGCCGCAGTCTCTCTCGGAGGCAAATGCACATGGGTCGCAGTGAACACACTGTAGCTGGCAATTGAAATGTAACTATAACTGACAATGAAATTAACTCGCAACTAAATTAACTAACTGGCAATTAAAAGAATCGTGAGCAGCAGCTTTTATGCAAAGGCAGACTCCGTACGCTAATGTACGGGGATACGATAACGTACGGGGATATAGCAACGTACGGGAATATGCTAAGATACGGGGATACAGTAACGTACGGGGATACGCTACCGTACGGGACATGCTATACGCTACAGTTAGCACGGAAGGAGTGAGCGGAGTGACTGTGTGCAACACGGAGATCGGATGTATGTTATCTGGTCCAGCGTCTGCCCCACGAGGCAGTTGCCCAGTGACCATGTCCTGTGTGACAGCCCCGATCTGCAAGCTAGGTGAAATTATCGGTTGTGTGCTGTCTGGTCCAGCGTCCGCCCCACGTTGAAGTGGACCGGTGACCGTTTCGTGTGTGATATCCCACAGGGGCAAGCTTCGCGAAATCGAGTTGGCCGAAGTGGTGAGCAGTAGTAATATTCCACCTTCCCCACCCCCACAACAGCGGATGACTCGTTCTGGGCGTTTAGTCAGAGCCCCGGTCGCTTTTCACTTGTGAGTTGTTGTACGGCGGTGAGAAGCCCTCTGGTGGGGAGAATGTTGCGAAATCACAAATTTCAAGAGTGAAAGGCCTTCTCGCTTGTCACATTGTGTTCGTTTCAATGCAGTTGTATCCCGACACCGCCGTACCGCTGATGTTTACGACGTGGTGTACGCTACAGGCGCTATGTGCGGTTTGCTGTGTGCGCTGTATTTGTATGTTGTATGTGTATGCTTTTCTCATATACACTGTCATTTTCATGCTACAACTACCTGGTGGTTTTAGTGTTAGTTATTCATTAATTTGTCGATCGAAGTCAACATACTGTTGAGAATAAATAGTTGTCATCGTGCCTTGTGGTCGTTCGTTCCTGATACTTAAACTATCGTCTTCTCTGTAGGAAAGTGGCCGTCATCGGTCTCATCAAGATTAAAGCCAGTTTTATCCAATTTGAAGGTCAAGGTCTGGATCAAGATCTGGGGCTGGTACGGTGCATAGAGTGTCATATGGCATTTTAGGATCTGGGTTCAAACTAGGAATGCCACACACCACCTTACTGCTGGCGTATCAAAAATAATTTCGCATTGCTTAGACTATGTTTGTACTTTGCAATGGTCGACTACTTAGAATAGTTGTAATCTCTGAGAGAGTGAGCAATACAGCTCATTGCTTTTACTTACGAGAGCAACTTGTACCATTGTAATAGTAAGGCATTCTACATTCACATTGTCCCGTCGAATTACAGAATTCTTCTTGTTTGCACTCGACCGATGAACAAGGAGCATATTCTGAAATCGTAGGACATAATTATGAAAGAAGCAATGTCCAATGTAGATCAAAGAAAATAACTGAGATCCTATGACTCGGATATAATTATTATATCATAACCAATACAGTGAAATTAATAGATGGCTTGTGACATCAACTGCTTAAGTGCACCAACAAACTACTTGTATTTGCAATTTTAGTGTAGTAATATAGGACATAGGTGGTGTTTGGCAGGGGAAATGATCAGGGGTACTTTTCTTGTTAGAGTCAGTAGTACAAGTTGTCCTAGAACCTTGGCAGTAACACTTTGGCGGTGTCGGGGGAGGGGGGGGGGGCAACTTTCCTGTTCAGTTGTGAGTTTCGGTTTATTTGGGAAAGTGGAGTGGGAAATCAAACAATGCCCATTTTAAAAACGCCAAGGCCTTCAAGAGAATTATTTTTTTCTCGCGGGAATCGTAGCCTCCATGGCGCCGCACCTGCGAGCTTGTTTTCTGTTGATTTCGCCTATTTCCGAATAGTGAATATTCCAATGAAATTTGCTCCTTAGAGCCCTTCTAGTCTCCCCAGGAGACCTTTCCTACACTGGAGAGATGACTCTGAGTGATGTAGACACTTATGCCGTACCCTGGAAAACTATTTTGGAGGTTGCAGTTCGTGAGCAGCCACCGGTCTCACTTTGTAATTGCTGAAACGAGGAATACGGTCACCATTTTACACCAGGTAAGGCATTTACCTATCACGGACACTACATTTCCGATGAAGGGGAAGTTAAGGCAAAATCAATATTTCACCAGTTGTAGTCTTCGGGGTGCTGAGTCGAATGGTCTTGGTCCGAGAAAGCTGAGACGCTCCCTTCCTACTTAAATCCCAATCGAACTCGCACACTTCCACCGAAACTGGGTGACTGCGCCCTACTAGATGGGGATTTGTATGCAAATTGTCACTAAAAGCGCCATTTCGTTCTTATAAAAGCACGGATGAACGCGATTGGCCCATATGTTGTAGTCTTTTGGACGCTGAGTCGACTGGTTTTGGTCCGAAATGGCTGCGATGCAGCGTTCCTCCTTTATTCCCAATCGAACATGGTTGAACAAGCGGTCATGTGCTCCTGCGTACACCAGTCACCTGGTCACCATGCCTGCAGGGTACAACTTACTAGCCTGTTTGACCTTTTTTGGGTGCAGTCCTGTCACTCGAGTTGAACTCGAGTTGAACCTTGGTGTGAAAGTTGTCGCCTGCTCCAAAACTCGGGCCGGATCTCCTTCATGGAACTGTGTTCTCTGGCAAAGTAGGTAGGTAGTGGAAAATGTGTTGCACCAAGCAAGCCCGAGCATACGCAACCGGTTGTTGTTTCGGAAGTTTGAGGGCTTTTCCGGGATATTCATCATTTTGAAGACGGGGCAGATGCATTATTCGCATTTATTGACCAGAATATGATTCATGTCATGATCAAGTACACAAGGTAGGAGGAAAAACAGAAAATTGGAGAGGAGTCTACTTCGAGCGATTTCATGGCATTATTTTCGCAACTTGTCGCAAGAGGCGTCCTCTGCTCCCGCAGTAATCTGTCGACAGCCATTCAGCTGGATAGGAATGGACGCGATATAATCGAGTAAAATTCCTAGAAATAGTTTCCAGGAATTACTCTGCTACTTGAGCTTGAATCACAACGATGGTCTCCGGACACGATGTCGAACGGAAATTATGTTTGCTACGAGTCGCAACAATTCTTTCTCATTTCGCTCGTAGATGTATTTAACACAGCAGTCAATGATTGACCAACCTTGCTCAGAAAAATCCAGCAAGTTGGCGAAGCGGCAGCAATTTCAAGGGTCATAGACTGTCTTTCCAGTTTACTTGCCTGCAGTCGGCTTTCAAATTCTGAAATTCTGAAAATTCTGAGTGTCAGTCCTAGTTCTACCGATTCGCTGGCGTCTTGCCGTCTTTAGTATTCGCTTTCCTTGTTCTCTCTCAGCTCAGTCCCGTCAGACTACTTGTCTTAAGCGGCCAGAGATTATAGTTTGAGTAGGCGAGTATTATATTCTCACGATGGCTCGTTTCTCGACCAGACAAAAGACGCCATCGCCCAGAGTGGCAGCTCAACCTTCGGATACAGAACGCAATGTACGTGTGCGGCGAAAGCCTGTTCGTCATCAACCGCCCAGAACTCCAATACCCCACTCGGATTCTGTTGTCTCCGACATTGCACCGTCAGTTTTTTCTGCCGCCGCCTTGAATGCGGCCCCTGATCCCGGGGCTGCAACTCAAACTTCGGCTGCAGGTAGTAATGCGCGCGCGAGGCCTAATCCTGTTTGTCGTCAACCAACCGGGACTCCATTATCTTCCTCCACAGCCTCTGTTGTCTCCGACGTTGTGCCATCAGTTTTTTCTGCCGCCGCCTTGAGTGTGGTCCCTGATGAACTTGCTTCGGCTGTTTCTCAGGCCGTCGGCACGGTCCTCCAGGCCCTGATGGAGCGAGTAGAGCAGTTGGAATCTGCTGCAGCCGTCGTGCTGCCTGTCAACTCCAGCTCCGTTCATGCATTGGGCCATCTGCCGGCTGCTCGTCCGTCGCTCTCTGTACCTGCTAAACTCCGCGGGCAAATTTTACGCGGCGAGTTTATTGATTTCGACGATCTCCCGGACCAGCTGGGTGTGGAGCCCGATGTGGTCCAGCTAGCGGTGGGGCCAACCGCTCTGTCCAACTTGTACAGAAGCCAACTCAGGCCCAGCGCCGCCATGTCAACGATGTAGCATCATGGCTCGAGGCGTTAACTGTCTACACGAGAGTAATTGTCGCGGCGGCTCCAGATAGGGCAAATGATTTTCTGGCATATCAGGCCACTATTCTGGATGCAAATAACTCGTATCATGTGGACGCATGGCTAAGTTATGACAGGCATTTCCGGCGCGCCATAGCCTCCCAACCACCGTCGTACGACTGGGCTATCATCGACTCTAATTTGTGGCAGTCGTCATTCACCAGCCGTGGTCGCCCGCTGTTCGCACTGTTCTTTGGCGCACCCAGTGGCCCAGGCCCGGTGTCCCTTTAGACCAGGGCCTCCATCCGTCGGCGTTGGGAGTGGAGGTCCGCCACAGTCCAGCGCGCCAACCCATCTTGGGAAGCCTATCTGCCGCAACTTCAACAGGGAGCAGTGCAACAACTCATTCTGCTATTGTGCCCACGTGTGCCTTCAATGCCAAGGGAAGCATCCAGAAGTCAAATGTGGCAGGGGACAGTCCGCCAACTCAGCGTCTGCTCCGTAAACATTCTGTGGAGACCCTCATTAATGTTAGCCGATTAGCCGGGCTCCTTAACCGTCATTCTGATCACTACTTCTATCACTTTGTGTTGCATGGGTTTTGTCACGGTTTCACAATAGGCCATTCTGCTGCTATATCTGGTGTTCATAGTTCTCCCAATCACCTGTTGGCTATCCGTAATATGTTTCTTCCTATTTGACCGAATGTTGTGAAGCTGGGCAAACAGCAGGTCCATTTCCGGAGCCACCCTTTCTGTGCATGCAGACATCTGGTATGGGTGCTGTGCCGAAGTCCAATGGAAAACTTCGTGTGATACAGGACCTGTCGTCTCCTGATGACAGCAGTTACAACGATGCTATACCACGCGGGCAGTTCAGCCTGCATTACGACTCCGTGGACACTGCAATTGCCGCAATTATGCGACTCGGCAAGGGCTCCCTCTTGACAAAGGTAGATATCTGTAATGCATTTCGCCTGTGTCCCGTCACCCCCTCGGACTGGCATCTTCTCGGCATCCGTTGGAACGGCATGTACTATTACGAGAAAGTCCTTCCATTTGGTCTCCGCCCATCACCATTCATCTTCAACCAGCTGGCAACGGCTATCAACTGGGTCCTTGTCTATGTCGGCTCCTTGCCCGACGCAATGCATTACCTTGATGACTTCTTCGACATCTGCCCACCAAGCTCCTCCCTGGCAGCCAAGCACAAGGCCATCATCTTGGACTTGTTCCAGTTCTTGAACGTACCTGTCGCCACAGAGAAAGTTGAGGGTCCTTCCACTGTCCTCACTTTCTTTCGGTTTGGAGCTGGACACCGATCGCTTGGAGGTGCGTCTGCCTCGGACCTAGCTTCTGGCCGTACGTCGTTCAGTCTCTACCACCTTCGACAAGATTTGCGTTCTCAAATGCGAACTCGCCTCACTCCTGGGCCACCTCTCGTTCGCTTTCCCAGCAATTGCTGCCGCCCGTACACTCTTATGCGGCCTGTATGACCTCGACAAGGCCACATCTGAGATGTCATCTCACCGAATGCTGCACCTCTCAGCCTCAGTCAAGGGCGACCTGAGCTGGTGGCACCAGACTCTGTCAACATGAAACGGAAAGTCATTTTTCACCTGCTGGAGAAGTGGATGCCCATCGCTGACCTCCAGTTGCAAACTGACGCAAGTGGTACCATTGGATTTGGAGCCTTCTTCAATGGTCGCTGGTTCAGAGGTGACTGGTCTCTGCAGCAACTGGAACTAAGCGTTACCTACAAGGAGCTCTACGCCATTGTCGCGGCCTGCGCCACACGGGGGATAGAGTGGCTGTGGCTGCGTGTGGAGTTTCAGTGCGACAACCAAGCTGTCGTGGAGTGCCTGAAGACTGGCACGAGCCGGTCTCCTGCAGTCATGGCACTCATCCGCACCCTGTACTCAATGTGTGTGAAGCACAATTTCCTGATCCGAGCATCGCACCTGCCAGGCATTTCCAATATCATCGCTGATGCCCTGTCCCGAAACAAGATGGATGCCTTCAGGACCTTTGCTTCTACAGCTGCGGAGTGGCCTGACACCATGGTCCAGCCGATCACTGAGTAAGTGCAAAGACATTCACTTAGGATGCAGATAGCGTTCCCTGTCGATCCTACTGCACAATATTGGTCTGTCTTTATGCCTCTAGTGTGTCCCATATGGTGCAGTGGTATGTGCAGTCGATTTCCAATCGAGAGGTTGCGGGTTCCATTCCCGACGATGATGGTCGCACACGTCTTTCTTCTCTTTCTTGGACTCTTCCTGACTTTTCTTTCATTCTCCTGGGTGGTTACCAACAGCCAGTGTATGCCGGAGTATGTGGTGTGGTGTGTCCACCGTGTGTGTGTAGAAAAAAAAGAAAAAAATGGAAAAATGGAAAAATAGGGATTCACTGGCCAGTAAAAGTCACTTTGAACAGCTGTGTGGTGGATACCAGGCTAAAAATAGTGGCGGTCAATTCATCAGCCTTGCAAGCTGTTGAATGGTTTAATCCCAGCACAAGTTGCTATGTCTAACTCAGCTGTTCGCTATCATCGCTTCCGCGATGGGCATGTCTGAGGTCTGAGTACAACGCTCTTGTGCAATACATACTTACCATCTATATTGGTTGTTATCACCAGCTATCTCCTCTGGCCCTAATGGGAATGTCGGCATGGGCACTCATTCGTAACTGGCCTCTCGCGCACTACTATTAACCCTTTGTGCGCTCAACGAGCGATTTCGCTCGTTTCAAATGCGCGTCACATTTTTGATCGTCGCGCTTGACTGGTTTACCGCATCGCGCCGAGACTTCACCACCGCGTAGCTGAGAAAATTTCCGTGACGTAGGTACTAAACATGATGTAGGTCGCCACTAAATTTTTTTTGATAGCACGCTTTCAAAGAGCCTTTGCAATTATGTCAAAATTAGAATTTGGACTTATCCAGCGATGGATGCAGACGAGGCTCTTCGCCTAATACAAGACGCGGACCAAGCAGATCTCCCAGTAGAGGATATCGCTTGCTCTTCAGGCGAAGAGGTAGGTGACTCGGACAACGATTTTATTTCGTCTGACGAGGAAGATCGCCTGAATGACGATCTCTTTTTCGACTTGGAGCAAATAGGATCCGATTCGGCTGACGATATCGCTATTCCTGTTCCCGTCGCTGCTCGCTGGACGAGGCAGAGGCCAAGCAGTACGTGTACCCGCGCGTGGAAGAGGGCGAGGACGTGGAGCTGCGACAGGGCGAGGACATTGAGCTGCGACAGGGTGAGGACGTGGAGCTGCAAGAGGGCAAGGACGCGGAGCTGCAAGAGGGCAAGGACGAGGACGTGGTATACAGTACGAAAATTGTAGTGGCTATGATGATGTTGACCAGCTGCAAACCAATACACCTGAGTTCAACATAACTGGCACTGGTTTGAATCTACCTGATAATTTCGCTCCAACATGTGAACTTGATTTCTTCAAACTATATTTCCCGGACGAAGTTGTGGATTCAATTGTCAAGTTTACAAATTTGTATGCGCACGAGCACATCGCTGAAAAAAGACGTACCAGACGGCTGGTGTGTGGAAGGAGACCGACCGTAATGAGTTTTACGGCCTCCTTGCATTTCTCTTCTTCCAGGGATTTCATCCTCTGCCTGCGACGAGGGACTACTGGCGCGTTACGTCGTTGTACAACGGAAACTATGCACGCTGCATGATTCGAACCTACCGGAGGTACTTAGCGCTGATGTGCTTCATCAAGATTGTGGACTTCAGGGCAGAGGATATAAATGATCGACTTCGTAAGGTGCGATACCTTCACGACCATCTGCAGGCGGCCTGCACGCGTTTGTTCATCCCTGGCAAGTGCGCTAGTGTTGACGAGCGCATGGTCAAGTGCAAGGGACGCACTCCTTTTACGCAGTATATTCCCAAAAAGCCCGTCAAATGGGGCTTCAAGGTATTCGCTGCCTGCGACGCCCAAACCTCCATTGTTGTAAACTTTGAAGTTTACACAGGCCAGCAACCTGGAGGTGAAAATGGCCTGACTCATGCTGTGGCGATGCGGCTGATCAGTGACGTGCGCGCCGGAAGTGTGATTTACACGGACAATTTTTACACTTCCGAAACCCTGGCCACATCTCTTTGTACCAAGCAAATATCGTTGGTTGGCACCGTCCGCGCGAACCGCACTGGATTTCCAGCCGTATTGCGGACCGACATGAAACAGTTCGAGAAACATGCAGAGCGAGGTGCAACACGCTATGTTCGCAACGGAGATCACCTGTACCAGCAACGGAAGGACAAGCGGTGTGTGTCAATGTACAGCAACATACATCAGGGCCATGAGCATGACACAGTAACAAGAAATGTCAAGATTGATGGTGCACACCAGCAAATGGAAGTGCAGAGGCCAATGTGCATCAGAGACTACAACAGCAGCATGGGTGGAGTCGACACGTTCGATCAGCTGATCGAAACGCACCGTGTGCTTCGCAAAACGAAGAAATACTGGAAGAGTCTCTTCTTGGATATGGTTGACGTGTGCGCTGTCAATGCATACCGCCTCTTTCACTTGTGGCAGAGCCAGCATCCAGGGGTGATAAGTCGACGATGCAACTTGCAGCACTCGGATTTCCGCTGTAACCTCATCCGGCAGCTGTCATCGATTGATGAGCATGCACCGCCACCGAAGCGCTCGTATTGCCCAGTGCCTGTTCCGCAGGATGTCCAGGTTCCTGTTGCTCAGCTTCACTTACCTGGAGCGAGGAAAAGGAAGAACTGCAGAAACTGCACAGAAGTGGGTAACAAGCAGCACCAGTGTGTAACCTACTGCACTACGTGCGATGTTCACCTCCACATCACGAGCGACCACGACTGCTACGCCGCTTACCATGCACGCCACTTCCCGTGAAGGATATCTTATCTCAGTGCTGTGAGTTTCTATCTTGTCTACTGTATATTTGTACATAAAAGTATGGTTTCATTTCCTTCCTATGGTGCGCTCTGTAAATAACGCGGCTATACACTTGATTATGACAATATGTGCCTAATATGGCAACATTGGTAACCATGGCAACAATCTCACATAGTTTTTTGGATTCAGCCGAACGATTCCATTCAGAAAAACACAACTTCTAATCACAAATTCTCAAAAACTGTGGAGTTACAGGGGATTATTGTCGGAATGGAAAATTTGGTCATTTTCTCCGAAACCAGTGGACTCACAAAGGGTTAAACTCGCATGGGTCATAAACCGCTCCTGCTCAATGCAGGCCGACCCACCGACTCGAATGGGTCACAGACCGCTCCTGCTCAGCGCAGGCCGACCCACTTGGTCATATACAGCTCCTGCCCTCGGTAGGCCGACCGCACGATTCGTTAACGCGCACTCAATCGAGGCCAGCTACTCTGCCCGACATTCCCATTCTTCCAAACTCACTCTCTTGTCTTTTGGTGTGTCGCGTCCTGCACGCGTGTGTGTCTACTCTATACTCTAGCATGGGAGTAGAATGTTAATCACCATTTCGAAGACGGGGCAGATGCGTTATTCGCATTTATTGACCAGAATATGATCCATGTCATGATCCAGTGCACAAGGTAGGTGTGAAAACAGAAAATTAGAGAGGAGTCTACTTCGAGCAATTTCATGGCATTATTTTCTCACCTTGTCGCAAGAGGCGTCTTCTGTTCCCCCAATAATCTGTCGACGGCCCTTCGGCTGGATAGGAATGGACGCGATATAATCAAGTGAAATTCCTAAAAATAGTTTCCAGGAACTCTACTCTGCTACTTGAGGTTTGATGACAAAGATGGTCTCCGGACACGACGTAGAACGGAAATTATGTTTGCTACGAGTCGCGACACTTCTTTCTCATTTCACCCGTAGATGTATTTATCACAGCAGTCAATGATTGACCAACCTTGCTCAGAAAAATCCAGCAAGTTTGCGAAGCGGCAGCAATTTCAGGGGTAATAGTCTGAAATGTAGTGTTTGCAGTATGAGCATGGCAAGCAAATGCTCTTTATTTTTCCGTAAACCGACAAAAGGTCGCCCTTTCACTGCGTGCAATGCCAGCTGCTGATCTCCAAGATAGTGCTGTCTGCAGCTGTAATTGGTTGTTTCTTTTAAAAGGCACTCTTATAACCCAAGGACTTCCGTTTCTACACAAATTGCCAAAAATAATACCAAACAGGTATGTTTAGGTCAGGTGGAGTCATATGATGCCTCTGGTAATTCTAGGGTAGTTTGACATGTTGGTAGTTCTAGGGTGCTTAACAAACTTAACCAGACTAGGGGTGAATGCAATAATGGATGATGAGGTAGTGCTAATGGAGAAGACATACTGGTGGTCCTCTCTAGATATGATTCGTGCTCTGTTACGTTCGCACTTGAAATGCTCGGGATTGCTAGGAGTAGGATACTTTCTATACAAGCTGTAGGCGTCTCGCTTCCTTTTTAACTGAGCTTTAACAGCGCATGTCAGCCATGGAGGACTTGGCGTATGCTGTCTTGGGGCTGAATAGCACGACCGGGTGGGTAGGAAGAGGAGCATAGACAGTGAAGGATGTCATAAAGTGCTGGAGCAGTACGGTTTGGATCTCCAAACTTCAACTGGAGAGCAGCATGCCAGTTGATATTAGCAATGGATTTATTTAGAGCAACTAGGTGAGTGGAAAGAATGGAGGAGATGTCAAACTGACTGAAGTCAGGTATCTGGAAGGAATGATTGGAAGGGCAGTGTAGTGTCGAGTGCAGGTGGTGGTGAGGTATATGTGGGGATGCACTAACGGCTGAGAACAATTGAGTGGTCCGACTGACCGAGAGGGGCTGAGGGGCGAGGATCGCAGATGCCGGCCGCTGTGTCAGTGATCATCAGGTCCAGGGCAGCTTCATTGCCTTTGTGGGAGCGGTGGGTTGAGAATGTGACGTGTTGCTGCAAGGAAAACATGCCAAAAAGACATGAAAGGTGGTGGCCCGCAGTGTCTGTTGTTGTTCCATACCAGGTGGAACATTTGGCATTGGAATATCCCATGATGAGGACTGGCGAGCCAGGGGTCCGTATTTTAGTCAAGCAGCTTTGAAATGAGGCGTAGAAGTTATGTATCACCGACGGGTCGGTGGACGGTAGACAGCCGCAATTTGGATGGGCTGCTGGCGCGTGGGGTAAGCAGAGGTTGCAGTGGATGGCGATATCTCTACCCAAGTAGCTTCGAATTGCGGAAGATTTAGGTCTGTACGGTGGGTAATATGACCAAATGCACTTGATTTTCTATTATAGCAACACCGCTATAGGCCAGGAAGTCGTTGTTGGTAATATTATTCTCTGAGGTGGGTAGACCCCTTCGAAAACATTCATGGCCTGGGAAAGAGAGGGACATTTGTGGACAAAACCAGGTTTCAGTTATGCAAACAATGAGTGACAGCTGGTCGTGAGCAGGTCGGATAGCTCAGCAGATTTGTTTCTAAGGGAACGTGCATTGATACAGGCTACGGGAAAGAAGGCTAGGTGCGTTGGACGATAGAAGGGTGTTGCGTTAGGGTCAAGTTGAGGTGTTGGTTTACTCATTATTCAGACTCAGCCTGGTCACTGTGGAACCTCCATTTCTGGATACTAATTTTGTCAGGCCAGAAAACAGGTCCTTGGATCCTTTTTACACAGTTCTCTCCCACAACCAAGTGGGCATAAGCTGTACCAAAGTACCGCGATTCTGAGATTGAGCAGTGAAAACTTCGACATCTTTCTTTTTGCACCACAGTTCAATTGAGGCAGCATCATGTACACGGTCTACATTGCCAAGGTAGAAAGCCGTGCGCTTCACCCGCTCCATGCCCTGAAGGGCAGTGTGCTTGGTACGGGCTGGCTCTTTTGTGAACTGGCTTGTGATAATGCGTTTCAGGGGACTACTGGTAGTGTTGGTTTCGGCTTGTGCAGTGCGGCGGCGGTGTGGGTTTTGCCACCCATTGTCGCTCATGCTTGTATGTTGTGTTTGAGATTTGGTGGGCAGTTCAGGTCTGGCCGTTGGGGTACTGCTTCTTGTAGTAGTACGTGTGCTACCGTCCGTGCTGGTGTGTGTGCCTGTTGGTGAGGCAGCTTAACTTGCAGTGCTACTGTACAATTTCCCTTGGTCCGTGCAGGCTGGGGACGCTACGGGTATGGGATTTGTGGACTGCATTCCCTCTACTTCTTCCTTTAGTTGGGCAACTTCTATCTTTCAGGAGGAACTGTCTTTCGGGGTTACAACCTCGGCAGTGGAAAGTGTATTTTTTTGTAGGGAGTACTAAGTCATTGGGGAGAACTAACTTACGTGGAAATATGGTAGTAAAAACATCAGCAGTATGGTGGAGTCAAGAAACAACATTCAAGCAACTACAATATCATAAGCGAGAAGGCCTTTCACCCGTGAGAACATGTAGTTTGTAACATAAACAAACAAGGTAAGATCAAACGAGAATCATTCAATAGGCTATCTTGAAACATGCAAATAGGCGAGTGGCGACAACAGCCATCATCAGACGACAGATACTGAAACCAGACTAATCATTATTAACCCTTTATGGACCGATTACATTAGTGCGGAAAATGCGGTAACTCAAGAACAGCCATGATTTGTTATACAGAAGTTGTATCCAGATCAGTTTACATGGACAAAACTTTCATATAAAAAAGACTAGACCGAATTCGTATTTATGAAAGTTGCCAAAGTGAAGCATTGAAAAACCTTTGAGTTCTATTGAGAGTGAATGCACTGTTGTGTGTGCAATGTTCAGTGAGATTTTTCGCGAACTTTTTTTACTAGTGAGGTACGTAGATTTTATGCTCGTTCATTCTGCATGCATCTCAGCTGTGGATTTGTCGAAAAAAATCGAAAAATGATGAAGATCGCCCACTGAAATCCCCGCTTGAAGTTTCAATAAAACTGTGCAATTGCCCACGAGAGAGCTTGGAAGCTCAGGGCCGTACGCTATGCTTTTTTTGCCTTGATGACCTAGGCAAAAAAAGCATACTTCCTCCGCCCAGGCAAAATTTTCGCTTATCTCCTTCAGCCCACTGACAGGTATCTGACAGGTATTTTTTACATCTTGTGCACTTCACCATCACACAAATCTGCTGGTCCAGGCGCACCAGTTCCAAACAAGTCGGCGAAGTCGGCAAAGAGTAAAGAAAAACTCAGAGTAGAGTGCGTTGAAGGCGAGTAAACTCAGTGGTAAAAAAAACACACGAAGTCAGTCACCTGGTCACTGGTCAAGGTGGGTGCTAGCTGCACTGGAGTACAGAGGTGTCATGTTGCGAAAAACCAGCGTGTTTCCGCCACATGATGCGTGTATGGTAAACGCCTGCGAGCTTGAAGTTGAGAAAGCCACTCAGCGATGCTCGCCCATATACGAGTGAATCCCTGGCGATTTGGATGGAGAACGTTTTGTGCTGAATATTTGGTTCGTTGAAAGGCGTCATGGAGAGAAGTAGTCGGATACAAATTATAGTAACCACTGGCACACTGGTAGCAGAGCTGCTCACAGCAAACCAGCTTTGGCTGGTTAAGCCTAGTTCACATTTGACGGGGCGCGACGGGACGCGACGTAAGGATCGACGGGAAGCGACGGGACGGTCTGACGGCGTCCTATGTGAACACCAGGAATGGGAACGCAACCGTACTACCGTACAGATCGGGCAGCGACGGGAAGAGTTGGATCGATCCAACTTTTCATACCGTAGACGGGCCTCGACGGGGACGCAAGCGTACAAAAACGCTGCAAATCGAATGTGAACAGGAGACGGCGTTGTGCGCCGACTACTCCCGATTCATACTTGGACATTTTTAGCATTTCGAACACTGCGCTTCCCATGACTCACAGAATGGCTACCACGACTTGAGTTGAATTTTATCTCATATCACTTATTGTATTTAGGTATAGTTCAGAAGCGTGACAGACGAACTATTCTATCATTTCCTGGGGCTATTATTTTAATGCCACAACTTTCAGAGCTAATTTTTTGGTCTTCATAAAAAACTGGTATTGTGAACTTGATCCCGCTTCTTTGAAGGAGAAATAATTGAAAAGAAGTCCCGAAAAACGAGAAATTAGGTCCGAAAGTCACCCCGTCACTGACCGTGCCTTATGACTCGCGCCGTTCGACGTTGAACGTTGCAACGACTGCTGCATGTCATGTCGTACGAATCGTACAGGATTTTACAGCTCACCCCAGCCCTCCCGACAAGCCCTTACGTCCCGTACCGTCGGCGTTGCGTCGAATGTGAACTAGGCTTAAGAAACACTGCCGATCGTACTCATGAAGGACGTGAAGCGTGTGGAAAAGAGTAGATACGAAATATTTGCGCTTCTGGAAAGTGCGAAGTACTTCCCGACAACAAGTGCTACGTCAGCTGATGACAAAGGACGACTTCTCCATTTTTCGACTTGTATAGTTTATTTTGATGTTCAATGACTCCTCAACTCATTCTGAGTCGCTATAAGCCGTTCTGAGAACCTGGAATTTATCGGTAAATAGTGTAAAGATAAGCGAAAATCTTGCTTGGGTGGAGGAAGTAGTAAATTTATCATTTTTTCTTTTTTTTAAAGACATCACCTGGGATTCGTACCCACACTATCGCCCTGCATGCATCCCCCGATACACTTTGCATACATACTAATTCTTCCAAGTTGCTTCTTGTTATGATCTTGCATTTGAAAGCCCTATTTGAATATTGTGGCCAGCTGTTTGTGGCCAGCTGTCTTAGATGGTACGGTACGGTACGGGACAGATACGGGAGCCAGCAAATATTGTGGCCAGCTGTTTGTGGCCAGCTGTGTTTGATGGTACAGTACGGGACAGATACGGGATAGCGCCAGGCGTGACACAAACACACAAACAAACAAATACCAAACGAGAGAGCTTGGAGGCTCAGGGCCGTACGCTATGCTTTTTTGCCTTGATGACCTAGGCAAAAAACATAGGGATGTTATAACTTTTTCATTTCTCCGAATTTTTTCAATACATGACCTGGGATTCGAACCCGCACTATCGCCCTGCATGCATCCCCCGATACACTTCGCATACATACTAATTCTTCCAAGTTGCTTCACGTTATGATCTTGTATCTGAAAGCCCTATTTGAATATCGTGGCCAGTTGTTTGTGGCCAGCCGTCTTTGATGGTACGGTACGGTACGGGACAGATACAGTCGAGGGTATTACGACACCATCTACCACCTTGATGACCTAGGCAAAAAATTCATAGGGATGTTATGAAAAAAATTTCCAATTTTTTTAAGGCATATTAAACCTGGGATTCGAACCCGCGCTATCGCCCTACATCCATTCCCCAATACACTTCGCATTCATACTCATCCTTCCAAGTTGCTTCACGTTATGATCTTGCATTTGAAAGCCCTATTTGAATATTGCGGCCAGCAGTTTGTGGCCAGCTGTGTTTGGTACGGTACGGGGCGGATACGGGATAGCGCCAGGTGTGACACAAACACACAAACAAACACACAAATACCAAACAAGAGAGCTTGGAAGCTCAGGGCCCTACGCTTTGCTTTTTTGCCTTGATGACCAAGACAAAAAAAGCATAGGGATGTTATAAATTCTTTAAAAAATTCCTTTTTCTTTAAGACATAACCTGGGATTAGAACCCGCACTATCGCGCGCCCTGCATGCATCCCCCGATACACTTCGCATACATACTAATTCTTCCAAGTTGTTTCACATTGTGATCTTGCATTTGAAAGCCCTATTTGAATATGCATTGTGGCCAGCCGTCTTTGATGGCACGATACGGTAGGGGATAGGTACGGGACAGGTACGGTCGAGGGTAATACGACACCGTCTCCCGTACCGTACCGTACCATCAAACACAGCTGGCCACATACCTGCATACAGCTGCCCGCAATATTCAAATAGGGCTTTCAAACGCAAGATAATAACGTGAAGCAACTTCGAAGAATGGGTATGAATGCGAAATGTATGGGGGAATGCATGTAGGGCGATAGTGCGGGTTCGAATCCCAGGATATGCCTGAAAAAAAAATAGGACAATTGAAAAATTTATAACATCCTATGCTTTTTTGCCTTCAGATACGGATAGCGCCAGGCGTGACACAAACAAACACACAAACAAATACCAAATTAAAGCTGTGTGGACCCTGGCTAACGCCAGACGTTACTGAAGTAACGTCTTCTGCATAGCTACGGGAATTAAAGCTGTGTGGACCCTGGCTAGCGCCAGACGTTACTGAAGTAACGTCTTCTGCATAGCTACGGGAATAAAAGGTTAGTATGATCGTGCTAATTAGGCTAGATACAAATATCTTGTGACCTACCGATACAGACCACATTGTGTAACTCATCACGTGCGGCGGATAGGCCTGACGGGTACGATGAGTAGCCTTTCATGCGCCTTGAGAACACATCCCAATGTCTTGTCACATACCAAACACTGCCGTAAATTGCGTGAGAAAAAAGTGCTGGTGAAACGCAATCTATATTCTGCGGGAGTGACAGTCCTGCATGTAAGCACATGCCCAGGCTTTTCTTTAAGTTCGCAGTTGTATTTAAAATCCATAGGGTATCACCTGTATAGCATTTGAATACAGGTATTCCTAGATCTGCAAAAGAGGGCAGAGAATACAAAATTTTCGTTATTGGCATTGATTTACGAAGAATCTAGTGAAGGTTTGGAAACTCCACTGTAGCCAATACTTGAATCCATGCATCCTCTACACACACCTTACTGGGCCTTGCCCGAAAATCTGAGCTAATGTATATCAATTGCAGTGTAGCCTAGAGACCGTTACAGAGAGTGTGTACAATGTGTGTGTACAGGATGTATGGATTCAAGAATCTAGTGAGATGTAAAATAGAGAAGAAACACATGAGAACGAGTTATGGAGCAAGGGTCATGATTTGTTAGAGCTACGTCTCGAGTCACTGAATGTCTCAGTAGCCTATCAGTTTTGTGCCCTATTATGGCACTTTCTGACCGTTAATCATCTTGTTACAGTCGTAGATAGTTGCTGCATAACTCGTTCTCATGTGTTCCTTCTCTTTTTTTACATTTTATTACTGGCTCAGTATCCGAGTTTAAATCTAGTGAGACATGTGTTTAACTTCATCAGATGCGGTAGGTGGAAGATATGAAGGGATTGCTTTAAAGACAAACTAGCCCTGTAAACAATGAAAGCTAGTGCACGTGAGTTTCGCATGTGCATCGATGTCTTGCCGTACAAGCAGAAAATCCTGACTTAGCAGTTGTACACTCCAGGATTCCAGTTGCATATTCAAGAATTTAACAAAATCTTCTTTGGGGCAAAGCCGCGGCCCTCTGGTACCTGAAAAGTTCACGATGTAGCCGCTCATGCACCGGAAGTAGGTGGGCCAATAGCAACCTGAGAGAAGTGTTTAACTTTAATGGCAACGTGGCATGCATGAGAGGCTAGTGGGCACTAGCTGCCCAGTACACGAGAACTTTCCGGGCCATCTTGCACTATTGTTGCAGTCTTTGCTGATTTGTTGTTGTGGACCAGTTCTTCTTTCTCCTCATATCGGGCTGTTGTTCAGCAATTGATGCTTTGTGGTGGCTTCAATCGAGTTTCTGTGAGGGCACGGATTATTCACATAATGCCTCAGTGCTGGTCGCATAGCGAAAGGCACATGGTGGCGATCCGTGTGGTGAAACCTCCTAACCTGTCCCTTGACCAAACCATCAAAGTTGGCGAACAAGGTCCACCCAGGGATGAAAGGAGCGGAGCAAAATCGGAAATTTGACCATGTTCGGTGATATTATTTTGGTCATTACAGACATTTAAAGACAAAATGGCGGTGTAAAAAAGGAAACAACATGCTCTTCGATTTTGTTGTAATGCACAAGCAGGTTAGGCAATTTCTCTTTTGCCAGGTCACCGCTGTGTAAGTAATTCATGCATGCATCGCCACAGTACACACTCCCTGCTCCCAGAGCGGGCTTCCAACTCGGGACTTTGTGATTCGCAGGCAGACCCACATCCAGTCGGCCAATGCGCTGGTCTTACAACTGCCCTGTAAAAATTGAAAAATTGACACTGAGAGTGTTGGCATGATGAAGAAATGTAATATCTACACATGCCCCTACGCAAGAGTGCACCACCAGCCAATTAGGACATGTGTCATAAGCATTTTTGTTCCCTTCTTCTCACAATACAACAGGGAATGATTGAAATTTCTAAGAGACTACAATTCTAAAGGTAGAAGTTCAGAGAGTCCCAATACTATGTGATCATGGACTGCCACATAGCCCTGGGAGCAAGTCATGTATCCAGAGTCTGTAAGAGACTTATAGTCTTTTGCATTGTTGTCGTTTACCTGACACTCTGGTCCAATGAAAAGAATTAGTATCCACAGGACCAGGTACATACTTACCAACCCAGCCAAAGCAGATTATTAACCCTTTGCATGCTGAGCCCCTTTTCTCCAATCCACTGGCCGTCCAGCGCACTGACTCTCTTGGTGGAGTATGCACTCACAGCTCCGAACGAAATTTATTCTGATTTTACTCAACCTTGATGGATTTTCATCGTCCTGGGCTCGTTGGAAAGACCAGGACCAAGCGAATCCATCCTGGCAGCTCTCAGCTCCATATACACATCAGGGCCACATCCAGGTTCTCTCCGAATTACTCCACCGTGCCTCGGAACGGCACAACAACTCAATTTCACATTCTTGTTCGGCTTCTTGCCCAAATTCAACAGATTTTCACAATTCAAACTGCGCTGCAAAGCTCAGATCCAAGCGCTTCATTTTATGTCCATCACGCATGCGCCGTGCCAAAAGGGAAATCCCCTGGCACGCTCTGCAACAAAAAGAATTTATGAACAAAACAATTCGCGTTCACTCTGCATCTGGGCCATGATTTCCGTGTTCATCTTGTCGCCGCTGAATGAATTCTTATCCTATCACGAAGAACTTTATACCCCCGGAAAGATGAGGTGAAGATCTTTCCAACAGTGTATTGATTGTCGCGATGCATTTATGTTTGACGAAGTTACGAAAGTTTGTACACTGGTCTATGCACTGAGATACAGTGCGCGAATTTTTTGCGAGTTAACTCGTACGTAGTGGATCAGGTCATGCATAAAGTGCGAGTTAACTCGTACTCAGCGCGCAAAGGGTTAATAATGCAATGAATAAAACTATACGCACCCTCATATCCCATTCTAGCAACGAATATATTGTTCCAGAATTTGATATTATCTTCAGTCACGAGTTTCCATCGACAATTGTGACCAGAAAACGTTCTGGATCTATATATTCGGTGCTATGATTGTGATATGGGTGTGCCTGTAGTTTTATTCATTGCAATATTAAAGATTATGGCCTCTATGTCACCTTTTCAAATTAATGGCCTCAGATGGAGAGCCAAGGTTTAATTTATATAAAGAGAAAGACCAAGGAACTACAAGTTATGTATACTGTCCACTAACACCACATGTCTTTGGGGTTTCGTAAAAAAAGTGGAGAAATGACGAAAATGAAAAGAAATGTTTTTTCGAGCGCGTTCACTCTGCACTTCATTCATGATTGTGGGGATCATCTTCTCAAATTTTGTTCAAACACTTGTTTGGCGGTCTTGTTCAAGTAGCCGGCGAGCAAAGACTGACAATGTTCGTATCTAGTGACACTAGAGCAACTACAGTCAGTTTCAAAAAGATTAGCAATCCTGGTGATCGCCCGGGGAGTTTGCCGTCTTACCGTATGAGCGCTCGAGCGCTGCCTGCAAAAACTCACTGTGAACTCGAAGAAATATTCCGCGCGAAAGCATGAAAAATGACAACTCACTCAGGTCGATGTCGGTGCAGTCTAGTCGTGTACGTCTGGTTCACAACAAACGAGTTCTTCCTCGTATCGATTATGGACTGGAGTCAGAGAGGACATGTCGAAAGTGTAGTAAATGCCAAGGCTGACGAGCGGCGCGGCATGGGTCCCAATATGTTTTGTGACCAAATAGTTTCTTTGAGCTGCGATGCAATTTACTCTCACCATGTGACGAAAACAACATCGACACAGACTCATTCCCAAGGCCATGACTTGGCGAAGCTATCCGTATGACTTCGACAACATTTTGAGAAAAGCAGACGCCTGTGGAAGCTGATAGAAGACGGCGTTGACTTCTAAATTCAATAAATTGGCGATCTTGAAATACTAAAATAATTCTCAAAAAGAAATCGATCGATGTGCCGGTGTATTCAACACGTAGCTACAGCGCAATGACTTCCGTATTCACTCACACCGTTTCAGTGTTGAGGGTGTGTTCACATGGCGTGAGCCAGTCAAGTGTCAGTCAGTTCGAGAGGAAGCGGGAGCTCCAACAACAACAACCGTGAACAACAACAAGTCTGCTTGATCACCAAAAAAACAATGAAAAAAAGTGTGAGTTGAAGACAGGTTGGGATTTGAACTCGCGACTTCATGGTCACCAGACAGCATCCATAACCACAAGGCCAGAAAGGAAAAGATAAATCATGGGTTTTGATAGAAAAATCGATACTGGCTTCCAGGGCAAATTGTAAACCATGGGAAAAGGCCGGAAACCTGGCCGAAATTCTAACTCCTTAACGGCTGGTCCAATTGTTCCGAAACCTTCACAGAACAATTTGCCATGCCCTAACCAGCCCTTTTATGTACTTGGTTGTCCAATTTTCCCTTATCTTCATACTTTTTAAGACCAAAACCTGATTGCTAATCTTTTTGAAACAGACTATAGAGCAGCTCGCAGGGCCAGACGATCGCTGTCCATGGCGCAGGTTTGGTCAGGTGTCAGCAAGTCCGTGCGGGCGGGTCTGCGACGCTGACAGTTTGTTGGGATCTCAGTGATGTTGATGTCGACAGCGAAGCTGAATCGTCCCCATCGTCTCCAGTAGCGAAAAGGCACAAGTTGTGGGCGCGTACATAATTATCAGGCGGCGGACCGGCTGCCTTACGACGTTAATTGCCGTTCAGCTCTCATGAGTCGTCTGATGCAGTCTCAGAAGTGCAGGCGACGATCGAAAGTGTCACTGCCAGAATCGAAAGAGAATGCAAGTGCAACGCCGCCCACAGTATCGTGGTGCTGTCCAGGAAGAACTTGGGCTATGCCTTCGAACTGATGTTGTTGACATGCTCAAGTCTGTGTCAACATCTTTAGTCCCGTGTGCTCCGCCACAAAAGCCACTAAATAATAGTTTGTCTCTTTGTGTCAGACTGTGCGAAAACTGTCATTTTCTATTTCAAAGTACATATTTTGAAAGCGGTGTTTGGGGCACTTGTAGACTACTTTTCTGCCCTGTATCACCTTCAAGATGTCAAGTAAGGTCCCAAGAAGTGTTTTCTGGAGGAAAACAAAATTTGAAAAATTTCACTCTAAGACATGTTTTAGCTGGTTGTGGTCCATATAAAGGTTGGGAGAAGCATGCGTTTGCCATATACTCAGTTTGTCACCACGATGTGCAGAAGCTGAGCAGTTCGAGTAAAAGATCATTCCATACGACTAATGATTAGTTGCAACTGAGGGATTTTAGCTTATCTGTTGTTCTCTAGTTTCCGATCACTTAGTGTACACTAGGGCATGACTTCATGAAAGTGGCGTCGTGTGATTTGATGTGCAATTTTTAAATAATTTGACCCGCGTCTATTGTCTACCAATTGCTTCGGCTATTTCGGCACATGGGACGTCGTCCAACACTGGGAAATGTTCCCCTAACCAATCCATTTTGTTTCCAAAGTCATTTGGATGAATCCAATCACTCTCAATAGCTATCGTCTTATTTAGGTATTTTATACGCCCATGATCCCGTTGTTACCATATGGGAACATGCCTCTAACCCAGCTATCCCTGAAGGAAACTAAACCCATTTTGACATGAACATTACACAACCAAAATACACTTGTGTGAAAGTTTCGCAATGATGGGACAAGTTTTTGATGGGTGGGGATGTTAAACGTTAACATGATTTGGAACCACTTTAAAACTAACCTTTACAAACAGCCGTGAATTTCCAAGTTCCGTCGTTGCATTTGGGAGTGTTGGCATCATGGACTGCCATATAGCCCGTGGAGCAAGTCACGTTTCCAGTGTCTGAAATAGACTTATATCCTTTCGCAAGGTGGTCCTTCCACAAGCATGCGTCTAACAGAAGTCAGAATGAAAATCAATAGATTTCAGGGGGAACAATGAGGGGCTTTCATCATGTACTTCAGATCTACAATTATTCCATAGTGTGTACTATGGTTATATAATCACAACACCAATTCACTGCATTCCCAACTCATTACAGGAACACATCTACAATTTTCCCAGACTGTGTATGCTTTTATAGTCACCACACTAGTTCACTGCATTCCCAACTCATTACAGCAACACTCTCTCAGCCAAACCACGAAGCAACCACGAAATATACTGAAACACTTGAACACGTCTGGTCGTGTACCGAGGGAGAATGCCAACAAGCGGAAGAAACCACACAATGGCTTGCCGTATCCTGCAGTTGAGAATGTTGTCACTTTCCTGAAAGCAGTTGCTGACCACCCTGGAACACCGTACCCAGCTCTTCTACGTGGCTGAGCAGGCACGCCACCAATCTACTTGACTGCGTCCAACACCATCCGCTCCATGCATAAGCAGTACTGGTCATCATGTGTGGGATCTGACATCCAAGCTGTCGGGTATGATTTATTTCGGAACATTTGGAGTGCCACAGTGTTGGCGTATTGTAATAGCTTCACCACCAACTGATGTCTGTGACACGTGTGAGGAATAAGGGGGCGAGTGGTGTCAGCTGCCAGTGATACGGAGAAGCAAACTCATTGACCATACTAATGAATACTGATCAAGTCCTTGGATGGCCCACCACCGGATGTGTAGATACTGAGCAGGGCCGGAGAAAGGAGTTTGCGATTTTTCAGGCCGACGTCTATGGGGGGTCTCCCCAGGGAAATGTATCTGAGAATCTTCGAGAAAATGAGCCAATCCGGATATCTTGTGAGAGAGAGACAGGCAGATGTGACGGATAAAGCTATTATACAATTCGTAACAATCAGGCATCATCATTGCGAATATATTTTGAAAATTTACGTGAATAAGAGCCAATTTGGGCATCCCGTGACAGAGACAGGCAGATGTGATGAGAATGAAACTATACACAATTAGGAATTAGGATTGGTCTGGAAAGATGTCTATTTGAACCTTTCAAAGATCTTTAATCGATGCTAATTGGCGGCAATGAAATCATCGCCACATTGCCGCAAGCTCAGCAAATCTTCTTTGTCCATGTAGATATGCAGCAGAAGCAGTGCTTTAATTAAGGCGAGCCTGGGCCATTTTGGTGCGGATATAGGTTTTCATTTGTCGAAGAGCTGAAAATTACCTCTCGCTGGTGGCATTGCTTGCAGGCATGACGAGGATAAGCTTCATGATGGTAAATTTCTCCGACATTAGTTCAATACCTCTGCTAAGGTTGAGGAGGTCTGTCTTGATTGTGCCAATGGAGATGTTTCCACCACCTCCTGTGCAGCACAAGGACTTGAGCAGCACCAGTTGTGTTTGCAACAGTGGGACATTGATGTCTGTTGCGTACATGTCCACAACCCGTGCCAGCTCAGCACTGTAAACTTCTCCGCATTGCCAGCTTTCAGTACAACTCCGTCCAGGCACCTGTAAACTTCATACCCTGGCTGATCAAATCGCTCTTTGAGGCATGCCATCACAGTATCAATGGCGGCAAAGTAGATAGGCTTGTAATAGTCTCCAGGGCTTTCAGGATAGTAACCCTAGCCGGTGCCAACAACAAAGCGAGCTGGTGTCTTCCTCTTCCTCGCTACAACCGTCAGATGCCCCATCATAACATTGTCCACGGCAGAACTCTAATGGCAGCTTGATTCTTGTGCACATATCCTTGAATAGTGCCAAAATCGTGGCTTCATCGACTTTCTCCAGCTCATACATGCAAAAAAATCCTCGTGTGGTTCCAGCTGGTCATCTACCCAGCGGAATACTGCAGTCGTCCGCTCAATAGTGCTAGAGTCGGTAGTTTCGTCCACCATGGCAGTGAAGAACTGACCCTGAATTTCTTCGATAATTCCACGAGGTATTTTTTCAACTTGGATGGTGAGCCATTCGAATTATGGTGAAAATGGAGAAGGACAAAATGTTACGAGTTATGACTAACTGTCCACGAATGTAACCAGATCTTATACAGTCAGCAAGTGCGACAAAATGGCACAAAACTGGCAAGAAGTACTGAGACATTCGGCGACCTGACACATAGCTCCAACACTTCTCTAAAGCGCAAACCAACAACCCCTTCCAACTTGGAAGGCTCAGGTTCGGAAAGGTCCAACAGGGGAAGGAAAGCTAGGTAGCTAGGTGTCAGGTCGCCGAATGTCTCAGTACTCCTAGTCATTTTTTTACAGGCATTGCTGCTTTCTTGCTGGGGATCATAAATTATGCCACAGCTTCAAGGCTATGATGAAAAATGAAATTGTATGATAGATGAATATGATCAAAATGCCACAGCTTCTAGGCTATGATGAAAAATGAAATTGTATGATAGATGAATATGATCAAAATTAATATGAACAGTATGGGAAATAATAAGATGTCATGACTGTCAGCAGGACAATTATACTTCAAGTAAATACCATGCAACAGTGTATTTTATGTATGTTGTGGTTGTACATGTAGATAATATGGGGGATATGTTAGATGATGGACTGGGGACAGGACGTAATAGTGTGTCAATAGCTAATGGAGTGAAGTGGGATCAAGATCTGAAAGGGATTATTTGAACTGAACAAGGTTTGTTGGAGAGCGGGTAGCATCGGGTAGAGAGTTCCATGCGGCGTTGCCCATAAATTGGATAGAACATCTCCCAGCAGGATTGGGTAGAAACGGGATGCGAAGAAAATTATGCAGCTGTCCATGGGCAACCATACGATCAGCAAGTTGTATCTGAGACTGGGCAAGTAATACAAAATAATCTTGAAAAAGAGAGCTTGCAGATCCGTGTATAGACCGGGAAACAAATACAAGCAGCTTCTGTAAAAGGACTTGGTGAAATGATGGCATGGATAACTTAGCAAGCAAAGGAGCTGTTGCAGTGCGGCAGGGAGCCTGAAACACAGCACGAATCCCAGACTTGTGCAGTTTTACAAGGCAATTTAGCAGACACCGTGAAACCACAGGAAAGAAGCAATTTAAGGCGTAACAGAAATGAGATGGTATCATAGAAATTATGCCACGTTCGACATGCCGTCAGTGACAAGGCCCGGCCATGCCTCCAAAGCTGTCCAGTGGTCACCGCCAATTTTTTTAGCCAGAAAATCGATGTGAGGTGCCCAAGTTAGCTGGTCATCAATCAACACACCGAGGTATTTTGCCATATGTGTGACTTGCAGAACACTGTTGTTGCATGTGACGAGTGACGGAGCAGCATCAAACGCACCTCTGGGACGAATAAACATCAATTGAGTCTTAGCTGAGTTCAATAGCAAACCTTTGTTCTCATGCCAGGACGAAAGATGCCACGGGTGACTGCTGTCGTGAGCACAGCACAAACACCAGCAGAATCATGGTCGGAGGAATCAATAACGATATCATCTGCAATCTCTTGTTTGCACACTGCATGTGGAAGCACAGCCGCTATATCACTGATGCATAGAACAATTTTTATTTTTATTTTATACTTAAGTCCACTATATTCCCGAATATGCACGAGCAGTGATGGCGGGGCCAGGCTGCTCTGCCGACCTCAAAGGTCTCGGCGTCTACGCAGACAAAGCGCGCCATAATGCAGTAAAACCATGAGGAGGGGAGGAAGAGGGGAAATGAATAATAGTGAGAAACAAGGACAATGGGTAGATGGTCGTGAGAGAAGCAGAGTGAAAGATAACGTCACATTGTGGTAAGGGGGGGGGGATGCTAGTGAGGCACTGGTCTAAACCGCTTCATAGGGCATCGATGGCTGCTTGCCAGTTCAGGTGCAGCAGATACTTGTTGCATTTTTCCTTGAAGGATTGGAGCTGTCTGGGTTGCGGCCGTGCTGGTAGAATGGTCGCTGGTAGGCTGTTCCACAAGGGAATAATGCAGTCTGGGTAGGAACCCTGGAGGCTGCTACAAATGCGCACGGGCAGCATCGACTTCAGCTGGACCGGGTGGCAGTGGGCAGTCTCCGTGGCTAACCTAGTGCATCGACCACCCACTGGGCGGGGGTTGGCTGGAGATGGGAGGATGGCCTTCAGTGGGCTTGTTGTTGGAAGGTAGGACAGCTTGAACGTGAACGAACGCGCAGCAACCAGTCGGCGGTGTTTCAGGCTGGGGAGCCAGGAGCCTGGGCCAATGACCTTCAGTGCCTTGTGCTGGATTTTGTCCAGCCTGGATGTACTTGACCCCATCCACACCAGGCAGCAGTATTCCATTGTTGGCCGCACGAAGCCTTTGTAGACTGCCGTGCGGCCGCTGGAGTCCCAGGGGTGCAACCTTTCTCAGGAAGTGTAGGCGTTGGGCAGCCTTTGAGGCCACGGCCCGGAGGTGTGCTGCGTAGGACAGTTGCGAGTCGAATGCTATGCCCGAGAGTGTAATTTCCTTCTCTTCCGGAACAGTCACTCTATTGAAGAGCACTGGTGGGAACGCTGGGGGAGGCTTGCGGTGGTCGATGATGAGGGCCTGAGATTTGGATGGCTTGAAGGGGACCTTCCCCTTAGAACCCCAGTGGGAGACGGCGTCCACTGCTTCCTGAAGTTGTGCTGCAGAGTCGGATATGTTGGCGGTGGCAGAGATGCACTGATACAGTGTCGTGTCGTCTGCATAGGTGGCAAGCTCAGCACCAGCAGGCAAGGTGTTCTCGCAGTCATTTACGTACAGGAGGAATAACGTTGGTCCAAGGATGCTACCTTGTGGTACCCCTGCTTGGATATGGCGCAGGGAGGACTCTTCGCTCTTCCCCTCTTTGGTCTTTTCATAACCTCGAACCTTCCAAGTTGGAAGGCTGTCGGTTAGCGCTACGGAGATGTGTTGAAGCTAGGTGTCAGGACGTCGAATGTCTCAGTACTCTTGTCAGTTTTGTGCCTAGTTATTGCACTTTCTGACTGTATGTAGTATCCAGTTACAGTGATGGAGAGTTACTCTTAACTCATTTCCATATGTCCTTTTCTTTTCTACATTTATTTATGGCTCAACATCTGAGTTTCAAATAATAATAATATAATAATAATAATAATGTAACTCGGAGGTCGCCGAATGTCTCAGTACTCCTTGTCAGTTTTGTGCCATTTTGTCGCACTCACTGACGGTATAAGATCTGGTTACGTTTGTGGACAGTTAGTCATAGCTCGTAACATTTTGTCCTTCCTCTTTTCACAATAATAGTAATAATAATAATGCATTTTTTGCCTTTGCCTGTGAGTTGTGATCATTGTAAAAAACTAGTGCATTGCCCAGACAACGGCAAGAATCTCCAACTCAATCACAGCATAGCGAGTCTCAACATCCGATAGGTAGTTGGGCCCACACACACATCATACGCCACTGGCCATCTTGCTGCTGCCATAATACGAAACCGAGACCACGTAGAGCGGATGCATTTGCTTCAAGCCGGAAGTCGCGACCAACTTGAAAGTACACTAGGACAAATGGCAGTAGCAGAGCGCTTTTGGTTTTCTCAAACTCAGCAGTATAACTTGCATCCCATAGGAACTTGTGGATGTCTTGAGCAGCCTACGAAGAGGACTCCTTAACTCAACCAGGTGCGGTTTGAATTCACTGCATTGGTTTACCAGTCTGACGGAGGAACGCACATCAGTTCTCTTCATCGGCACTCGAAAAGTCGCGAATTCCAGAGTGACAACATAGCCAAAGAAATGAATGTGTTGGGAGCCGAATACAAACTTAGAAGCACTGAACGTGATCCCATGTTCATGTTCACGGGCGCAGAGCAGAACGTCGCGGACATGGCGAACGTGTGACGGGAAGTCGTTATCATATACAAGGCAGTCATCAACTAGCATATCTCTTGCTTCCATATAATACGACAAGCTAAACTTGCCACATCGCCAATTGTATGTTCATGTTGCCATAGCGACAAGCGCAGTGATGACGTATGAAAGGCTTAGCTCCACCACAGAGAAGGTCGATCACTGCAGAATTTGTTCATTTTCAATTGGTTTATTGTATTACTTGGTCCGCGTCAGCAATATTGTCACTTATATTTCAGCTTTGTTTTTATGTTGCCAATGCCAATTTTGGTTAGTAGTGTTGAATACAAAAAGGATGACTGACGACACATTATCCAGACATTACAATGGGAGCAGGTAGGTTGGTGGAATGACATTTATTAGAGACGGGACAAGAGACCAAGACGAACGAAACGACTACATGGTGATTATTGAAGAGTGAGAAAAGAGAGCAAGTCTGAACGGCAAGATAAAGGGCCTGGGTAGCTATGGCAAATATGGGCGCGCAAGTAGCTACCCAGGCCAACGGAACAAAAGGAGACAAAAGGTGAGTACGCAAGTGCATGCAGGCCAGCTAGAAAAGGTACGGGAGGAGGTACCTAACATACCACCCCTCCATGAAAAAATCCCGTGTCCTCGCGGAGAGAAAAAAAGAGAGAAAAAGATTTTAAAAAATGACTGGAGGAAAAAACACACACACACATATTGCACGCGCGCACGGATCTCACAAAAGTGTGTATTAAAAATGCACTACAGATCATTCCTGTACTACTTATAGTGTGTAAAAACTATTCGAGTTTGACGAGGAACGTGAATTACTAGTATTTTGCACGGCAAATACAGCCTAGTTACACTTTTGCTAAACATCCAAAAATTAGAGCGTGGCTCACCATGATCGGACCCCTAACTTGGTAATGTTTTATGAACACACGCGCGCACACACACTACAAAAATTCACGAAAATAAATTTGACGAAGAAGGAACGCATACAAAAAAAAGAAAGAGAGAGAGGTAGCTGACCTGCATGGCTTGAACGAGACGAGACGAGGTTGGCGTACGAGAGACGAGGTTGATAGAGACGAGACGAGATTGGCGTAGGAGAGACGAGACTGACATGGACGAGACGAGGTTGACATGGACGAGACGAATGGCGGTTGAGGACGGCTGGGCATGGGATGATCTCAGGTCGTGGGTCGATCAATAATCCGGCGCCAATGTTGAATACGAAAAAGGACGACTAGCTATGGCAAATATGGGTGCGCAAGTAGCTACCCAGGCCAACGGAACAAAAGGAGACAAAAGGTGAGTACGAAAGTGCATGCAGGCCAGCTAGAAAAGGTCCAGGATGAGGTACCTAACAGTAGGTTCGTTTACTAGTACCTGAAAGGCCTGGCTAGATTTCGAGTGGATTTCGAGAGCAACGCCTGGGTGGTTCTGATGGGGACAGCGCTGCATCAGAATAGATTATCTTGTCACACTGCAAAGGCAAGAGCAGCGCGGCACACAAGAAAGTAATTGGCTACTCGGGATCAGTTTCATTTTGCAAAATGGCCGAGATCGCTCACCTCAGGGATCGCTCGCCAATCCGTGATCGCAGTTCCCTCACCTCCAGCTCAACGCTTGGAGTATCCAGCAAATTGTAGAGATATGCAAGTATTGTACGCGTCGCCGTCGTTCCAAATAAATCTTGCAAAGGACGGCGACTGATTTGAACCACACAGGCAGTTGTGCTGCCCACACGAAGTGCTTTGGAGAAGGCGATAGTCATGTTTGACTTCCCTTTAGAAAGTAGCCAGGCAACGGAGAGGAAGAGCGATGAGCTTGCGAAAGCGAGAGTGTCGATCCTGAGCAAAAAATCTTTGTCACTAGCGCCGAGAGCAGCGACGAGGGGGACCAAAAAAGTATGAACCCTTCCTTGGACAATGAATGTCTCTTGGCCAGTTGTCATTCTGTACCTTGCCTTCCATCATTCCAAATTTTATCGTCTCAAGTGCACACATTGAGTTCCAAAGTCTAAGTTCAAATTGTCGAAAGATACGTGACAATATTGCTGACATTGACCAAGTATGTTATCTGTTCCTTCTTTATGTCAGCGACCTCGATTAATGCTTAACCCTGGGAACTAGCCTGAGTTCCGTTGCCGACGACACCACCGTGTACAGTCTCTTGAGTTCTGGAACCCCTGCTAACAACAATGCCTCCTTGCAAGCATCTCTAACCCACCTGAATGAATGGGAGGAGCGCTGGAGGGTGAAGTTTGAGCCAGCTAAATTTCAGCAAATGCTCTGCACAACATCTCCTGACCCAGCAAAGTCCAAAACCTTGTTTGGTGTACTGGCAGTTTGCCCAGTTCACTATCCTAACACTCCTGGGGGTGAGTGCCATTTGATGAGAAACTCTCATTTCGAGCCCACATTGCCAGTTCAACCGTTAGTGCCAGCCAGCAGCTTGAGCTCCTATGCTGTGCAGCTCGAATTTTCGACCAAACAGTGTACCGTGGCTTTGTCCGCCCTATGCTAGAGTATGCTACCCTGGTCTGGATGCCTGCTGGTCCGAGCAACCTCGCCCGACTTGATCGAATCCATAGCATGTGATGGCTATCATTGGACCAGGTACTCTACTCCGGAGCCTGGTTGCCTAATGCACCCTCTCCGGCCTCTGCTACTGGTTCAAACTGCAGTGTTGGCAGAGCCGACAGCAACTAGAAGCCATGCTCCCGCCAGCGGCCCCCATGGTTCATACACCGCGATCACGCAGTCAGCACGTGCCAGCTCATCAACCCACTTCCACCAGTTGCTCCACAGTACATCAGGAGATCCTTGCCATTCGCCCTGATCGGTGAACGCCTTTGTTGTAAAATGATTGTGTTGCTTTCCTGTTTGAAGGCATTCTCCAAACTGTCTCGTCTAGTCGTGTGCATGTGTGATATGTGCATGCGCAATTTTGTAGTCGAGAGTCCTTTTGTCAGTCTTCTTGTTCGTCTCTGTCAGAGTAGTCTACCTTTCCATAATGTCCAAATATATTATGTAAAACAAACCAGTCTTATCCTTTGTGTCTTGTGTCCTGGGGAACGGAATCGCTGAGATTCCGGAACACCTTACATATTAATTTGATTTTCTATTTTATGCTGCTTCTTTTCGTACTACATTCCTCTCCCCTCCCAACCAGTCCCTAACCCTTCCTCGTGCGCACATCCCGTGCTGACTCTGAGACCTCTGGTCGGACTAACTAGACTCATCTCACCTGCACCTTGCTTTTGCATGTCCTACCCCTTTTGTCTGATTGTCCTAGTCTTCTGTCCTACTTTACTGTTATCCCAGATCATCAGTAGGAACGTGTGCTTTAAACTAAAGAAAAAAATCTGCTCCATGGGGCTACTACCTAGTTTGACGGATCATGTATCCAAACTACATTCTTCGTTAGACATGACGATCAAACCAAACTGATATTTACTGCAAACAATGCAGGCAAAATGCAAACGACCGGGCTAGAAAAAATGTTGGGAAATAGTTCACTGCGCCATGTTATGTTGGGAAGTATCACAGTCAGACCTCGCTTAACCGCACACATCCGTTTTCCACAAAAAATGTCCGGATAGGCGAGGGAACCGGACAATCGAACACGCATACTGTATGCATGCATGGCATATGCTGCAATACAAGTCGGTAACCGACGATCTTCTTACGGATGGCGATGGATCCGGATAAAAGAGAACCGGATAAGTGAGGTCTGACTATAATATTCATAGATTCAATAACACACTACATTGATCTTGGGAAACAGAAGGAAGAAAAACGACCATTGTCAACACGACAAGAAGAGAATAACTCTGACCAGGAGAGTGTGCGTGCATATGCGGGAAAGCATGCTTGTGCATATATGGCAGAGTATGCGTATGAGACCAGAAGTGTGCACATACGTACATGCCATAAGTGGGTGCACATCACCATTAATAAATACATCATATCAAATACCATCACGAAGTTGTTGAAGAAGTAGCAGACACTTTCCAGCATAATACACAATGATGAATATAGAACCACATTCAACTAACCTGTGCAAATATCAGTGTTTTTCCATAGAAAAGAGGTTCTGTTGCAGGACTCTACGCCGTTGACACCCCCGGGGATTGCCACATAGCCCTGGGAACAAGTGACCGTTCCATTTTCTGAAATAGACTCGTAGCCCGTTGTGTTCTCGTGCTTCCACCCGCATTCTGATGCATTTAACAGATTTCAAAATTATGGCAACAAGTATTAGTGGTGCTTCTTCTGAGTGATGTGCACAGTTGCACCTCCTCCCCCCACCCCCCACCCACCCCGAGATGTCGCATGTTGCCTACTGGTTAAAGGGGAAGTTAAGGGAAAAATTAAAATTTCACCAGTTGTAGTCTTCGGGGTGCTGAGTCGAATGGTCGTGGTCCGAGGAAGCTGAGACGCTCCCTTCCTACTTGAATCCTAATCGAACTCGCGCACTTCCACCGAAACTGGGTGACTGCGCCCCACTAGATGAGGATTTGTATGCAAAATGTCACTAAAAGCGCCATTACGTTCTTATAGCCACTGATGACCGCGATTGGCCCATATGTTGTAGTCTTTTGGACGCTAGGTCGACTGGTTTTGGTCCGAAAAGGCTGCGATGCAGCGTTCCTCCTTTATTCCCAATCGAACATGCTTGAACAAGCGGTCACATGCTCTTGCGTACGCCAGTCACCTGGTCACCGTGCCTGCAGGGTACAACTTACTAGCCTGTTTGACCTTTTTTGGGTGCAGTCCTGTCACTCGAGTTCAACCTTGGTGTGAAAGTTGTCGCCTGCTGGCATGGTAACCAGGTGATTTGGGCACCCGGGAGCACGTGACCGCTTGTTCAAGCATGTTCGATTGGGAATAAAGGAGGAACGCTGCATCGCAGCCTTTTCGGACCAAAACCAGTCGACTCAGCGTCCAAAAGACTACAACATATGGGCCAATCGCGGTCATCCGTGCTTTTATAAGAACGAAATGGCGCTTTTAGTGACATTTTGCATACAAATCCCCATCTAGTGGGGCGCAGTCACCCATTTTCGGTGGAAGTGCGCGAGTTCGATTGGGATTCAAGTAGGAAGGGAGCGTCTCAGCTTTCTCGGACCAAGACCATTCGACTCAGCACCCCGAAGACTACAACTGGTGAAATTTTAATTTTTGCCTTAAATATTATAACTATAGTATTGTACTATTATAGTAAAGTAGTACGACATTTGAATGTGTATCTGTTTTGTTTCCTTTCCCTCTGTTTTATGTTCCTGGTTCTTGGTCTTTAGTTTTGTCTTTGTTTTGGTTTGGCCACTGTAATAATAATAATAATAATAATAATTTGAAACTCGGATGTTGAGCCATAAATAAATGTAAAATAGAAAAGGACATATGGATACGAGTTTAGAGTAACTCTCCATCACTGTAACATGATACTATATACAGTCAGAAAGTGCAATAACTAGGCACAAAACTGACAGAGTACTGAGACATTCGACGTCCTGACACCTAACTTTAACACATCTCCGTAGCGCTAACCGACAGCCTTCCAACTTGGAAGGTTCAAGGTTATGGAAAAGACCAAAGAGGGGAAGGCAAGCGCAACGAAAACGAGCAAAAGCTACAGTCCCAACGGAACAAAGAATGTCGATTGTTACTGGACGATGACGAGACCAGTACGATATTTGACAAAGCGGTCTAACTACAATTCGAAGCAGCAAAGCAGCACACCACCCAACTTGGGTGGGTCATAAATATCAAAGATAAGTAAAGAAAGGGAAGCTTTGCGAAAACGAATTGTACAAGCCGAAAGCCAAACTCCTACAGTACTCCTCATGCATGACATTGTGATGGACTAGTTGACTACAAAACAAGTTGTTTCACACGACGTACGTTTCGCCGTATGGTTCGTGACGGCTCATCAGGTGTGCAATTTGAAACTCGGATGTTGAGCCATAAATAAATGTAAAATAGAAAAGGACATATGGATACGAGTTTAGAGTAACTCTCCATCACTGTAACATGATACTATATACAGTCAGAAAGTGCAATAACTAGGCACAAAACTGACAGAGTACTGAGACATTCGACGTCCTGACACCTAACTTTAACACATCTCCGTAGCGCTAACCGACAGCCTTCCAACTTGGAAGGTTCAAGGTTATGGAAAAGACCAAAGAGGGGAAGGCAAGCGCAACGAAAACGAGCAAAAGCTACAGTCCCAACGGAACAAAGAATGTCGATTGTTACTGGACGATGACGAGACCAGTACGATATTTGACAAAGCGGTCTAACTACAATTCGAAGCAGCAAAGCAGCACACCACCCAACTTGGGTGGGTCATAAATATCAAAGATAAGTAAAGAAAGGGAAGCTTTGCGAAAACGAATTGTACAAGCCGAAAGCCAAACTCCTACAGTACTCCTCATGCATGACATTGTGATGGACTAGTTGACTACAAAACAAGTTGTTTCACACGACGTACGTTTCGCCGTATGGTTCGTGACGGCTCATCAGGTGTGCAATTTGAAACTCGGATGTTGAGCCATAAATAAATGTAAAATAGAAAAGGACATATGGATACGAGTTTAGAGTAACTCTCCATCACTGTAACATGATACTATATACAGTCAGAAAGTGCAATAACTAGGCACAAAACTGACAGAGTACTGAGACATTCGACGTCCTGACACCTAACTTTAACACATCTCCGTAGCGCTAACCGACAGCCTTCCAACTTGGAAGGTTCAAGGTTATGGAAAAGACCAAAGAGGGGAAGGCAAGCGCAACGAAAACGAGCAAAAGCTACAGTCCCAACGGAACAAAGAATGTCGATTGTTACTGGACGATGACGAGACCAGTACGATATTTGACAAAGCGGTCTAACTACAATTCGAAGCAGCAAAGCAGCACACCACCCAACTTGGGTGGGTCATAAATATCAAAGATAAGTAAAGAAAGGGAAGCTTTGCGAAAACGAATTGTACAAGCCGAAAGCCAAACTCCTACAGTACTCCTCATGCATGACATTGTGATGGACTAGTTGACTACAAAACAAGTTGTTTCACACGACGTACGTTTCGCCGTATGGTTCGTGACGGCTCATCAGGTGTGCAATTTGAAACTCGGATGTTGAGCCATAAATAAATGTAAAATAGAAAAGGACATATGGATACGAGTTTAGAGTAACTCTCCATCACTGTAACATGATACTATATACAGTCAGAAAGTGCAATAACTAGGCACAAAACTGACAGAGTACTGAGACATTCGACGTCCTGACACCTAACTTTAACACATCTCCGTAGCGCTAACCGACAGCCTTCCAACTTGGAAGGTTCAAGGTTATGGAAAAGACCAAAGAGGGGAAGGCAAGCGCAACGAAAACGAGCAAAAGCTACAGTCCCAACGGAACAAAGAATGTCGATTGTTACTGGACGATGACGAGACCAGTACGATATTTGACAAAGCGGTCTAACTACAATTCGAAGCAGCAAAGCAGCACACCACCCAACTTGGGTGGGTCATAAATATCAAAGATAAGTAAAGAAAGGGAAGCTTTGCGAAAACGAATTGTACAAGCCGAAAGCCAAACTCCTACAGTACTCCTCATGCATGACATTGTGATGGACTAGTTGACTACAAAACAAGTTGTTTCACACGACGTACGTTTCGCCGTATGGTTCGTGACGGCTCATCAGGTGTGCAATTTGAAACTCGGATGTTGAGCCATAAATAAATGTAAAATAGAAAAGGACATATGGATACGAGTTTAGAGTAACTCTCCATCACTGTAACATGATACTATATACAGTCAGAAAGTGCAATAACTAGGCACAAAACTGACAGAGTACTGAGACATTCGACGTCCTGACACCTAACTTTAACACATCTCCGTAGCGCTAACCGACAGCCTTCCAACTTGGAAGGTTCAAGGTTATGGAAAAGACCAAAGAGGGGAAGGCAAGCGCAACGAAAACGAGCAAAAGCTACAGTCCCAACGGAACAAAGAATGTCGATTGTTACTGGACGATGACGAGACCAGTACGATATTTGACAAAGCGGTCTAACTACAATTCGAAGCAGCAAAGCAGCACACCACCCAACTTGGGTGGGTCATAAATATCAAAGATAAGTAAAGAAAGGGAAGCTTTGCGAAAACGAATTGTACAAGCCGAAAGCCAAACTCCTACAGTACTCCTCATGCATGACATTGTGATGGACTAGTTGACTACAAAACAAGTTGTTTCACACGACGTACGTTTCGCCGTATGGTTCGTGACGGCTCATCAGGTGTGCAATTTGAAACTCGGATGTTGAGCCATAAATAAATGTAAAATAGAAAAGGACATATGGATACGAGTTTAGAGTAACTCTCCATCACTGTAACATGATACTATATACAGTCAGAAAGTGCAATAACTAGGCACAAAACTGACAGAGTACTGAGACATTCGACGTCCTGACACCTAACTTTAACACATCTCCGTAGCGCTAACCGACAGCCTTCCAACTTGGAAGGTTCAAGGTTATGGAAAAGACCAAAGAGGGGAAGGCAAGCGCAACGAAAACGAGCAAAAGCTACAGTCCCAACGGAACAAAGAATGTCGATTGTTACTGGACGATGACGAGACCAGTACGATATTTGACAAAGCGGTCTAACTACAATTCGAAGCAGCAAAGCAGCACACCACCCAACTTGGGTGGGTCATAAATATCAAAGATAAGTAAAGAAAGGGAAGCTTTGCGAAAACGAATTGTACAAGCCGAAAGCCAAACTCCTACAGTACTCCTCATGCATGACATTGTGATGGACTAGTTGACTACAAAACAAGTTGTTTCACACGACGTACGTTTCGCCGTATGGTTCGTGACGGCTCATCAGGTGTGCAATTTGAAACTCGGATGTTGAGCCATAAATAAATGTAAAATAGAAAAGGACATATGGATACGAGTTTAGAGTAACTCTCCATCACTGTAACATGATACTATATACAGTCAGAAAGTGCAATAACTAGGCACAAAACTGACAGAGTACTGAGACATTCGACGTCCTGACACCTAACTTTAACACATCTCCGTAGCGCTAACCGACAGCCTTCCAACTTGGAAGGTTCAAGGTTATGGAAAAGACCAAAGAGGGGAAGGCAAGCGCAACGAAAACGAGCAAAAGCTACAGTCCCAACGGAACAAAGAATGTCGATTGTTACTGGACGATGACGAGACCAGTACGATATTTGACAAAGCGGTCTAACTACAATTCGAAGCAGCAAAGCAGCACACCACCCAACTTGGGTGGGTCATAAATATCAAAGATAAGTAAAGAAAGGGAAGCTTTGCGAAAACGAATTGTACAAGCCGAAAGCCAAACTCCTACAGTACTCCTCATGCATGACATTGTGATGGACTAGTTGACTACAAAACAAGTTGTTTCACACGACGTACGTTTCGCCGTATGGTTCGTGACGGCTCATCAGGTGTGCAATTTGAAACTCGGATGTTGAGCCATAAATAAATGTAAAATAGAAAAGGACATATGGATACGAGTTTAGAGTAACTCTCCATCACTGTAACATGATACTATATACAGTCAGAAAGTGCAATAACTAGGCACAAAACTGACAGAGTACTGAGACATTCGACGTCCTGACACCTAACTTTAACACATCTCCGTAGCGCTAACCGACAGCCTTCCAACTTGGAAGGTTCAAGGTTATGGAAAAGACCAAAGAGGGGAAGGCAAGCGCAACGAAAACGAGCAAAAGCTACAGTCCCAACGGAACAAAGAATGTCGATTGTTACTGGACGATGACGAGACCAGTACGATATTTGACAAAGCGGTCTAACTACAATTCGAAGCAGCAAAGCAGCACACCACCCAACTTGGGTGGGTCATAAATATCAAAGATAAGTAAAGAAAGGGAAGCTTTGCGAAAACGAATTGTACAAGCCGAAAGCCAAACTCCTACAGTACTCCTCATGCATGACATTGTGATGGACTAGTTGACTACAAAACAAGTTGTTTCACACGACGTACGTTTCGCCGTATGGTTCGTGACGGCTCATCAGGTGTGCAATTTGAAACTCGGATGTTGAGCCATAAATAAATGTAAAATAGAAAAGGACATATGGATACGAGTTTAGAGTAACTCTCCATCACTGTAACATGATACTATATACAGTCAGAAAGTGCAATAACTAGGCACAAAACTGACAGAGTACTGAGACATTCGACGTCCTGACACCTAACTTTAACACATCTCCGTAGCGCTAACCGACAGCCTTCCAACTTGGAAGGTTCAAGGTTATGGAAAAGACCAAAGAGGGGAAGGCAAGCGCAACGAAAACGAGCAAAAGCTACAGTCCCAACGGAACAAAGAATGTCGATTGTTACTGGACGATGACGAGACCAGTACGATATTTGACAAAGCGGTCTAACTACAATTCGAAGCAGCAAAGCAGCACACCACCCAACTTGGGTGGGTCATAAATATCAAAGATAAGTAAAGAAAGGGAAGCTTTGCGAAAACGAATTGTACAAGCCGAAAGCCAAACTCCTACAGTACTCCTCATGCATGACATTGTGATGGACTAGTTGACTACAAAACAAGTTGTTTCACACGACGTACGTTTCGCCGTATGGTTCGTGACGGCTCATCAGGTGTGCAATTTGAAACTCGGATGTTGAGCCATAAATAAATGTAAAATAGAAAAGGACATATGGATACGAGTTTAGAGTAACTCTCCATCACTGTAACATGATACTATATACAGTCAGAAAGTGCAATAACTAGGCACAAAACTGACAGAGTACTGAGACATTCGACGTCCTGACACCTAACTTTAACACATCTCCGTAGCGCTAACCGACAGCCTTCCAACTTGGAAGGTTCAAGGTTATGGAAAAGACCAAAGAGGGGAAGGCAAGCGCAACGAAAACGAGCAAAAGCTACAGTCCCAACGGAACAAAGAATGTCGATTGTTACTGGACGATGACGAGACCAGTACGATATTTGACAAAGCGGTCTAACTACAATTCGAAGCAGCAAAGCAGCACACCACCCAACTTGGGTGGGTCATAAATATCAAAGATAAGTAAAGAAAGGGAAGCTTTGCGAAAACGAATTGTACAAGCCGAAAGCCAAACTCCTACAGTACTCCTCATGCATGACATTGTGATGGACTAGTTGACTACAAAACAAGTTGTTTCACACGACGTACGTTTCGCCGTATGGTTCGTGACGGCTCATCAGGTGTGCAATTTGAAACTCGGATGTTGAGCCATAAATAAATGTAAAATAGAAAAGGACATATGGATACGAGTTTAGAGTAACTCTCCATCACTGTAACATGATACTATATACAGTCAGAAAGTGCAATAACTAGGCACAAAACTGACAGAGTACTGAGACATTCGACGTCCTGACACCTAACTTTAACACATCTCCGTAGCGCTAACCGACAGCCTTCCAACTTGGAAGGTTCAAGGTTATGGAAAAGACCAAAGAGGGGAAGGCAAGCGCAACGAAAACGAGCAAAAGCTACAGTCCCAACGGAACAAAGAATGTCGATTGTTACTGGACGATGACGAGACCAGTACGATATTTGACAAAGCGGTCTAACTACAATTCGAAGCAGCAAAGCAGCACACCACCCAACTTGGGTGGGTCATAAATATCAAAGATAAGTAAAGAAAGGGAAGCTTTGCGAAAACGAATTGTACAAGCCGAAAGCCAAACTCCTACAGTACTCCTCATGCATGACATTGTGATGGACTAGTTGACTACAAAACAAGTTGTTTCACACGACGTACGTTTCGCCGTATGGTTCGTGACGGCTCATCAGGTGTGCAATTTGAAACTCGGATGTTGAGCCATAAATAAATGTAAAATAGAAAAGGACATATGGATACGAGTTTAGAGTAACTCTCCATCACTGTAACATGATACTATATACAGTCAGAAAGTGCAATAACTAGGCACAAAACTGACAGAGTACTGAGACATTCGACGTCCTGACACCTAACTTTAACACATCTCCGTAGCGCTAACCGACAGCCTTCCAACTTGGAAGGTTCAAGGTTATGGAAAAGACCAAAGAGGGGAAGGCAAGCGCAACGAAAACGAGCAAAAGCTACAGTCCCAACGGAACAAAGAATGTCGATTGTTACTGGACGATGACGAGACCAGTGCGATATTTGACAAAGCGGTCTAACTACAATTCGAAGCAGCAAAGCAGCACACCACCCAACTTGGGTGGGTCATAAATATCAAAGATAAGTAAAGAAAGGGAAGCTTTGCGAAAACGAATTGTACAAGCCGAAAGCCAAACTCCTACAGTACTCCTCATGCATGACATTGTGATGGACTAGTTGACTACAAAACAAGTTGTTTCACACGACGTACGTTTCGCCGTATGGTTCGTGACGGCTCATCAGGTGTGCAATTTGAAACTCGGATGTTGAGCCATAAATAAATGTAAAATAGAAAAGGACATATGGATACGAGTTTAGAGTAACTCTCCATCACTGTAACATGATACTATATACAGTCAGAAAGTGCAATAACTAGGCACAAAACTGACAGAGTACTGAGACATTCGACGTCCTGACACCTAACTTTAACACATCTCCGTAGCGCTAACCGACAGCCTTCCAACTTGGAAGGTTCAAGGTTATGGAAAAGACCAAAGAGGGGAAGGCAAGCGCAACGAAAACGAGCAAAAGCTACAGTCCCAACGGAACAAAGAATGTCGATTGTTACTGGACGATGACGAGACCAGTACGATATTTGACAAAGCGGTCTAACTACAATTCGAAGCAGCAAAGCAGCACACCACCCAACTTGGGTGGGTCATAAATATCAAAGATAAGTAAAGAAAGGGAAGCTTTGCGAAAACGAATTGTACAAGCCGAAAGCCAAACTCCTACAGTACTCCTCATGCATGACATTGTGATGGACTAGTTGACTACAAAACAAGTTGTTTCACACGACGTACGTTTCGCCGTATGGTTCGTGACGGCTCATCAGGTGTGCAATTTGAAACTCGGATGTTGAGCCATAAATAAATGTAAAATAGAAAAGGACATATGGATACGAGTTTAGAGTAACTCTCCATCACTGTAACATGATACTATATACAGTCAGAAAGTGCAATAACTAGGCACAAAACTGACAGAGTACTGAGACATTCGACGTCCTGACACCTAACTTTAACACATCTCCGTAGCGCTAACCGACAGCCTTCCAACTTGGAAGGTTCAAGGTTATGGAAAAGACCAAAGAGGGGAAGGCAAGCGCAACGAAAACGAGCAAAAGCTACAGTCCCAACGGAACAAAGAATGTCGATTGTTACTGGACGATGACGAGACCAGTACGATATTTGACAAAGCGGTCTAACTACAATTCGAAGCAGCAAAGCAGCACACCACCCAACTTGGGTGGGTCATAAATATCAAAGATAAGTAAAGAAAGGGAAGCTTTGCGAAAACGAATTGTACAAGCCGAAAGCCAAACTCCTACAGTACTCCTCATGCATGACATTGTGATGGACTAGTTGACTACAAAACAAGTTGTTTCACACGACGTACGTTTCGCCGTATGGTTCGTGACGGCTCATCAGGTGTGCAATTTGAAACTCGGATGTTGAGCCATAAATAAATGTAAAATAGAAAAGGACATATGGATACGAGTTTAGAGTAACTCTCCATCACTGTAACATGATACTATATACAGTCAGAAAGTGCAATAACTAGGCACAAAACTGACAGAGTACTGAGACATTCGACGTCCTGACACCTAACTTTAACACATCTCCGTAGCGCTAACCGACAGCCTTCCAACTTGGAAGGTTCAAGGTTATGGAAAAGACCAAAGAGGGGAAGGCAAGCGCAACGAAAACGAGCAAAAGCTACAGTCCCAACGGAACAAAGAATGTCGATTGTTACTGGACGATGACGAGACCAGTACGATATTTGACAAAGCGGTCTAACTACAATTCGAAGCAGCAAAGCAGCACACCACCCAACTTGGGTGGGTCATAAATATCAAAGATAAGTAAAGAAAGGGAAGCTTTGCGAAAACGAATTGTACAAGCCGAAAGCCAAACTCCTACAGTACTCCTCATGCATGACATTGTGATGGACTAGTTGACTACAAAACAAGTTGTTTCACACGACGTACGTTTCGCCGTATGGTTCGTGACGGCTCATCAGGTGTGCAATTTGAAACTCGGATGTTGAGCCATAAATAAATGTAAAATAGAAAAGGACATATGGATACGAGTTTAGAGTAACTCTCCATCACTGTAACATGATACTATATACAGTCAGAAAGTGCAATAACTAGGCACAAAACTGACAGAGTACTGAGACATTCGACGTCCTGACACCTAACTTTAACACATCTCCGTAGCGCTAACCGACAGCCTTCCAACTTGGAAGGTTCAAGGTTATGGAAAAGACCAAAGAGGGGAAGGCAAGCGCAACGAAAACGAGCAAAAGCTACAGTCCCAACGGAACAAAGAATGTCGATTGTTACTGGACGATGACGAGACCAGTACGATATTTGACAAAGCGGTCTAACTACAATTCGAAGCAGCAAAGCAGCACACCACCCAACTTGGGTGGGTCATAAATATCAAAGATAAGTAAAGAAAGGGAAGCTTTGCGAAAACGAATTGTACAAGCCGAAAGCCAAACTCCTACAGTACTCCTCATGCATGACATTGTGATGGACTAGTTGACTACAAAACAAGTTGTTTCACACGACGTACGTTTCGCCGTATGGTTCGTGACGGCTCATCAGGTGTGCAATTTGAAACTCGGATGTTGAGCCATAAATAAATGTAAAATAGAAAAGGACATATGGATACGAGTTTAGAGTAACTCTCCATCACTGTAACATGATACTATATACAGTCAGAAAGTGCAATAACTAGGCACAAAACTGACAGAGTACTGAGACATTCGACGTCCTGACACCTAACTTTAACACATCTCCGTAGCGCTAACCGACAGCCTTCCAACTTGGAAGGTTCAAGGTTATGGAAAAGACCAAAGAGGGGAAGGCAAGCGCAACGAAAACGAGCAAAAGCTACAGTCCCAACGGAACAAAGAATGTCGATTGTTACTGGACGATGACGAGACCAGTACGATATTTGACAAAGCGGTCTAACTACAATTCGAAGCAGCAAAGCAGCACACCACCCAACTTGGGTGGGTCATAAATATCAAAGATAAGTAAAGAAAGGGAAGCTTTGCGAAAACGAATTGTACAAGCCGAAAGCCAAACTCCTACAGTACTCCTCATGCATGACATTGTGATGGACTAGTTGACTACAAAACAAGTTGTTTCACACGACGTACGTTTCGCCGTATGGTTCGTGACGGCTCATCAGGTGTGCAATTTGAAACTCGGAGTTAGACCGCTTTGTCAAATATCGTACTGGTCTCGTCATCGTCCAGTAACAATCGACATTCTTTGTTCCGTTGGGACTGTAGCTTTTGCTCGTTTTCGTTGCGCTTGCCTTCCCCTCTTTGGTCTTTTCCATAACCTTGAACCTTCCAAGTTGGAAGGCTGTCGGTTAGCGCTACGGAGATGTGTTAAAGTTAGGTGTCAGGACGTCGAATGTCTCAGTACTCTGTCAGTTTTGTGCCTAGTTATTGCACTTTCTGACTGTATATAGTATCATGTTACAGTGATGGAGAGTTACTCTAAACTCGTATCCATATGTCCTTTTCTATTTTACATTTATTTATGGCTCAACATCCGAGTTTCAAATTGCACACCTGATGAGCCGTCACGAACCATACGGCGAAACGTACGTCGTGTGAAACAACTTGTTTTGTAGTCAACTAGTCCATCACAATGTCATGCATGAGGAGTACTGTAGGAGTTTGGCTTTCGGCTTGTACAATTCGTTTTCGCAAAGCTTCCCTTTCTTTACTTATCTTTGATATTTATGACCCACCCAAGTTGGGTGGTGTGCTGCTTTGCTGCTTCGAATTGTAGTTAGACCGCTTTGTCAAATATCGTACTGGTCTCGTCATCGTCCAGTAACAATCGACATTCTTTGTTCCGTTGGGACTGTAGCTTTTGCTCGTTTTCGTTGCGCTTGCCTTCCCCTCTTTGGTCTTTTCCATAACCTTGAACCTTCCAAGTTGGAAGGCTGTCGGTTAGCGCTACGGAGATGTGTTAAAGTTAGGTGTCAGGACGTCGAATGTCTCAGTACTCTGTCAGTTTTGTGCCTAGTTATTGCACTTTCTGACTGTATATAGTATCATGTTACAGTGATGGAGAGTTACTCTAAACTCGTATCCATATGTCCTTTTCTATTTTACAATAATAATAATAATAATAATAATTTTACAAGAAGTCGGAGGCGGATAATACTTTAATAACGAAGGTACGTGTTGGGTCGTAAGTATCCACGCAAACACACATCCAGTCAAAATAAGGCACTTGTCAAAGTATCCGAACGTTTTCGGTCCCTTCTCATCAAGGATTATACAGGGAATGGCTCAAGTTGGAAAGACTAAAACTTATATAGCGTAAAGATATGAGATAACAACACTCGTGACAACGTGGAAAAGTATCAAGTTCAGCACGACACAAAACTCGAACGAAATAGTAATAGCGACAAAAACATAGTGAGCAAATTAAGTTACATTGTTAACACCTCGACGAGGAGTAACACCAAACAATTGTAGCGACAACACATTTTCTTTCTGTACGCAAAGTTCAGAATCTAACTTACGGATATACAAAGCTTCTAACACAGCCAGATGCAACGCACATCTACCACGTGACAATATTGAGAACACATTATCACTGTACAACTCACGACAATTGGTACGGGCTGACAGATGTTGCTTGATGGACGAAGTGCGATTCTTAGCTCCGTTGGGTGTAGTCTCCTCCAATGTCCCGTCATCTCGCCTCTTCACGGCATCACCACTATCCCTCTCTTTGCTTTTCCGCGGCCTTCCACGTTTTCTGACACTAGCCGTTGTGTGCGCGATGCCCAGTGTCCTTTCAGCTACGTCTCCTCCATTTCGGATTTCTATTGATCTTCTTACTCCAACTTGTCCGGTGTTCGATATTGAGGTTCGTTTTCGCGGTCTACCACGTTTTCGAATATTGACTGTTGTTGTCACTTCCGTTGTCGTTGTACGTGCGTCCTCACCAGTCCGTATTTTTACTTGGCTTCGCGTAACCCTTCCCGACGCAGACAGATCCTTTGTCAATTTCGGTGGTTTACGTGTCGGTCTTTCACCATCTTTCACGCTGTTCTCAGCTGGACCCTGCCCTACACACGCGGAGGAGGACGGGCATGCAGTGACATCTTCACAGGAAGAGGAAGATCCACCGAAGGACTGGACAGCACATTTTGGAGGACGACCACGGCGTGGACGACACTCACGCGCATCAAGCGGAACAAAACTTAACGGCACATGTTGACGAATGCGCGCGCCCAGGTGCTAAAGGGTTCTACCTACATACCGATTTTCACATTGTCGGCATTGAAAGAAATAGATAAGGTTACTTTTACTAAGGGTAGGTAGAACATCCTTCTTCACACCGAACGCACACACTGTCCCAAATATGACGTACAGCTTGACGCACGGATAAGATGGACATACGATACCACGAACATCCCTCTCCACGCGCGCAGAACCGGCGCCAACCCAGGGTAAACGGAGCACCACTGGGCAAAGGTCAGGTCCAAATTGGATCGGCTTGTCTGTCGCTGGTTTTTCGTTGATAAGCTTGGCCAGAAATTCCTTTGGATAGCCGTTGTTCGTAAATATCGATGTCAGTCTGTCTAATTCGTCCTGCAATAGATGAGGGGAACATATTCTATGCGCACGATAAACTAGCGCTTTCACAAGATGTTTCTTCGATTTCGTTGGAGTATAGCTCCCTCACGGAATGTAGAGGCCGGTGAAAGTTGGCTTCCTATAGATAGTGGTGTCCAAACTCTTAGTGTTAATGTTGCGTGATATTTGTACATCCAAGAAGGATAATCTGCCGTTTTGTTCCGCTTCCGACGTGAATCTCAACGCCGGATAGAGGCTGTTCAGAGTTAGTAGAAAAGTCCCACAGACATCCTCATCCTCATCGTGACAGTACACATCGTCTACAAAACGACAGTACATAGAGGGCCACAATGATGGACTAATGGACGCTTCACAGAACCCTACAAATATATTAGCCAATACAGGACCAAGTGGCGAGCCCATGGCAACACCATCTATTTGTTTATACATAACGTTGCCAAATGAAAACTCAACGCCAGATGTAACCATTAACATGAGTTTCACAAACTCCGTTTCGTTCAAGGACGGCGGAGTAATGGACTTATTGTGGTACAGTGTTGTTGCGCAGATGTCAATGGTCTCCCGTAGTGGCACGTTAGTAAATAAGCTGACCACGTCATACGAACACATGAATCCGTTCGATTCGAAGTTTGCGTCCCTTAGCTTTTCCACAAACTCGAAAGTATCTTTGACGCAGTGGCTGTTGTAGAGGTTGAGTACCGGCTGTAGCATCGCACATAGCCACTTGGATGTTTTAAATTGCGGCGATCCTGACATGCTCAGTATTGGTCGTAAGGGAATGTTCTTCTTGTGAATTTTTGGGAGCCCATACATTCGTGGTCTTGTTGATCCCGTCAGTGCCAGATGGTCGTACTCATAATCAGAAATTTGATGTGTTTTTGAAAGTAACAATAGGTATTTGCTAAGTTTAGTGTCGATGTTTTGTGTATGATCATATACATCGCACGGTCCGAGTCTGCAGAATTTCGTCTTGTCCTCCAGAATGACCATCATTTTGGTTTGGTAATCCTCCCTTGACATAATAACCGTTGCCCGACCCTTGTCAGGGCGGGAGATAATAATGTCCGGATTTTTCCTAAGCTCTCCCATTACTTTGAGGTGCTCTCGTGTGAGTGAAAATGACCGGGTGTCAGGAGAAGACTGCGCAAACTTGTGTGCCTCGGCAGCCAGAGACGCCCGGCAAGTCGCTGCTGTTTCGTCAGATTTTGCTGGTACCTTGGACAATTGCTGCTGCAGCAGCTCAAACTCCGCCAACATCTCCAATCGGTGGAGTTTCGGAGGAATGCCAAAATCCAAACCGCCGCACAGCACGTCCTTTTGTAGTTGAGTCAGAGGGATATCGGCAAGATTAATAATAGTATCATAATTGTCGCTACATGTGCCGAATCGGTCCTTTCTCAAGGCAGACACAATCCAAACGTGTTTTGCATGGAGCCTGGACCGTTGTTTACAGTCACATTGCGATATTAGCCATGAAAATCTAACAAAATCGAAGGTATTGAGAAGTCTTCGTACTTTCTGATACGAAGACACAAACCTCGAACGTGCATTGTGAAGTTGGCTCTTTGCCTTGTTAAGATCATCCTGCAAAAGTACTTTCTCGATAGAGATAGAGTCATAAAGCTTTAGCCGTACAGCCGTACCAATTATCGTGAGTTGTACAGTGATAATGTGTTCTCAATATTGTCACGTGGTAGATGTGCGTTGCATCTGGCTGTGTTAGAAGCTTTGTATATCCGTAAGTTAGATCCTGAACTTTGCGTACAGAAAGAAAATGTGTTGTCGCTACAATTGTTTGGTGTTACTCCTCGTCGAGGTGTTAACAATGTAACTTAATTTGCTCACTATGTTTTTGTTTAGGAATGGGTTTGCTCCCACACTGGAGCTCGCGCTATTCCGCCGACGACTTGACACTTGACTGACTCACGACTGCCATCCAGAGAACACGAGAAGTCCATCGAACCTTCGACTCGGCAAACCTGCAAGAAAGCATCACTCCCTGCTCAATACACAGTGTTTCGGGGAATTCACCCCTCATCAGTTGAGCTTGAGTAGGCTGAGGAAGATTGTGCCTGAAGAGCACCACTTATATAGTGCTGTCCAGGCACAAACATCACCAGGGATACAAACTTACAGAGACACTCCGTTTCCAGCGCGACAAACACCTCGTGAACACCAGATAGCAGCGTGAGTCAGTTATCGCTCCTGGACGGTGAGAACAGACGAAGAGGACCCTCGGTCATTCACAACGCTGTCACCTCCAAACCACCTAGTCGCACGTCCGCGCTGGGCACAACAGTACGAAATAGAGGTTGCGACTTCGGCGATGATTTTGTTTAGGAATGGGTTTGCTCCCACACTGGAGCTCGCGTTATTCCGCCGACGACTTGACACTTGACTGACTCACGACTGCCATCCAGAGAACACGAGAAGTCCATCGAACCTTCGACTCGGCAAACCTGCAAGAAAGCATCACTCCCTGCGGTGTCAGTGATGCTTTCTTGCAGGTTTGCCGAGTCGAAGGTTCGATGGACTTCTCGTGTTCTCTGGATGGCAGTCGTGAGTCAGTCAAGTGTCAAGTCGTCGGCGGAATAGCGCGAGCTCCAGTGTGGGAGCAAACCCATTCCTAAACAAAATCATCGCCGAAGTCGCAACCTCTATTTCGTACTGTTGTGCCCAGCGCGGGCGTGCGACTAGGTGGTTTGGAGGTGACAGCGTTGTGAATGACCGAGGGTCCTCTTCGTCTGTTCTCACCGTCCAGGAGCGATAACTGACTCACGCTGCTATCTGGTGTTCACGAGGTGTTTGTCGCGCTGGAAACGGAGTGTCTCTGTAAGTTTGTATCCCTGGTGATGTTTGTGCCTGGACAGCACTATATAAGTGGTGCTCTTCAGGCACAATCTTCCTCAGCCTACTCAAGCTCAACTGATGAGGGGTGAATTCCCCGAAACACTGTGTATTGAGCAGGGAGTGATGCTTTCTTGCAGGTTTGCCGAGTCGAAGGTTCGATGGACTTCTCGTGTTCTCTGGATGGCAGTCGTGAGTCAGTCAAGTGTCAAGTCGTCGGCGGAATAGCGCGAGCTCCAGTGTGGGAGCAAACCCATTCCTAAACAAAATCATCGCCGAAGTCGCAACCTCTATTTCGTACTGTTGTGCCCAGCGCGGGCGTGCGACTAGGTGGTTTGGAGGTGACAGCGTTGTGAATGACCGAGGGTCCTCTTCGTCTGTTCTCACCGTCCAGGAGCGATAACTGACTCACGCTGCTATCTGGTGTTCACGAGGTGTTTGTCGCGCTGGAAACGGAGTGTCTCTGTAAGTTTGTATCCCTGGTGATGTTTGTGCCTGGACAGCACTATATAAGTGGTGCTCTTCAGGCACAATCTTCCTCAGCCTACTCAAGCTCAACTGATGAGGGGTGAATTCCCCGAAACACTGTGTATTTAGCAGGGAGTGATGCTTTCTTGCAGGTTTGCCGAGTCGAAGGTTCGATGGACTTCTCGTGTTCTCTGGATGGCAGTCGTGAGTCAGTCAAGTGTCAAGTCGTCGGCGGAATAGCGCGAGCTCCAGTGTGGGAGCAAACCCATTCCTAAACAAAATCATCGCCGAAGTAGCAACCTCTATTTCGCACTATGTTTTTGTCGCTATTATTATTTCGTTCGAGTACTACAGTACGAAGTAGTGGTTGCGACTTCGGCGATGACTTGTAAGAAAGGGTTTGCTCCCCACACCGGAGCTCGCGCTATTCCGCCGACTTTACTTGACACTTGACTGACTCACACCTGCCACTACTTCGTACTGTTGTGCCCAGCGCGGGCTTGCGACTAGTTGGTTTGGAGGTGACAGCGTTGCGAATGACCGAGGGTCCTCGACGTCTGTCTCACCGTCCAGGAGCGACACTGACTCACGCTGCTATCTGGTGTTCACGAGGTGTTTGTCGCGCTGGAAACGGAGCGTCTCTGTAAGTTTGTATCCCTGGTGATGTTTGTGCTTGGAGAGCACTATATAAGTGGTGCTCTTCAGGCACAATCTTCCTCAGCCTACTCAAGCTCAACTGATGAGGGGTGAATTCCCCGATACACTGTGTATTGAGCAGGGAGTGGTGCTTTCTTGCAGGTTTGCCGAGTGGAAGGTTCGATGGACTTCTCGTGTGCTCTGGATGGCAGTCGTGAGGCAGTCAAGTGTCAAGTAAAGTCGGCGGAATAATAATAATAATATCCTAGAACATTACATTGGCGAAGAAGATGAACCAGGAGTAATAGTTATAGATGACCTAAGTAGGCCTCAGTGACCATGGCACCCACAGGCGTGTTGCCAAAGCAACATGGTTGTTGTTGTGCTGCTAAAACTGCTCAGCAAAGAACCCTGGTCCCAAATGCCCCCTTTTCAAGACAATGGGTGTGCCAAGCTTGCCACAGCTTCTCTATCAGAAGCTTCCATTCATCTTCAAAATTTAATGTCTTCATGACAAGAAAAGTCCACCTTTGAAACCTTTAGTAGCAATCGATCAGTGACCATGCCACCCCCATCCAAGAATAAGAACTGATGCAGTGAAGAGCTAAAAGTATACTGAGATTTCCGTTTCTCCCTGGTCTCGCTTGACGTGGCTCAATTCAGTTTTTTTGGGGAACAGTGGAGAAAAAGTTAGTCATCTTTGGCACTCTTAGTAGTAAAGACGAGTCCCAGCAGCTCTCTCAGAGGAAAATCACTTACTTTCACACCGAGGCATTTCAAATCCTCCAGGATGAACACACAAGACGGTAGAGAGTCCCGTTATACGATATCCCATTGCACAGGTAATAGCAATTGAATGTGCCTTTAATACATTTGGTACACCTTGTATAATTTTTATATGCATTCTACTCTTGTTGGTTGGAATTACACATTCAGCTGAAATAAAAAGAGGAGCAGAGTCACATGAAAATAGAGAGTCTCCCGGAGGCATTGTATTCTGAGTATGTGCTGAACTTGCGGCAACGAAACTGATCACCATCCAAGCTTGGAGGGATCTGAGGAACGAGAGAGCTTGAAACTCCGGGCTCTACGCTATGCTTTTTTTCCTAGCTCATCATGCACGTTATTAAAACTGATGACAACGCTTTTGCAATGCAATAACAAGTTCTGCACTAGGGTGGCTCGAACCCACAAGGGTCATAAGCCCATATTCATCCATGTCACATGCCTGCTCTCAAGCTGTTGGTAGCATTTGGCCAATCACAGCAGCACCGTACCAGGACATTATCAGACGATAATGCCTGGGTAAGGTGTACCCATGCTCGCTAGGAATGGCCGCAGGCGTACTACGTACGCTGGTGCTCTGCCAATTATGTACCAGGACATGCCTTTAGGGCAGTGACCTGGTACATAATTGGCAGTAAACCAGCACACATAGAACACATGGGACCATTCCTAAGGACACCACATGCACTCGCCCACACCTCACAAAACAAAGCCACTTACGTGCACCAAAATAATCATATTTTACTAGCAATCAGCACACTGATGAGGCCTTTCGTACCATTACTCTTCAAAATCAGTACATGGTGATCATGTGATGAAACACAACGATGTCAATATATACAACATATATGGCGGAAAATTTGTGAACATTCAGTCGGAACAATACAACAGTACAGGCAAAATCTTGAGATGTGTTTTGGTGCAAAATGCTCCAAAACACCAGAAATTTTAAAATGTTCGGTTAACGTAGGAGTTAACCGTTGTTTACAGTCACGTACCATTGCTTCGCTGTTGGCCTTTATAACGGGTTGCATAACCCTCCTTACGTGTGTGCACGATCTTGCTCTCTCTACATACTGCTGTGTATCATAGACATCACATGCCCACGCTCTGCGCATGTTCAGATTTCCTGTGCGCACAACAGAGCTTGCTGTTTTTCCAGTTTCCTTGCCTGCAGTCAGCTTTCAAATTCTGAAATTCTGAATTTGAGTTTGCCTCCGTCCTGCTTCAGAGTGTCAGTCCTAGTTCTGCCGATTCGCCGCCGTCTTGCCGTCTTCAGTATTCGCTTTCCTTCCTTCGCTTCCACTCTCAGCTCAGTCCCATCAGACTACGTGTCTTCAGCGGCCAGAGATTATTTGAGTATTATATTCTCACGATGGCTCGTTTCTCGACCAGACAAAAGACGCCATCGGCCAGAGTGGCAGCTCAACCTTTGGACGCAGGACTTAATGTGCATGTGTAATGGGTAGCCGAGTGGTAGGCGCGGTGAAATCAACAAGAATTACTTTTATTCTACTTCTTTCAGGTACACACCTGAGATATAATTATTAGTGAAAGAAGAAGCGGCAAAATAACTGACTTTCTCTCTGGTGCACACCTGGAGGTTGAATAGCTCGTTATTATCAAAATCTCATCTAAACAGAAATGCGCAGCAGCTTTTATGCAGCAGACGCCGTACGCTTATATACGGAGATACACTAACGATACATCAGGCAAAGCTCCGTATTAGTTTCGTACTACTTCCGTATTGGTCGGGCAGGGATACTACACCCTCCCTTCCTACAGATAATCACACCCTCGTGATTTTCAAAAAATTAGGGAAGAGTTATGAACACAGCGTCAACCGGAAGATGGCAAATTATATCGGAAATGATAACGTTTAGAGTAGACAGAAGAAATGAACTGATAACAAAATTAATCATAAAGTAGAAGCACACCAGGTTCACACGATCTCACGGGGTCAAAAGGGGAAAGAACTGTCCTCCAAATAGGACCTGAAAAACCACAGCACTCTTGCTGCACAACGCTGGCACAACCCGCCCGGAACATCGCAGGTCAAAAACCGAACTGAATACACTATACCTATAAGGGGCGTTGTCACACACATTGTCCCACGTTAGCTGGGTAAGCCGTGGCTCTCCATGATCAGACGCCTACCAAACTAAACTGGATTCACACACTCGCATAAAGGAAGACTGAAAAGAACAGGGAGACTGAAGGAAGAGAGGAAAGAAAATGCCATACCTAGAATCAGCGTTAGCGTTAGCGGCTGGAGCTACGGCGGAGGGCAAGCCAGGTTTTATCTTCATCTTGGTTGAGCCGGTCACTCAGAGCGGCTAGCTCGGCGTCAGACAAATGACCTCCCTCCTCGTCTTGAATCGTGGTCTTCACATTGTCGATAGCATCGCTTTGCGCGACGTAAAGAGTGATGGTCTAGCCAGGAAGAGTGTTGACGAAAATCTTCTTCCCACCACGGAGGCGAAGTACCAAGTGAGCTCCTGCTTTCGACTGCGTGCCGGCGAAAATCAAACGCAGCTGGTCTTGGGGAATACCCTCCTCATCTTGGGCAGAAGCCTGCCTGTTGTCGTCCTCATCAGCTTCGCCATCACTACCGGTAGTATACATGTAGGTAGCGGGTCGCTTGGAATCGCCATCGGAGTCTCCAGTGTGTGCCGTGCGGAAAGAATGGTGATCCACGTTAGCACCCTGAATGTGCTGCAGGCTAATAAGCATGGCCAAGCCCAGGAAGGCAAGAAACATGATTCTCATCTTGATTCGTCGCAGGGAGCTGCAGCGGGTTGAGCCATGGGAGTCTGGGGTCGAATCACGTTGTTTTCTTGTTTTTTTTTAACACACCGCTGCCACCAATGTAATGGGTATCCGAGTGGTAGGCGCGGTGAAATCAACAAGAATTACTTTTATTCTACTTGGTCCGACTTAATAAAATGTGCGCTTCACTTCAAAACTCAAGCATATGTACAAAGGAGCACCTGTACTGAAACATCAACCAAGAGACGGTAGATAGATAACTATTGTGTCGTTTCTTGGCCTGACCTTCTAGTTTTCATGGCTGCTGGTGTCTCAGGGTGCATCTGCAAGTGCGTCAACCTGCAAAACGTCGACATTTTTTTCTTCTCCTCCAAGCTACACTGCGCTTCTTTGATTTTTCACTCCATAGGCACGATTTAGACGATCGACTTCGCCTCCTCCTCGTGCAGCACGACTACCAGAATGGTAGCTGTAGGTGTTTTCGCCTGAAGCTCCTGCGACACTTTCAAATGAGGCGAACAAGTAAACCACCACGCATAAAAAATCACTTCTGGCCACAGTGTACCGCGCGCGTAGGTATGTAGGTCTACTGATCATGAGTCTGATCTGTGTCGACATGTCATGCAGTCAGACCATGCGTGCTCTTCCATGCTAGCTGCCTGTTTCACGAATCCACTGGCCCCGGAGACTGGCGATCTTTTGACGCATCGCGATCGCGGCTCCGAGGACTCCGCACCGTATCCGCCGGATAATTCACCTTTTCTGCGCTTCAGTTTTCCAGCCAGGTTTTCGCCTGAAAGTCGACCTCAAGGCCGGTTATTTATTTCGATCAACTAACTTCTCCACGATCACTTCTGTGATCTTGATTCGTCGGCCGCCACATTGTGAACGACTGCGAGAGAGATCAGCAAACTGGACGGAGCGATGCTGGTGCTTTCTGCACAAGTTTCTGGATGACGCGTATGCTGAAATTCTGCCAAGGAAACAGCGATTGCAGCGATTTCAATCCGCCAGGAGGCACTCGAGAACAATCGCCCAGGAGGTTCTGGTACTCCGTGACAATCCCCCATCGCAGCGGGGTGTTGATTTCAGCCCCAGGCCTTCTCTGTGTTGCGCGAGAAGCAACAGGAGTCCTCTGACGACAAAATTTGACCGCAAAATTTCGAGTCGACTAGGATCCCGAGTCGCTGCCTCCTTTGGAGTTGGAGCCATTTCTTCTTCAACATCACAAATTGACAACTGAAGGATAGTGTTAGGTAGCTGTAAAGTTTATTCCATCCTGAGATTATTTGAATTTGTTTGGTTGACGTTCGAAGCGAAACGCACATTTTAATAAGTCGGACCAAGTACTTCTTTCAGGTACACACCTGAGATATAATTATTAGTGAAAGAAGAAGCGGCAAAATAACTGACTTTCTCTCCGGTGCACACCTGGAGGTTGAATAGCTCGTTATTATCAAAATCTCATCTAAACAGAAATGCGCAGCAGCTTTTATGCAGCAGACGCCGTACGCTTATATACGGAGATACACTAACTATACATCAGGCAAAGCTCCGTATTAGTTCCGTACTACTTCCGTATTGGTCGGGCAGGGATACTACACATGTCTGGCGAAATCCTTTTCGTCTTCAACCGGCCAGAACTCCAATACCTCCCCACTCGGATTCTGTTGTCTCCGACATTGCGCCGTCAGTTTCTTCTGCCGCCGCCTTGAATGTGGCCCCTGAACCCGGGGCGGCAACTCAAACTTTGGCTACAGGCAGTAATGCGCGTGCGAGGCCAACTCCTGTTTGTCGTCAACCAACCTGGACTCCATTATCTTCCTCCACGGCCTCTGTTGTCTCCGACGTTGCGCTGTCAGTTTCGTCTGCCGCCGCCTTGAGTGTGGCCCCTGATGTACTTGCTTCAGCTGTTTCTCAGGCCGTCGGCCAGGTCCTGCAGCCCCTAATGGAGCGAGTAGAGTAGTTGGAATCTGCTGCAGCCGTCTTGCCACCTATCGACTCCAGCTCCGTTTATGCATTGGGCCATCCGCCGGCTGCTCGTCCGTCCCTCTCTGTACCTGATAAACTCCGCGGGCGAATTGAACGCGGCGAGTTTATTGATTTCGACGACCTCCTCCCGGGCCAGCTGGGTGTGGAGCCTGATGTGGTCCAGCTAGCTGTGGGGGCCAACCGCTCTGTCCAACTTGTACAGAAACCAACTCAGGTCCAGCACCTCCATGTCCACGATGTAGCGTCATGGCTCGAGGCGTTTACAGTTTACACGAGAGTAATTGTCGCGGCGGCTCCAGATAGGGCAAATGATTTGCTGGCATATCACGCCACTATTCTGGATGCAAATAACTCGTATCACGTGGACGCATGGCTAAGTTATGACAGGCGTTTCCGGCGCACCATAGCCTGTCAACCACTGTCGTACGACTGGGCTGTCATCGACTCTAATTTGTGGCAGTCGTCATTCACCAGGCGTGGTCGCCCGCCATGTTCGCGCTGTTCTCTTGTGCACCCAGTGGCCCAGGCCCGGTGCCCCTTTAGACCAGGGCCTCCATCCGACGGCGCTGGGAGTGGAGGTCCGCCGCAGTCCAGGGCACCAACCCATCTTGGGAAGCCCATCTGCGGCAACTTCAACAGGGACCAGTGCAACAACTCTTTCTGCTATCGTGCCCACGTGTGCCTTCAATGCCGCGGGAAGCACCCAGAAGTCCAATGTGGCAGGAGACAGTCCGCCACCTCAGCGTCTGCTCCGTAAACATTCTGTGGAGACCCCCATCAATATTAGCCGATTAGCCGGGCTCCTTAACCGTCATTCTGATCACTCCTCCCACTTTGTGTTGCATGGGTTGTGTCACGGTTTCACGATAGGCCATTCTGCTGCTATATCTGGTGTACATAGTTCTCCCAATCACATGTCTTCCATCCGTAATATGCTGTATGTTTCTTCCTATTTGACCGCGCAAGGGTTGCGTTCTCAAACAGGAACTCGCCTCACTCCTGGGCCACCTCTCGTTCGCTTCCAGAGCAATTCAGGCCGCCCGTACATTCTTACGCCGCCTGTATGACCTCGAAAAGGCCACATCTGAGATGTCATCTCACCGATTGCTGCACCTCTCAGCCAAGGGCGACCTGAGCTGGTGACACCAAACTCTGTCAACATGGAACGGAAAGTCATTTTTCACCTGCTGGAGAAGTGGATGCCCAGCACTGACCTCCAGTTGCAAACCGACGCAAGTGGCACAATTGGATTTGGAGCCTTCTTCAATGGTCGCTGGTTCAGAGGTGACTGGTCCTCACAGCAACTGGAACTAAGCATTACCTACAAGGAGCTCTTCGCCATTGTCGCGGCCTGCACCACACGGGGGATCGAGTGGCTGCGGCTGTGTGTGGAGTTTCAGCGCGACAACCAAGCTGTCGTGGAGTGCCTGAAGACGGGCACGAGCCGGTCTCCTGTAGTCATGGCACTCATCTGCACCCTGTACTCAATCTGTGTGAAGCGCAATTTCCTGATCCGAGCATCGCACCTGCCAGGAATTTCCAATACCATCGCTGTTGCCCTGTCCCGGAAAAAGATGGATGCCTTCAGGACCGTTGCTCCTACAGCTGCGGAGCGGCCTGACACCGTGGTCCAGGCGATCACTGAGTAAGTCTAAAGACATTCACTTAGGATGCAGATAACGTTCTCTGTCAATCCTACTCCACAATATCAGTCTGTCTTTATGCCTCGAGAACAACACTCTATATTGGTTGTTATCACCTCTGGCCCTAATGGGAATGTCGGCATGGGCACTCCTCCGTAACTGGCCTCTCGCACACTATTATTAAACTCGCATGGGTCATAAACCGCTCCTGCTCAACGCAGGCCGACCCACCAACTCGCATGGGTCACAAACCGCTCCTGCTCAGCGCAGGCCGACCCACTTGGTCATATACAGCTCCTGCTCTTGGTAGGCCGACCACACGATTCGTTCACGTGCACTCAATTGATGCCAGCTACTCTGCCCGACATTCCCACTCCTCCAAACTCACTCTCTTGTCTTTTGTTGTGTCGCGTCCTGCACGCGTGTGTGTCCACTCTATACTCTAGCATGGGGAGTAGAATGTTAATCTGGTTTTAACTATGAAAAAGTGTTTCAATCCTTCCCATTTTTCGGGGCTGACAATACTCTGGAAGTATTAAAGAGTTGTGCAATTTTGAACAAAATCGGTCGCGCCGTTTTTATTTTCCGATTTGGGTATGAGCCACCTTAAAGTAAAGAAAAAATCTGCTTCATGAGGCTACTACCTAGTTTGACGGATCACGCATCCAAACTACATTCTTCGTCATACATCACGATCAAACCAAACTGATATTTACCGTAAACAATGCAGGCAAAATGCTAACGAACGGGCTAGAAAAAATGTTGGGAAATAGTTCACTGCGCCATGTTATGTTGGGAAGTATTACAGTGAGACCTCGCTTATTGTTGTTATCATGTCTCCTTTATTCACTTCTTTCGAAGGCGATAAGCCAGACCCACCGGGAAATATTTCCAGGGGTGGGACATCAAAAAGAAAGTGAAAATAAAATAAAATAAAGCCAAAAACCAAAGGGACAAGAAATAGGGGAAGGAAGAGGAAGAAAGGAAAGAAACTCAATCCAAATCCCAACATCAAAACAATTATAATCAATTTGCAACGACAGGTATTGTACAAAGACAGGTATTGTACAAATGATAAGGATGTTGTTGTTGTTATGGGGATTACAAAGGAAATATCTTTATCAGTCGTTATTCAAGTCTCTTGGCTATTGAACATGAAAACGCAGCAGATGTACATCTACATGTTAAGGACAGTTCTTAGTGTAGCGTTGGCACGCTGGTGACTTCACAGCGTATAGCGTATAGTGTTTAGCGTATAGCATATTCCCGTACGTTACTGTTTCCCTGTACGTTAGCATATTCCCTTACGTTAATATCCCCATACGTTAGCGTATCCCCGTACATTAGTGTGCGGGAGTTTGCTTGTGCATAAAAGCTGCTGCTCACGATTCTTTTGTTGCCAGTTACTTAATTAAGTAGCCAGTTAATTTCATTGCCAGTTAATTTCATTGTCAGTTATAGTTACATTTCAATTGCCAGTTACAGTTTGTTCACTGAGACCCATGTGCATTTGCCTCCGAGAGAGACTGCGGCCCGCTACACTTAGTATTTTAACCCTTATCCGACCGGCCAGTCAAAAATCGACGACCATCCGTCGATGACTTTATCGAACCTGCACCATTTTGGTCTGAAAAGAAGCCAAAGCATTCATTTTGCAAAAGACTGGAACATCTTAGCATCTTCCAAACAGACGTGATAAGTCTCTGACTGAGGTCTGTTTTCACACCGCGTACGAAACAAGTTTTCAAAGGGTGTAACTTTGGCAATGATTATATTGCCCTCCAAAAACTTTGCCTGGATGATTCCCAAAAAGTGTTAGCATGAAAGTACAAAATTAAGACTACAAATAGTCCACATGTCGATGAGCCGTACTTCTCTTCAAAGAATGGAATTGGAGATGAATTTTTGTTCCTCTTACAAATGAAGGCTAGAAACTGTTTCTAGAGAATTCTTCATGGCTCAAGCTTTCCAAAAAGCCCAAGTTTGCCAATATCACCCAAGGGAAACTAAACTCATCAACAAAATGAGTCGCGGCGTCTCGCTGGGACTGAGAATTTGTCCACTTTGACGGTCGGATAAGGGTTAATCGAACCTTGGATAGCCTCCTGTTGCACAATAGCCAGGTCTCCTCCCTGCACAGTCCAAAGACATTGAGGAGTCTCCCCCACCAAGCCTCCCAGGGCACCGACAACCACAGGGACGTCAACCTGGGTGAGGGACCAAATTCTATAAATCTCCCGCTTCAAGTCATAGTACTTCGAGCGCTTTCCAGCCATTTTCTTATTGATGTTGTCCTCACCAGGAACGCTGATGTCTATAATGTATGTGATGCGCTCCTTGTCATCAACAAGGAGCAGATCGGGCCTGTTTGCGGATAGTTTCAGGTCAGTTGGGACCGAATATTCCAAATAGAGCCGATACCGATCACTTTTTTATTTTAATTTTTTTAATTTTACAAAAAACACATACCATTTGACGGCACAAAGCAGCAAGGCAGCGATGAGACATATGGAATGGCAGGAGTGGGGAGAGGCAGGGGCAGCTTGACCAACCATAGGGTCTCGGCTTCAGTGCAACCCAAGCGCTCCACAAAAACAAAAGATTACAGAAAATACTTTTGACCAATCCTTTGAGCTGGTGGTCGAATCGTGAAGCACCAGTAGGTAGATCTCGTGCTCTACACATTTCGAAGTGCACATACTTTACTATCTGGTTATGACGTTCGATCTTTGCGTACAAAAAGAAAATGTGTTGTCGCTACAATTGTTTGGTGTTACTCCTCGTCGAGGTGTTAACAATGTAACTTAATTTGCTCACTATGTTCTTGTCGCTATTATTATGTCCTTCGAGTTTTGTGTCGTGCTGAACTTGATACTTTTTTTCACCTTGTCACGAGTGTTGTTATCTCATATCTTTACGCTATATAAGTTTTAGTCTTTCCAACTTGAGCCATTCCCTGTATAATCCTTGATGAGAAGGGACCGAAAACGTTCGGATACTTTGACAAGTGCCTTATTTTGACTGGATGTGTGTTTGCGTGGATACTTACGACCTAACACGTACCTTCGTTATTAAAGTATTATTATTATTATTGTAGAAGAGAAAAGGACATATGGATACGAGTTAAGAGTAACTCTCCATCACTGTAACATGATACTTTATACAGTCAGAAAGTGCAATAACTAGGCACAAAACTGACAGAGTACTGAAACATTCGACGTCCTGACACCTATTATTATTATTATTATTATTTTTGTCCGTTTGTCTCTTTCCCTCAAACCAGTTAATATTTTATGACTTGGGGCTCCCCGCGTGCTAGTTTGTACGTGAAGTGTGTGGGTTACAGTGAGGGCTGCGTCCCACCCGCCTGTGTGGATTCACAGGAAGTGTGAGTTGCGAAGTCTGAAGAAAATGTTGAACGGCCTCTGCTGGGATGACGACTACACCATAGCTCAGTGTTTAGAGCATTGCTGGCTACAAGCGAGGGTCGCTGGTTCGAGTCCTGGTGGTGGCAGTCAATTTTTTCTTCAGACTTTTCCCGTTTGTCTCTTTCCCTCAAACCAGTTAATATTATTATTATTTGAAACTCGGATGTTGAGCCATAAATAAATGTAGAAGAGAAAAGGACATATGGATACGAGTTAAGAGTAACTATCCATCACTGTAACATGATACTATATACAGTATAGTACAGTATATATAGTATCATGTTACAGTGATGGATAGTTACTCTTAACTCGTATCCATATGTCCTTTTCTCTTCTACAATTATTATTATTATCATTATTATTATTATCAACGCAATAAATAGAGTAAGCTGCGCACTCAGTACAAACACCATAAGCAAAACTTGTTTTCATGTAAATAAAGAAGCTTGTTCCTAAACGTTTTCGTCGCCATCTCATCAGAGGATTACTGGCAAATCAACAATAGCTCTTAACTCAATATATACGCACAATGCAAGTAATAATTTAGACCCTAACTAGCGCGATAAAATGAGAGCTGAAAGAAACATTACACCATTCAACGATATCAGGTGACAACAGATGCGATAAATTCACCACTAGAAAGTTACCATGCAACCACAAACGAGAACACTCTATTTATTGCGTTGATTACATTTTTATCTCCACGGAAGTTTTATTATTATTATTATATTATTATTATTATTCAAAGGAACAGTAGGGGAAGTGAACTGCCTGAAAAGAGAAAAATCGCCAGACCCACCAGGACTCGAGCCCGGGACCTCGCTTGTCATGAGCAATGCCCGAACCACTGAGCTTTGGGACCGGGCTGAAACTAGAAGGCGCTGACAAGTTTTCACTCCAAAGGCAGCTCACAACACGTGCCACACATACTGATGGCACTTGGATCTTTCTCCCTCCCCCAGGGGACCAACCACGGGCAGTTTCTGGACCCTACCAGAAGTGAAAGAGAGTGATACATTTTGAAAGGATTGGGAGAACTTCAAATTCAAAGGATTGTTGAGGAAGTGAACTGCCTGAAAAGAGAAAAAAAGTTCTCCCAATCCTTTCAAAATTGTTCTTCTTCTTCTTATTAACTGGTTTGAGGGAAAGAGACAAACGGGAAAAGTCTGAAGAAAAAATTTGCTGTCACCACCAGGACTCGAACCAGGGACCCTCGCTTGTAGCCAGCGATGCTCTAACCACTGAGCTATGGTGTAGTCGTCATCCAAGCAGAGGCCGTTCAACATTTTCTTCAGACTTCGTAACTCACACTTCCTGTGAACTTCTTCTTCTTATTATTATTATAGACAACACCTCATGGCATGAAAAGAAAATCAGCCAGTAGGTGAGATGTGGGTATTAACCAACCATGGTGAATACAATAATTAAAGAAGAAAAGTACTGGTCAAGACAGAGAAGCATGGGAGGGACAGGTGATGGTGAATCCAGTGAGCATATTTAAGTGCGTCCAGGGTACTGGCATTGTGCGTAGTAGCGGGCAGCGCAAGCCAAGCAGAGTAAGCAACAAAGAGTGGAGAATGTACAAAGGAGGAAGTTTTAGCCTTGGGGAGAGCAACAGAGCATCTTGTCTGGGAGCCATCTGTGGTTCGGAACCAGTTGTAAACACTAAGATGAGGAGGATGTAGAGCTAGTTTAAATTTTTGAGCAAAAGTGCAAATTAATTTTTGACGGTGGGTTGACAGAGGGGCAAGCATTTGCAAGGACATACAGGGAAGCAGAAGAGTAGAGAGGGGGTAGACTAAACAGGATACGAAGAAGTTTCCTATGGTGGATTTAGAGACGCTCAGCGAGAACCGAGGACAAGCCACGCCAGCTAAGAGCAGCGTACATAAAAGAGGGAGGATATACAGTTTGTAAAACAAAATTTTGCATTTGACAGGAAGATGGTAACAGTGAATGGGGACGTATAACACCTAGGGCAGAGCTTAAACGGCTGCAAAGAGCATCAATATGGTAAGACCAAGAGAGACGATCATCAAGCATTTTTCCCAGGTGTTTATGGTTGGAAACAACCTTTTTCGGGTTCTGGGAAATCAGGATGGTGTAAAAGTGACATGGATGAGATTGGGAGAAGGAACATTATTTCGGTTTTAGTCAGGTTGGGTCTAAGTCGCCATGTTTGCATCCAGCGTAGGACACTGCATATCTGAGCCAACACTCGAGGTACCAGAGCCGCTGAGGACGAGGATGCTGACAGTAGGGATGTATCATCAGCAAATGACGAGACGCCTGGTTCTATAGAGGGCTAATCATTTACGTATGCTAAGAATAAAAGAGGTCCGAGTATGGAGCCTTGGGGAACTCCAGAAGACAATGGTAGGGGGTCAGAATTGATGGAGAGGGCAGAAACAAACTGTGATCGGTTACTTATATAGGACTCCAGCCAGGAGAGAGCAGGGCCAGACACACCAAAGACAATATGTAGCTTGGCAAGGAGGCCACGATGCCAGACAGTATTAAAGGCCTTTGCCAAGTCAAAGAAACAGGGAGCAATATGGTGTCGAGCATCACGAAGGGTGGCAATGTATTGTACTAGACGAGCTAGTTGGTCAGAGGTTGAGTCGTTGTGGCGAAAGCCAGATTGGGAAAGGCTAAGGCATGGTGAAATGTGGCGATACAACTGGTCATAACAGTCATTATCTTTTCACATACCTTTTAAAGGTAGCAGAAAAAGAGATATTAGTGTACGAAACTTTGTGATCGGGAGCCTTTACACTTGTAGATGGACGTGACCTTAGCGATCTTCCAATGATCAGGAAATACGCCGGAGGAGTAGGAAAGGTTGAATATAAGGCACAGTGGGTTCACCAGAGATGGAGCCAGAACTTTGAGAACTTCATTTGGTAGAGCATCAGGACTAGGGCTTTTGTTGCTTTTTAGTCTTTTTAGGTAGCTGCAAACAGATGATGTGGTGGTATGTACAGAGCGCAGACCAGAAGACACAGTCGCAGAACGTTGCAGAGGTGGTATTCGAGAGGTATGATCGTCTGGAATACCAGCTGATGTGAATTGCGTATAGAGAGTATTAGCTACAGACTTGGGATCAGTCCCCATCAAACCATTTGAAGCTAATAACGGAGGTATGTCTTGCCATGTACTAGTTGTCCTTTGAGTGCGAACAAAGGTATACAGGTTAGGCCTGGAAGAGGGGTGAGACAGGGTGGTAGTGAGCGAACGTAAATATGCTCGATACTTAGAACGTGACAATGCCTTCACCAGATTATGCTGTTTTTTTTATCAAGAAATATTAGCATGGGTGGAGTACTTCTTGCTTAAGCTATAGTAGTCGTATTTGAGTTTAATTGCACCTTGGAGATCTTTGTCGAGCCAAGGGATCCTGGGGTTACGGCAGGACTGACGAGGGTGATGGCTGCCATGTTTGGGTGTAACGGGTCTTGCTCCATATTGTGGCACATAGTACGCTTAACCGCACACATCCGTTTTCCACAAAATGTCCGGATAGGCGAGGGAACTGGATAATCGAACACGCATACTGTATGCATGCAATACAAATCGGTAACCGCCGATCTTCTTACGAATGGCGAGGGGTCCGGGTGAAAGCGAACCGGATAAGTGAGGTCTGACTATAATATTCATAGATTCAATAAGATACACTACATTGATCTTGGGAAACAGAAGGAAGAAGAACGACCATTGTCAACCCGACAAGAAGAGAATAACTCTGAACAGGAGAGTGTGCGTGCATATGCGGGAAAGCATGCTTGTGCATATATGGTAGAGTACGCGTATGAGACCAGAAGTGTGCACTTGCGTACATGCCATAAGTGGGTGCACATCACCATTAATAAGTACTTCATATCAAATACAGACACGAAGGTTTTGAAGAAGTAGCAGACACTTTCCAGCATAATACACAATGATGAATATAGAACCACATTCAACTAACCTGCGCAAATGTCAGTGTTTGCCCATACAAAAGAGGTTCTTTTGCTGCACTCAATGTCGTTGACACCCCCGGAGATTGCCACATAGCCCTGGGAACAAGTGACCGTTCCATTGTCTGAAATAGACTCGTAGCCACGTGTGTTCTCGTGCTTCCACACGCATGCTGATGCATTGAAAATATTTCAAAATTAAGGCAACAAGTATTAGTATTAGTGCTGCTTCTTCTGAGTGATGTGCACAGTTGCACCTCCTCCTCCCCCCCCCCCCCCCCCCCGAGATGTCGCATGTTGCCTACTGGTTAATACTACTTCCCCAGCGTCATTGAAATTGTCGCAGTTTGACTAATGACTTGTCACTTGCTACTGACAACTCCACAAGCTAAGCCATACAAAACATAGTACACAGTATGATAGTCTGAAGGCTGTGTAACGTTCCAGGACAGTTGGACTGAGAGTTTTCACCAAGAGATGAAGGCCTCGTCGTCGCTGAAGTCAATGGACACAAAACTATCGTTCCGAAATATTTCAAGGAAGGTTGTAAGTTAGTTGGTTGCGCCTCATCTCAAACGCTTTGACTTTCTCTACAGGACAAGAGCTGCTATGCTTATCGTCTGCTATCTCTGGATGATTTCTACTTCACCACCAACGAAGTAGGAATGCACGATCGTTGCGAGGTCGGTTGATTACCGCCGGCGGAATCACCTCGATCTTGAGATGAACTTTTTTTAGCTGTGGCTTGCCCATTAATTTTAGCTGTGTGGTCACAGCTCATACAGGTAAGTGTACTATCACGTCCAGCGCGCACCCTTTTCCAGCATCACTGGTACGGCACCAGCGCCTGCATCACTAGCACTACACGTAGAGTCTACACAGCTCTTGCAGGTACAATCATGTACTGAGCTCATGAGTGTCTCGAGCCAGAGCAACAAATTTTATCGCTCTTGCATTTATTTACAGGGCTGTCACAGGGCTCATTTTAGTTTGCTGACCCCTCAATGTTTCTCCAAGCGCTGCCGCTTGTTCCACGAAGTCATTCTCACCCCAGCTAAGGTAAAACAGTTGTGAGGCTTTGAGTGAATGGCCATAAGCACGAGTAATGTGTATGCTGCAACGCCTGACTGATCTCAGCGAGTCGAAAGTACCATCGCAGCGACATCAGCGAAGAACTTGAGTCTAGTTCAAAAATTCCAGCTTCCAATAACAGAAAACGGAACTTTGCCGTCACCCTATACTGATGACTATCGCCTATGTCCGATTCCTTGCCTCTGGTACGAGTGCTGGAGAGTAAATACCCCGTTTTATATCAAAAATCAAACTGCGACAACTTCGATCACGCGGAGGAAGTAGAACACATGGGACCATTCCTGAGGACACCACATGCACTTGCCCACACCTCAAACAAAGCCACTTACGTGCACCAAAATAATCATATTTTACTAGCAATCAGCACACGAAGAGACGTAGCTAGTTGAAAATGTTATGAGGCCTTTCGTACCATTACTCTTCAAAATCAGTACATGGTGATAATGTGAACAACAAGCGGTCCGAAATGGTGTCCAAGTGCAGACATGAGAACAAGAACCTCCTCAAATACCACTGACCTTGCTCACAACACCCTGCCCACACCAGCCATATACATGCACTTTGCACTACCCATCACACTGCTAGCTCTGTCATTACCTCCGCAGCCTCACGCCTACAACATCCACACAACTTGCTCACTACCTCCTGCCCACACCGGCCACACATTCTGTGCTAAAATTGCATTGCTAGCCCTGTCACTGCCTGTACAGCCCCTGCCTACAACAACCACAGACACTGGAGACTGTCTCCTGCCTAAAATCACACCTCTAGCCCTAAAACCTATACAGCCCCAACATTCACACACAGCCTTTCATACAGCGCTACAAGACCCACCCTCTCCTGGCATATATACCAGCATGGTCAGTACCTCATCCTCATGTTGACTGATGATTGTGAAATCATGAAACTTTGAGCATCAGCAAACAAGCCTTGATTGTACTTACGCAAACATCTCAGAATATCATAGTTACCCGCAACTGCATAAATCAAAAAACCAAACAATCTATATGAGAATCAGTTCTTTTTGGCTTTTCTTATTGCATATTTGAAAGATTCATCTCTTCAGCGCATGAATGAAGTGCTGAAATAGGGGCGTTACAGGGCGGTCGGGAGTGGTATGAGGGTGTGGGGGGGGGGAGGGGTTGGGGGAGTCCCCTGGAGAAAAAATTCGGATTTTTCGGCCCACAGGGCACGTTTAGCACTCTACAGCCGCAAAGGAGGGTTCCCCTAGCAAATATTCGCTTAGCTATGCAAAAGACGTTACTTCAGTAACGTTTGGTGCTAGCCAGGGTCCACACAGCTTTAACTCCTGTAGCTAGGCAAAAAACGTTACGTTAGTAACGTCTGGCGCTAGCCAAGGTCCACACAGCATTAATTTGGTATTTATTCCCATAGCTATGCAGAAGACGTTACTTCAGTAACGTCTGGCGCTAGCCAGGGTCTACACAGCTTTAATTTGGTACTTGTTTGTTTGTATGTGTCACGCCTGGCACGCCGTACCATCAAACACAGCTGGTCACAAACAGCTGGCTACAATATTCAAATAGGGCTTTCAAATGCAAGATCATAACGTGAAGCAACTTGGAAGAATTAGTATGTATGTGAAGTGTATGGGGGGGGGGGTGAATGCAGCCTTGCAGGGCAATCGTGCGGGTTCGAATCCCAGGGTATGCTTAAAAAAAATAGGAGAATTGAAAAATGTATAACATTCCGTTGCTTTTTTGCCTTGGTCATTAAGGTGGTAGACGGTGTCGTCATACCCTCGACCGTATCTGTCCAGTACCGTACCATCAAAGACGGCTGGCCGCAAACAGCTGGCCGCGATATTCAAATAGGGCTTTCAAATGCAAGATCATAACGTGAAGCAACTTGGAAGAATTAGTATGTATGCGAAGTGTATCGGGTGATGCATGCAGGGCGATAGTGCGGGTTCGAATCCCAGGTTATGTATTGAAAAAATAAATAGAAGAAATGACAAATTTATAACATCCCTATGCTTTTTTGCCTAGGTCATCACAACAAAAAAGCATAGCGTAGGGCCCTGAGCTTCCAAGCTCTCTCGCTTATGTATTTGTTTGTTTGTTTATGCCACGCCTGGTGCTATCCCGTATCTGGCCCGTACCGTACCGTACCATCTAAGACAGCTGGCCACAAACAGCTGGCCACAATATTCAAATAGGGCTTTCAAATGCAAGATCATAACGTGAAGCAATTTGGAAGAATGAGTATGAGTGCGAAGTGTATCGGGGAATGCATGTAGGGCGATGGTGCGGGTTCGAATCCTAGCTTATGCCTAAAATAATAGGAGAATTTAAAAATGTAGAACATCCCTATGCTTTATTGCCTAGGTCATCTAGGTGGTAGACGGTGTCGTATTACCCTCGACCGTACCTGTCCCATACCGTACCGTACCATCGAAGACGACTGGCCACAAACAGCTGGCCACAATATTCAATTAGGGCTTTCAAATGGAAGATCATAACGTGAAGCAACTTGGAAGAATTAGTATGTATGTGAAGTGTATGGGGGGGGGGGGGGTGAATGCAGCCTTGCAGGGCAATCGTGCGGGTTCGAATCCCAGGTTATATCTTGAAATTTTATAGAATCCCTATGCTTTTTTTGCGCAGATCATCAAGGCAAAAAAGCATAGCGTAGGGCCCTGAGCTTCCTAGCTCTCTCGTTCCGTGTTTGTTTGTGCCATCGGCATGCCTGGCGCTATCCCCTACCTTTCCCCTACCGTACCATCAAGGACAGCTGGCCACAATACTCAAATAGGGCTTTCAAATGCAAGATCGTGACGTGAAGCAACTTGGAAGAATGAGTATGTATGCAAAGTGTATCGGGGGAATGCATGCAAGTCGATAGTTTGGGTTCGAATCCTAGGTTGTCTAAAAATATGAGAAATGAAAAATTTATAACATTACTATGCTTTTTTTTGCCTAGGGCAACAAGGTGGAAGACCGTGTCGTGTTACCCTCGAAAGCTTTTTTTCTTTCGCTCAAGGCCCTACGCTTTGCTTATTTGCCTAGCTCATCATGCATGTTATTTGAACAGATGGAACATTTTTGCAATACAATGACGTGGTCGATCAGTTCGTTGTGGTATGGTTGGGCATTGTAGCCATCATGGTCGACGTAAACACTATAAGACCGCAACAAAGTTGGGGCCAAAGAGAATTTTATTTCTTTCACATATTTTTTCAGTGAAAACAAACCGCTCAACACCCTGGACCAGCTCGAAACTAACAAAAAATAAATAAAAAACTTTTGAATATTTATTAACATCCCACTGCAAGCACAGCCATTGAAGACAAGGTTTGGGCTAGACTGGAACTCATGCGGAGGAAATGGGGTTAGGCTTACGCCCAGGCCACCACATGGTAGGACGAATGTGGAGGGGGCCGCTAACAAGGTTAGGCTTACACCGCACTTCCCCATGGTAGGACAGATGTGGAAGTAGGCTGCTAACGGGGTTACGCTTACACCCGGACATCTGCATGGTAGGACGAATGCTCAAAGGCGGGGTGCTTTGCAGCCACCCACTCCATGTGAATGCCACCCAAAAATGAAATTGCTGGGGAGAGGCGTGAGCCCCAATCTAGCTGACCTTAACATGGGAACTACATGCAAGTGCACAGCGACGTTCAAGGACATAAATGCATTTGAGTCTACAGCAGATAGTGTCAAGAGGACAGGTGCCATCACCTATGTAGGGAGCAGTACGGGAGAGCAAAAGCATTCATACAGAGAGGAGTGCTAGGAGGGCAGTGTGGACGCTCCTGCCGCAAGCAGTGCTAAGAGGGGCAGTGTGGTCACCACGACCTATAGCGAGTAGTGTTAGGGGGCAGTGCTGTCACTCATACAACAGATAGTGTCAGTGCCGTCGCTCAGCCAGCTGCTAGGAGGGCGGTGTATGTACTCACGCTGTCGCCAGTGCCTTCGCGATTGGCTCCATGTGCGATTTTGACAGACGGACATACCGGAGGTGAGCGCTGCTCCGCCATCGGCCGGCCCTTTGGATGACGTAAGGTGGCAGGCCATTCCTTCTGGCGGCAGTGGCTGCACTGATATGCAGGTTATGGCTGGTGATCTTCTGGCCAGGGAGAGCTCGGCGGAGTTAGTCGTTCATATCTGAGGGGCGAAGCGGCTGGCCAGACTGGTAGCGGAAATACTCTCCCACCACTCGGGGGCGCAGCTGTGCGTACTTCGAGAATGCGGCTACAGGGCAGGTGCTATCGTTGGTGGCGCCGACCGTCACATCACTGCCCTCTTCCAGTTGCATTGTTTTGGAGAACGGAATAGCCATCCTCACTGTGTTCTCCCGGATGCAGACGCGTTCCTGCGTCAGCATCTTCCGCGCGTCGGTCGAGGTATACATACTGACTGGCAGGAACACATAGTAGGCAAGTGTGATAGCGCTCCAGAGCATGGCTTGGGCCGCTAGTAATAGACCAGAGTGCGGCAGGAAGCCCTGGATTGCACGGAGGTGTTGTTGCGTGACAGCACGGCATTCCTGCACCTGGCTGCTCGTGCACTGGTTGCGGGCGATACCCTGGAGCAGCAGATCCAGTCGTCCGTCCTGGAACGGGGACAACGTCAGGTGGTTGACCACGCAGTAATGCCAGAGGCCATGGAAGTAGACCTTGATAGTTGCCAGCCGGCACTTGGATGACATGTATGGTAGGAAATCCAGTAGGCGGGTGGCCTGAATTGGATATGGCGCGACACGGTGCAGGCGGGCGTAGCTCTCATATGCCGTCACACCGGCAGCGTACAGCCGGGTGGTACTTGCTGCCACTCCCGCAAGGATGAGGCCCATGGTGTGGTCAGTAGGCATGTCAGCTGCCGGACTTCTAGGGACTTGGGGACAGGAGACGTCTGGAGATGTAGCTTCCGGAAGCTCTCGACCTGCAACCGGGACAAACGGTCAGCAAGAACGTTGTCAACACCACGTATGCGTGATAAAAACACAACCATGTTATGCTAGGCAGCCAGTAGCAATGCAATCCTAACAAGTGTCATGATCTCTGGGCACCTAGACGTTCCTGTGCGCCAGATTGTGCAGACCACTTCGTTGTCACAGTGAACTAATAGTCGACGATTGCAAAGTCTTTTGCCTAGCATCATGCAGATAAGGGCGATGGGAGACAATTCGCGCCATTCTATGGACAGATCCTTGTGGAGTGCCTCCCACTGGCCGTACGCCCATTCTTTGCCACAGTCCAAGCCATAGGCACGGTCAGAGGCATCCGTGAACAGCGGCACCTCGGTGGGTTTGCACCAGGATGGGTCTAGCAGTAGTGATCGGCCGTTCCATGACTCAATGCAAGCGTGCCATCAGGATATATCATTTGAAGCCTCCTGGTTCGGGCGCTGGGTACTGTCAAGGGACGTGAACTGGCTGGCCTCGTCGAAGAGCCGGCGGCAGAAAGTGCACCTGGGCGGTACTACTTTGTCGGCAAACGACAAATAGCCTGCCAACGAGAGCAATTACCGTTCGGTGCACTGTACTCGGTGTACCCAGGAGTCAAGGGTGCTCTTTAGTTTCAACCGCTTTGGGGCTGGCAGCCGCATCTCCCGTGCTTGGGAATCAAATTCTATGCCCAAAAAGGTTACAATTGGGCATAGAGACAACTCAGCCTCGACAAAGTCACGCATACAAGCAGACCGACCAGCAAAGCTATTCACCCAAACACTAAGACTGAACCAACAGCAGACTCATCAACAATCAACTGACGGGGAAGCCATCCACACATTACTTCCATTGGGGAAAAACCAATAGCGGCATGAAGTCGCGTACGGTGATAGTACAACAACACAAGCAACTCAGACCTCCGATCACTAGAGGAGTCGAGGATCTTACGAATGAGGGTCAACAAAAGTGCGATTAAACCGCTCAGCAGAACCCTGAGACTGGGGATGCCTAACTGCACCAGTACGCACCTTCGTGCCAAACACACGGACCAAAGACTCAACAATGCCGTTCACAAATTTAGTGCCATTAGCCATACAAACAACTTCTGGGGAGCCCCACTTCAAGCAAACATCGGTCACAACTTCAGCAAGTGACTGACCATCATGCGAACGTAGGGGAACAACCTCGACCTATTTAGTAAACACGTCAACAATCACAAGAACACAATGAAAATGCCCACTGCGGTCAGAACCAAGTTCAAGAGTATCAATAACAATCTCCTGCCGAGGCTTACCGGGCAAATCTGGGTGCGCGGGATAAGCCGTCGGACCACTCTTACTACAGTCAAATCTGCCGTTAGCGACCTCTGCTGTAGGCGACCATCGACCGTTAGCGACCGATTTTCCGTGCACCGACGGTTTCACGTACAAATTGATCTGTCTAGAGCGACCATCTGCTGTGCGCGACCAGCGACCGCGATTTCATGCACGGTGGCTGCATTCAAATCTGCTGTAAGCGACCGCGACCCACGTTCAGTCAGGTGCGAAACTGTACTTGCCTGTGTGCTGTCAACTTCAAGGTATGAAAGGCGCTGTCTTGCAAGTGCGCCCCTATATTCTATTGAATATCCAATAAAATGATATCAAAAATCACATTATTCTCGTCGATTTGAGTACATGGAAGCATAATTATATGCATGCCCGGTATGCCGGATTTACCATACATCTGCCGTAAGAGACCATCTGCCGTAATAGACCGCTTTTTCTTGCACCAAGGGGCGGTCGCTTACGACAAATTTGACTGTACTGGCGGAAACACAAGCTTGACACTCTCGGACAAACTCAAGGCACAACTACGACATACAAGGGAAATAGCATTTAGAACTAAGCAGATCATACATCATTTGCCAATTACCATGGCCAGAATTCACATGAACAGAAGAGACACCATCATGTTGCAAAGACGTAGGAATAACTGGCACAGACACCAAACAATCAATACGCAAATTGATACTACGCACCAACATATCATCATCAACAAGCAATTGATCACGCACGTTTATGAACTCAGGAACTGAGACCAACTCACCACACTCCAATTGAGCAACAGCAGCTCGATGGCGGGATCCATCTTCTGGCCCTCACGTATCTGAGTTAACGTGATTGGGCCAACCACAGACAAGCAGGCGGCCACAACATCAGTCGGTACAAGAGCCTTTGCATACTTGTTCCAGTCAGTCGGGACACGAGTCAACTGATCGGCACGATTCTCGTTCGTTGGAATCCACAAGACCTCCATCGTCAGACCTAGCGTAGCGATGACATCATCGCTGATCTGAAGGCTAATGACGAACAAGTGTAGCGGGCTGCAGTCTCTCTCGGAGGCAAATGCACACGGGTCTCAGTGAACACACTGTAACTTGCAATTGATATGTAACTATAACTGACAATGAAATTAACTGGCTACTTAATTGACTGACTGGCAACTGAATTTACTGACTGGCAACTAAATTTACTGACTGGCAACTAAATTAAATGACTGGCTATAAAAGAATCGTGAGCAGCAGCTTTAATGCACAGGCAAACTCTGTACACTAATGTGCGGGGATACGCTAACGTACGGGGATATAGTAATGTACGGGAATATGCTGACATACGGGGATACAGTAATGCACGGAAATATGCTATACACTAAACGCTACACAAGCAGCTATTGCAGACTTCGCACATTTGGAGTTTGTGGCCACTTGCGTCAGCCATGCTGCCGCTGTCTTAGAGTCAGTCAACAGCTGGAAACGGGAAACTCCCCACTTAGTGGCAAGGGAAATGCCTTCGAAAGCGGCTTCCAATTCAGCAATGTTAATATGTCGCTTGTCGTCAGGCTTACGAAGCCACGAACCATCCTCGACAATGTCACCACCGACTTCCAACGCCACCCCGACAGCGATATCGCACCACACCTAGCATTGGCTTTCACCGTTAGGGTCTACATGCCACACGCTGGTAGCAGGATCGTGTTGGCTTAAACAACAAGCGAGACTCATGAAGCGTTGAGCGAGATCTGCTGGCGACGGATCGTCCCAGCCAAGCTTCTCCAGACATGCCAAACGCTTCAGCCAACTAGAATGAGGATGAAGCCATGACGTAACCGGGTAGTGGCTCGTCAACTGGCCACACCACTTGTAGAGCTCACGTTTCGTCGTGACATCGGCAAATGCGACTTGCGACTCATCACGCCGGGACCAGCGCACTCGACCATCACCAGACTCGTTGAGCTCCAGTCCTAGAACCCGTGCAGGCGACATCTCCATAGCGGGCTTAGTTGGCAGGCTGTAGTTAGCAAGCTGTTCTGTCAACACAGCCCGTTGAACATTCAGTACATAGTTGTCGGTGTCGGGCAAGCTGCCGGTAGCGTACTTGATGATCGTGTCCATGAACTTCGGCGCCACACTCAGGACAAACGCCATGCGGGTCATCAAATTGCGAACACCACGCCACTCGACAACTTGGAACCGTAGCAATTCCGGGCTGACATGGATTTGCGAGTACGCCTTGGTAATGTCCACTGACTGAAACTCGTCAGCTTTACCCTTCAGCCTCCACTGGCGCACCGTCTCGGCGCACACAGGCGACTTAGTTCCAGGGTGGGGCACAAACACCTTGTTCAGGTGGCAATAGTCTAACACGGAACGCACAGGCGTAGACGTCTTGTGCGGCTGACTCACAGCCATCAACGGCAAGCCACAGGCAGGGCGACCATGGGTGTCATCGTCGTGCTTCACCAACCAGCCTCGCTCAATCCACTCGTCCACAATAGAGCAGAATTGTGTCTCCTCTTCTGCAGTAATCTTCTTCTGCGGGGGTACTCGCTGACACCCGGACCAACACGGCCACTGGGTTCTTCACCAGACTTCCACCCCCATTGACCTCCCAACGCTTTTCGGCCGACATCCAACGCATCTCGCCATCGTCAACCTTCAGGATGACATCGTTGCCGTCAGTCTCTACTTGGACATGATGAGACAGCTTCGATGGCGGGCGGAGCTGCAGGCATTGGCGAGTCATCGGCGACTGGCTGGAGAACTTCATCATTGTCAGCACTTGGGCCTGACCGTCGGTCACCTGATCCTCATACACTAGCACACATGTACGCTGTCCGGGAGACGCCACAGCTGCTGATGCTACTGGCACAGATGGGCAACTAGCAGCATGGGCTGGACCGGGCCCAATTACGACAAGCACAAGCTGATCGTTCGCATACCCGACAGAAAGGCGCCCACACAAAGTCACCCGGTCAATGCCAATCAGTACGTCGGCGGCCACTACACACAGATCAGACACAACGGCAGCATTCAAGGCCACTTCATGTATACTCACTGGTCCGTCATGTCTCCAAAACTTGAGGGCCACAGTGCCATAAGCTTGCATGGTGTTTCCATCCAGCACTACGATGCTGTCACTATTCTTCAGTGGATTCACATCGAGGCCAAGGCGATGCAGTAGGGCTTTTGATACTAACGTGCGAGTGGAGCCAGTGTCTATCACAGCTGCAGCACGCTCACTGTCATTTGCGTCAGGACAAGCACATTCAACAAACACACGAGGTAGCTTCAGGCACGATAGCGATGCAGATGACAGGAGGCACACATCCTTGGAGTGGACTGAGGCCCCAGCAACTTTGGAGCTAGCCTGTGTATCCAGCCACTTTTTCCTCAGCACGCAGTCCTTCTTGACATGCCCTTTATTGGCAAAGAAATGGCAGAACGGGTCCTTGCGCCGGTGCTCTTGCTTTACACCATTCCCTGCTCGGGATAGCTTGGGGAAATGCCTCTTGAAATGGCCCGTTTCTCCACAATGGTGGCAAAGCCGTGGTGATGGCGTGGCAACACTGTCTTGCAAAACTGTGGCAGCTGCATACACTGCACCAACTCAGGTGCCCGTTGCTGATCGCAGTGCCTGGATCCTATCAAGGCATTCAGACACCTTCAAGTCCCTGACGGCAATGGACAAACGGACATCCTTTGCAAACTCAATCGGTCGTCCGGCCAACAGCTGCTCAATCACCACAGGATCTGTTTCGCTGTCGCTCTTATGACCAGATAGCTCTAACAGACGGCACAGATCGGCTACATACACCTCTCGACTTTCGTCCACTTTCAGCTGCCGCTGCTTAAACAAGCAGTATGCCTCACTGCGGCTCACACAGAAGCACTTCTGCAGGATGCTCCTCACTGCGTCCTTGTCCCGCTTCTCGGTATCACTTAGTTTCGAAAACACATGATGGGCTTTGCCCTTCAAAAATAGCAACAACCGTTTGATCTGTTGCTCCGCATTCGTCCAATCCTATATAAGGGCCAGTACCTCAAACCTCGACCAGAACATGTTGAAGTCGTCCACTCGGCCACGATACGGCTTCACGAAGCCATCCACCTTAAGTGAAGACATACCACTGCTGACAGAAGACACACTGTCCCTACTAATATATGATCAGCACCACCACTGACTTCACTGTGCCTGGATACCACGGATGTATCCTCTGGACGCACAGAAGTCAACAAATATTCACTGTCACAATCACGACGTCCAGGCGCCTGCTCAGTTGTCGTGTGCTACCCCTTCATCGAGCGTTCCTAAGTCTAGGAGGCATCGACTACCAGGTTCCAACAGCACGCTTCGTCATCACTCTACCAGTGCTCAGCGAACAACACACAACACGTGAAAGATAGATCCTGACACAATTTACGATTTCAAGAAAATTCCTATTTGAAACCATGCTCGTATTGTCCGGTCCAAACCAGCGGATTTCAGTACCATGTTGTTACTCCACTGCTCTGCTCTCTGTCTCTTCCTTCTAGCACTCCAGCACACCCATACAGGCACTGAGCCACAACTATGAACAAGGAATCCAGAGAGTTGAAATATTGAAATAGTAGTTGTAACAGGTTTAATCAAACTTGAAAAGTAAGAGGCCTGGTTGAGCGTGCCTCGACCAGTTATATGCAAAATGTGATAGTATACATGTGGCAATGGCGCCAATGAAGGTGCTAATAGACAGGCGTAAGACGCATGAGGTGCGAGGGAGTGTAAAGTTATAGAGAACAGGGGAAAACTGTTACATCATCCCCCTCCTATGGAGAGGAAGGAGCTTATAACCCAAATGCTCAAGTGGAATAGAGTACAATAAGCGCAAACACGTGCGAGACGAAAAAAGGCTTCGCACTGAAGTAACACAATAAGACGACTGAAACTCCATGCAAATAAAGTGTAATAAGCTCAACAAATGTGTAAGGTGAAACTAGAAGTTCAACTGCAAAACTCAGCGGGCAGAAGCCAAGGTTTTGTACTTCTGAAGTGGAACAATGTCATTACCAGATTCATCCAACAAATAATGTTCAGGCTCCCAAGTGGCATCAGAGTAGCCTTGCCACTTGACTAGGTACTGAAGCTGATTCTGCCGGCGGCGGTGACTGAGAATGTTCTCCACCACATAGCGGGCATGACCATCAAGGTCCGTGATAGGCGGAGGCGTAGGCTGTCTCCTATTAGGAATAGCGTTCTTCTCGTAGGCACGGAGTGCCGACACATTAAATACCGGGTGACAGCGGCTGGTATGAGGCAACTTGAGCTTGTAGGCATTCGGGCCGACCACATGGGTTATAGGAAAGGGGCCAAACCACTTGGGGCGTAATTTATGGGATGGTCGGTCCCGAGCTTCAGGAGTCAGGAGGAAATCCCGGTAGACCATTACCAAATCTCCCACCTTCAGCTTTCCCTCGACCCTTGTCCGATCTGCATAGAAGGCCTGACGAGCTTGAGCTGCCACTAGCGCATCTTGTGAGATCTTGACCGCGTCTTGTCTTGCTTGCAACCAATCAGCTGAATCTCTGCCTCCCTGAATAGGGTTGAGGAAGTCGGGTGGCGCTCTGGGATTTAGACCGTAATTTAAGAAGAACGGTGTGTTTCCTGTAGATGATTGAGTAGCGCTGTTGATAGAAAACTCACAGAGAGGTAGGAGCATATCCCAGTTATCTTGTTTATGATTTACAAAAGCCCTCAGCACATCCTCTACTATTCTGTTTACTCGTTCAGTTAGGCCATCTGTCTGAGGGTGATTGGCAGTACTAAATGCTAGTTTCGTTCCTAAGCGATCAAACAATTCCTGAAAAAATGCTGCCGTAAATCTTGGATCACGATCACATACAATACTAGAACTCAAACCATGAAGTCGAAATACATGTTGAATATACAGATCAGCACTTCCTTTAGCGTCAATAGTAGAGGAAGTAGGTGCTAAATGTACACACTTTGTCAAGCGGTCTACAAATACATATATAGCATCATGACCTGTATCGGTCCTAGGCAAACCCATGATAAAATCCATCGAGATATCCGCCCACGGCTGACTGGGCACTGGTAAATTCTGCAAGAGACCAGTTTTTAGCTGGCCGCCTTTAACTCGTTGGCAGACGTCACATGACTTGACAAACGCCTTTACATCCAGTCCCATTCTGGGCCAATAGAAATATCTAGAGAGTCTGAAATAGGTGCGATCTCGACCGGGATGCCCCGCAGTCACACAGTCATGGTATTCTTGAAGCAGGGCGAGTCGGAGTTTGCTACTCTTTGGAATGCATAACCTGTTCTGTGGTGAAGATCTGAGATAAAGATAACCGGGTGTTTCATTTAGAAGGTAACGGTCGTGCAGATTGTCATGGCTTGAATTTTTCAGTCTCCTGATAATGGGAGCAAGATCCTTGTCGCACTTGTAACCGCTGACAATTAACTGCGCTAAGTCTGGATTAATCTCTAGGGTATGCTCTATGGCATTCAACTGAATGTTAGGAGGATAGGATGACCCGCCTATTTCAGAATCACTGAACAGATCTGGACGGCGTGAAAGCGGGTCGGCAATGTTTTTCTTTCCTGGTTTGTGAAAGACCGTAAAGTCATAGTCAGCTAAAAACTCTACCCATCTTGCCTCACGCTTGGTGAGAGTCGGTTTGGTTCGTAAATAGACAACACCCATATTATCAGTCATCAGGTCAAAGTGGCGGAATAGATAGATTCTCCAGCACTTTAATGCAAATACCACAGCCAACGTTTCCCTCTCGGCCGCAGTATAGTTGCGTTCTGCAGCTGACAGTTTCCGACTACAATAGGCTACGGGATGCAAATCCATATCTTCTCCCTGCTGCAGGAGCACACCCGCCACGGCAAAGTCACTTGCGTCAGTTTCTACCATGAAGCTTTTCTCAACATCGGCCAGTTGCAACACTGGCGCCTCGAGTAATGCTGATTTTAGAGACTCGAATGCCTTCTGTCTAGCAGCGCTCCATTCAAAGCGTGAATTTTTTCCGGTGATTTCTTCTAATGGACGAGAGATGGTCGAGTGTCGATCTATGAACCTTCGGAAATAGTTTGCAAAGCCAAGAAACTTCCTCACATCAGTTACTGACGACGGAGTTGGCCATGTTTCCACAGCACTTATCTTCTTGGGATCAGGGGAAATTGATGTGCCGTTGATTTTATGCCCCAAGAAGAGAACTTCTCTCACGCCAAATTCGCATTTAGACTGTTTGCAATACAGCTCACTATTTCTAAGTGTTTCTAGAACTGTTTGAAGATGATGCTGATGATCTTCCCAGGTCTTGCTGAAAACTAGAATGTCATCCAAGAATACTACAACGAATTTTCGGAGATGCGGTTGCAGAATAGAGTTCATGAGTGACTGAAAGCTGGCCGGGGCATTAGTCAGCCCGAATCCCATGACTCTAAATTGGAAGTGGCCGAACGGCGTATTAATGGCCGTCTTAGAAACATCCGAGTCTTGAATTCTGATTTGATTGTAGCCTGACCGCAAGTCCAACTTGGAGAAATATGCACTGCCCTGGATCGTGTCGAATAAGTCATCAATATTAGGAAGACAAGCTTTGTTTTTGATCGTAATTCTATTCAATTCTCGCCAATCGCACACCATTCTCAGAGTACCATCCGACTTTTTCACAAAAAACACAGGTGCACCGTATGGCGACTTACTTGGCTCAATGAATCCCTTCTCAAGTAATTCTGATAGCTGTGACTGGAGCTCGTCCATCTCTGGTTTCGGCAGGCGGTAGGCGGGTCGAGACGGTGGTCTGGCTCCATCTTCTATCTGGATTTCATGGTCGACTGGTCTCTTCGGTGGAAGCTCATTCGGCAGCTCGTCTGGAAATAAATCCTGGTACCTCTTGAGCAGGTTCTGGATGTCTTGTTGCTCTGATTCCTGGAGTTGTGGCCCGGAACGATTCTCCTCGTTTGCAGCAGTGACCCATGCAAGAAACCCCTCGGCTCCACTCCTCAGGGCATGACGAGCTTGTCGGCCACTGATAAACATGCTTTCCACAGATGGCCGGTCGGCTGTCGGCGGGTTAGCTGAAGGCAATTTGGCAACAAAGGGCTCACCGTCCAACTGAACTTCGTTCGTACGGAAGTTGATGCTGGGGTTGTTCCTTGTAAGCCACGGCTTGCCAAGAATAGCGTCGTAGCGAGTCAGGGGATACACAGTAAAGTGCTGTTCCTCACTGAAGCCCCCGACTGTCACCCTTAGCGTGCGTGTGGAAATCTGCGGGACCTCGCTGGTCGAGCCGTCCGCCAATGTTACGCTCAGCACTGCTGAGCTTGCATCCGTGTCAAGATGATGCTTTCGAACAAAACTGTCTGCAATGAAGTCATGCGTCGAACCGGAATCTATCAGCATCACTGCACGGCGACCGCCGATCTTTCCCTGTATGCGCAGTAGGTCGTGTTCAGGTTCATTGCCGACGCTGACGTTGCTGACATGACACCTTTCTGCAACGGGACAATTTCCTACAGCTATGGGTGTCTCCGGCTCCGTAGGTTCCTGGAGAGCAACGTCTTCAACCTCCAGAGCTCCGAACCGGTTAGCGACTGGTACCGGCGTGGGCGCTTGGGTCGTCGCCAGTAAGCGCACCCCCTTTCTTACTGGCGACCAGCGTTTGGGTAGCGCTGTCCACCCTCAGTACAGTCTTTAGCGAGGTGGCCTGGCTTCCTGCAAGCAAAGCAGTGTCCCATTGCTCGCAGTTGGACACGCTCTTGGTCCGTCAGCTTGCGGAGGCCCTGACCACGGAAGCTGGGCACGGAACGCGACTCTCTACTGGCTGGTGGCCCCGACGCCGGTGGCCCTGACGACTGCTCCACGGTGTTTGCTGCCATGACAGCTTGCTCCAGGGTACGTGGATGCTCACGCATGACCTGTCGCTGGATGTGCGGCACTAGACCCCTGACGAACAGCAGCGCTCTGGTGTGGTGGTCGATTTCCGGCACTTGCAGGCTGAGGCGAGTGAAAGCAGCAATGTATGCGTCCAGCGACCCGCGCTGCGCTGCGGAAATTAGTCCCATACGCGATGTTTCCTCGTTGTGCCGTGGTCCGTACACATCGCCAAGTGCCGCTTTCAGAGCAGGCCAGTCGGAAAACACTTGGTTAGCTTCCAATGCCGCTATCAACCAAAGACGAGCGTTTCCAGTCAAAAATCCTGCCGCGTAGTCGACCCTCTGTGCCGCATTTGGGAGTGCCAACGACCGTAGGGCCATGTCCATTGCAAACGTCCATTCTTTGAATGTAGCGGAATCTCCTCCAAACACAGGCGGCTCTTTCGTAAGGCGGGGTGTTGGCTCCCACGGTTCCGAGTTCGGATGTATCGTTCGGTTTCCTTGGCTAACGCGCTGAGCGGTCTTGATATCGTTTATCAGCCGAACGACGAGTACGAGGAGCGTAAGCAGAGCGACCAGAACACCTGCCAAAAGCAGAGTAGGAACCATCCTCTGCTACCAGTGTAACAGGTTTAATCAAACTTGAAAAGTAAGAGGCCTGGTTGAGCGTGCCTCGACCAGTTATATGCAAAATGTGATAGTATACATGTGGCAATGGCGCCAATGAAGGTGCTAATAGACAGGCGTAAGACGCATGAGGTGCGAGGGAGTGTAAAGTTATAGAGAACAGGGGAAAACTGTTACAGTAGTAAATTTGGGAGAAAAGAAAACTGTTCGTTTTCCACAAGATTCACGATCCATCAGGAAAAAGGACCTGCACAAAATGGCGACCATGTCGTCCATTGACGCGTAATCATGGTAATCACAAACTAGTGCAGCGACCAAAGAAAAGACACAAGTGAAGAAGAAGAAGAAGAAACAGCGCTGCAGCAAGAAGATTGGATCGCTGCAGTCGCTAAAATGCACTAGCCTACTGACTGTAGTTCCACGTGAGCATGCCGTCCCGTGGTCATAAACAGAGTGTGTAAACACTCACATCATACCGATACGTCATACATGACCAAAGAAAGGTGAGTTACGCGCGAGTCAAACAAATACTATGAGGAATTTGTTTGTGAACAAATGCACAAGACGAGGAATTTGTTTGAGAACAAATGCACAAGACGAGGAATTTGTTTGAGAACAAATGCACAAGACGAGGAATTTTTTTGAGAACAAATGCACAAGAATATGAATCTCTTCGAAACTAGTCCGTAACGAGAATTCTTATAGAAGCTAGGGAAGTAGAACTCGGCGGAGAATTCGGCTAACTATTCCAACGAGCCTGGACTCAGCTACAAAGTAAGAATACAATCAAATAAATACTATCGTCAGAACTATCGTAACAATATCGTCAGAACTATCGTAACAGTACAAGTCTATTTACCAGAATGTTATCTCCAATTATTCACACCCACTCCTGCTCAAAAACGCTTCTGATGGATTTTTGGAATTTTCTGTACATCATAGGTGGCCAATGCAAAAAGGAAGCCATTGCCCTCGAACAAATGGCAAAATCCGAAGTACAGTTTTAGCGCCAGCCCCTGTGAAAAAACGTACAGGTATGTCATGTCCTGCGAAAGTGCGCCACGCCACATGCACTAGTCTATGTACACGGCCGGCCCGCGGATAGTCATAAAATAATTGTTTTTAGAGAGAGGAGAAGATCCTTTTTTTGTTCGGAGAGCTTCAAAACTGGAAGCAGAAGAATGAGCTTGTGGGATCTTCCCTGTCTTCGTGGCAACAGGACTTCAGTTTGCGAGAGACTTTCGTCCTGTTGTCACGGACGCAATTCTTGTTTCTGGTATCAGAAAATTCGGAGAATGAAACGATCGTAAGACGTTTGATGAAGCGGGTTGTGTCGGTGAACAGATGCAGAATGTTCTGCCGCCATGGAACAGCAGTCCAAATACTTTTCAATTTCAGAGAAAGAAGCGCTTCCCTATTCCGTTGACAAACGCGGCGTTCGCAGGTGTAGATGTAATGCGTTCTCGCATCAGCTTGCAGTTGATCGTCAGGAGCCAGAGGTACTTGATAGGTGTCGTTGTGGAAAAGATATGTTGTAGCTGACAAATGACATGCTTGTAGTGTCTCTTGACCATGTTGATCGCCATTGTAACATGGTAGATCTTCGAAATTTTTAGTTCTGGACCCAGTGATCGCCGCCAGCACTGTTTCCGTCAAGTTTGCAGTGAATGCGTCTGTGAGGAATCCATCATCTGGTTGTCTCTACCTATGACTCCAACCGCCTATCGCAATTGTTGGCGCCTGGAGTCTTGGGGTGCTAGCTGCTAGGCATCAAGTCTGAACGAAATCATAGTATGCTGCCTGCAATGAAAGCAACTTTTAAAATTGTGATGTTTTGCACAAGCCCGAAGATCCTGGAATTTTTTTCTTGCTTTTTTGGATGAATTGGGTGGACCATCCTGGGCGAAAAGTGGTACGACCATTGTCGTGGTGGTCGTGACGTGTGTGACGTCCCTGTAAAAACATGAGATGATTTGAGCAGAACAGCACTCAGTCTGCTTTCTTCAATGGGAATGTATTTTAGCAATGAATAAAAATAATGGTGCACTCATAACCATGTACAGGTATAAAACAATAATTGAGCCGTGATCAGTAAACAACAGACCTATAGGTCAATTATTACTAAAATGATTAAAAAATCCAGAACGTTTTCTCGTGACTATCATCAGTGGAACATCGTCGCATGGTAAGAATCACTTAAACAACCAGTTATATAGCTAGAATATTAATCAAAACAGCAGCTCACGGTTACACATAGCGTCAATTGCACCAGCAGTGTGAGACAATGTAATCCTGTATGACTTACGCACGGATTCTCCGCCACTCCATTGACCATTACCTACACAAAGTAAAGGAAGCGAACCGCGATATACGAGACCTTTGTTGCATTGGACCCACACTTTGTCTGATGTGAACGTGCCATTGCCTGTTGGTTTCCTTTTCAACCATGTAATTGAGGAATTTGGAATATAGGGCGGTGATTTGCAATCATGAAATGCTGCAATATATAGAACACACCACACGTGCATAGGTGACCTTATCGTGTCGGGCTATCTCTTAAACTGTCACCAGCAAATCCTATAATATAGGATTTGGTTTCTGGCTAAAGGGTTTCGCTAAACAAGCTATGAAAATTGATGAAGTGGTTTCATGATGTGTTTGGAACTGTTATCCATATACGTCCGTTGGAATAATCCAAACCTCAAGCCAATCGGCCACTTTTCGGGGTGAAGTTTCTGCAGCAGTACAGTTAACCCTTTGAGGCCCATAGTTTGGATATATCCGTACCAGTGCAGTGCGCACACTGCGCGACCGATTTCAGTACTTGAGCTTGTTTTTTTGACCAAAATAACCCCTGGAATCGACTCAGCACACTCGATTTTGTCTAAATCCGCTGGAACATGGAGTTCTCACATAAAATATCTCAAGTATTGAGCACAGGAAGCGCAGTACGAAAGTTGCGGAGCGCTTCCGTCAAGAACTGTTCAGGCATGGCGGAAAGGACTCGCACACCTTCTTTTTTGGATGTACAGGCGCTAGGAGACGAGTCTTTTGCTAATCTCATTGCCACAATCTGGGACAGCAGTGGCGAAGAGGATTCACCAGTAGATAGCTCCGATAGCGATAGTTCTGATGGTGAATCGACTCCCGGAGCGTGACGGCCTTTCCGCCGCTGCAAGAATAGTTTTGGACGCCATTCGCGTGCTAACTGACGGCCCTGATGAGGCACTTGACTTGCTGCCCAACAGGGGATCTGATCATGCTGATGCGTCAAGTGGCACTGAAAAGAGCTCCGGCGTTGATGAGAGCAGCGGTGGTATTTCAAATAACATCGCTGCAGCAGCGAATCCTGCTGGGCTGCGAGCTCCGTCAGGAACAAATTTTCAAGTGAGAGGCGCTGCTCGCGGCAGAGCTAGAGTGCAGCGCGGATGTGGCAGGCAGCGCAGAAATGTGACAGGTCATGTGGCCACAGCTGGGCCAGCTCAGTCTGCAACTTCGCGGACAGGTCGTGGGAGAGGACGGGTGATGGCAAAGCAGTGAGGACCAATTCAGTTTCTGACAATTTGGTATGGAGCACCATAGATGCACCTCAAAATGTCAAAGCATTTATACCTAGTGCAGTTGCAGGGCTCGGTATTGTGATTCCAGCAGGAGGTATGGTAACCCCACTATTCTTCTTTGGTTTCTTGTGTAATTTTGCGTGGACGATTCTCGTGACGAAAACGAATCGGTACGACACACAAAAAGGAGCACATAACTATGCAGCAGTTGATGAAACAGAGATGCGCGCGTTCATCGGCCTCATCATCGGCATGGGCATCGCTAGGCTGCCGGCTATTCAGGACTATTAGTGTAGTAAACATGATCTTCTGTGGAACGATTTCGTAAGCCGAACCATGCCACCTCGACGTTTCTTCAACATTTTACGGTTTCTTCATGTCTCAAACAACACTACCCACATTGCCGGTCAGCGATAGGCAAAAGTATCCAGTTTTGTGGAGCTGCTCAACACGCAATTCCAGGCAGCATGGACACTCTCGCGTGATGCGTCTATTCACGAATCACTCGTCCTACGCAAAGGCTGCACACACCTTAAACAGTACATCAAGAACAAACCATATAAGTGGGGAATCAAGTTATGGGTCATTGCATGCAGCTGCACAGGTTACACATGGCGCTTCTCTCTCTAAGCTGGCCAAGAGCAAGACCGTGTGCTGCCTCCAGGTGGGTTAGCCTATACTGTTGCTATGGAACTGATGACGGGACTCTTCAACTTAAATGATTGTGTGTTCATGGATAATTTTTACACGAGTCCACTTCTGTTTATTGATCTATTTACCCGCAGCACGTATGCCGCCGACACTGTGTGGCGAGATCGCAAACATATTCTAAAGGAAATGGGTTATAATAATAATAATAGTTACAGTTCGCATTTCACTCATGGAAGGATCCATGGGCTTAACGCATCTGTCAACGAAATCCAGGCAGAAGAGCCGACAAAAGGCATCTCATTATTGTTAGAACGTATCGCAGTAAGAACAACTACGCAAGCGCAGCACATTTTTCCACAAGCATCAGCCATTCTTTCTTGTCTAGAGCCAGTTCAAAACAGTCAGAAATATCAATATTGGCGTGCTTTAGATCACTTTTAATATTGTCAATCCATCTGAGATGGGGTCGGCGACGTGGGCGCTTGATGTCCCGGGTATTAATTGCCATCTCCAGTGCTTGGTAGGACGCTGAGTTACGTCCTTCGCGAACAACATGGGCTTATAACACAGTTATAAAGAGAATGAATCGAGGCGATACAACAAACAGGAGATGTGATTTTTTTCTGTTCTGTACATGGAAAGACACCAGAGATGTAACTATGCTATCATCCTGTCACCAAGCTGTAGACCCTAACACTGTCCGCCGTAATGTGAAAGTCCATGGTCAGCATGGCACACTGGATGTACCAGTTCAATTTTTGACTATAACAAGAGCATGGGCGGTGTAGATCTTGGGGATCAATTTTGCACATGCTATACTGTAAAACCCAAAACCAGGAAATGGTGGAGAGTTGCACCTTTGCACATTTTAGATATGGCTATATGCAATGCATGGGTCATCATGAATAACACTGATGGTGCTACAAAGATGAGCCAGAAGGAATTCAGAGTAATTTTGTCTGAAGAACTTGTTGGCAACTTCAGTAGCAGGCAACATCCAGGACCATCTACAGCAAAGAAAAGACTAATGGGAAAGCATTTCTTGAAAAATCATTTCCTGAAAAAGCTTGTTTTGCAGAAGTGTGCTCTGTGTGTGCGCACTTACAAAACCCGGCCCATGAGGCGCCCTCATGACTCGGCTTAATGGTGCTTTGATTGTGAGCCTCATGTACCGCTCTGCTTACCTGAGTGTCACCAGATTTGGTACACTAAGTCTGTCACTTGAGAGTTATTTTCTCCCTTACTTGATTACATAGTTTCATGTCTTCGCAGTTGTTATTGATGACGTGAATTCAGCCTTTTCTTGATCACCATCATTCAGGACTGCTACTAGAAAGTACACTTCACATAGATACATTTTTAAATGTAGAAAAGAAAAGGACATAATTATGGTTACGAGTTAAGAGTAACTCTCCATCACTGTAACTGGATACTATATACAAAGTTACAATGATGGAGAGTTACTCTTAACTCGTATCCATGTCCTTTTCTTTTCTACATTTATTTATGGCTCAACATCCGAGCTTTAAAGATACCTTTTTCTACTAATTTCCGAAATATTATACATCACTCTGTATTCATTTGTGCTTGATTATTGCTCCTTATTGGCGTGGGAATGTTCGATGTCATATATGGTCATCACCCCTGGTTCATTATAGATTGTCTTGGTGCAGTAACGTTATAAGCCTGCTTTCTGTAGTTTTCTGCCTGATAACCTTTGTTTATACCGCTAAATTGTAGCGTGGGAAACTTCATTGCCATATATGGGCAATATTCCTTCTTCAGATACACTTGGGGTGGTGCTCATTATATTCCTTGGTATGTGAGCTTCGGAAATAGTATGGGCTGTGTGTTTGACATCTCCGATGGTCTTCGAGTTACATTCCAAAGACTAAACAAGTATCCAAAATTACATGAATATCCAAAACAATTGTGGGCTTTAACCCTTTAGGAGCCGCCCCGTACTTGAATGCGTCGTAAAATTCAATAAAGGGTCAAAAGCACTAGATATGCCAACCTGTGGCAGTGCTCCCCAATCAATCAAAGACTTTCCATCCATTCACTGTATCCGTGTACTTCTTCAGGATACTATGCATTCTATACTACTTTCCTTACCTGTTCTATCATCATCTGCATCCTTTACAACACTCTGGATATTGCAAAATAGTACTCAAGTCCTATGTATAAAAAAGAGTAAACTATCGTGTCCGTTCCCGAAGGGAACTCACGACGGCCGCTAACACCCGATAAATCCTAGCGGCAGATGCAGCGCCTTACGGTGGGGGTGAGTGGATAAGTCTCACAACCACTGGCACAAGTGCCAAAAACGACCCCATTAGCTGCATCCATGTACAGGATACGACAAAAAACTGGCATGTCCTCTCTAAAACGGCCCTATAAGTCAAGCGATAACACTGGCATGCTTGAAGAGAACCTACTATCCACTGCCCTAATACTTTACAGTACAACCTCGGCCCACAACTTATCCCGGGCAGAAGCATGGTCATGATTATTGGAAATTTTTCAAAAAATCCCGGGCTTTATGTAGGAGTAAGACCAAGGAACTACAAGTTTCGCTATACTGTCCACTAACACCACCAGTTACTAAGCAATCAGCTCATGTGATAACATTGCACGACACCGACCGACGGTACTGACGTTCTACAACTAACTGGCTAACAGCTCTAGCACATCTTGGATGCGCACTCCAACAGCGTTCCAACTTGGAAGTACTTTCCGTCCCGTCGGTCCCATCGGTCAGTGTCGTGCAATGTTATCGCATGAGCTGATTGTTTAGTAACTGGTGGTGTTAGTGGAGAGTATAGCGTAACTTATAGTTCCTTGGTCTTTCTCTTTGTATAAATTAAACCTTGGCTCTCCATCTGAGTCCATTTCTATATGTAGGATTCGACAGTTTAAGAGATACATGTAAGTCAAAACAAAATCATGGCTGAGTACATCCCAGTCTATCCATCACCATGCTAGATGAAATGCAGCACCAATCCCTTGAACCCAACCTCCCCAGTTCATAACACTGAATACTCCCTGTGCAGAGGAATGTTGCAGCACTTACATGGACTAACATGCTGACCTCAATTGGGAGCCATCTTTTCTGCCCCAAAAATACTTCAACCAGTATGCATATTGAGAGATTGACATGTCTGACGGCATTTTGCATCAAGGGGAAGTAGAGCCTAACAATCAAATTTTCACCAGCTTTAGTCTTCGAGGTGCTGAATTGAATGGTGTTGGTCCGGGGAAACTATGACACTAACTTCCGTCTTTATTCCCAAATGAACTCGTACCTTCCATAAATAATGCGTTAATGCGCCCTACTAGATGAGAATTTGTCTGGAAAAATCAGTAAATGCCATTTCGTTCTTTTTAAACCCCTTTGCTACCCATTATAATGGACAGGTTTTCGGCATACCCAGACTAGGCGGAAGAAAATGACACAGCTCAAACACGAAGTACATTGTCAAGTGTCAAGCTAATTATTTCTGGAAGCAGTGTATCCTTAAATGGAATCTTATGAACTCAATTTGATCGATATGAAGGTAAGAAAAGTTGGATTTATATCCAACCAAGTGCCAAGTCCATGCGAATTTTTTCAAGGGCCTATGTAGCATACCCTGTCCAGTTCAACAATACTAGTGCTAGAAGTGACCCTGCTAAGTCATTCTTGATAGCCCATGCTGTGATACAGGCCAAAACAGTCTCTCTCAGGCTGAATGCAGAGGTGAACCGGGTTCCCTTTGCGGTTGAGGCAACTTCTGCAATGATGCTGCGTCTTCTGCTCGGTGGCATTTTGGGTACGAACTGATCAGTTTCTGTACGGTCCAATCAGGGGTGTATGTGCTGTAATTCTGTCATCATTTGGTTGTTGGGTCACTGCCTTTCTCTTTTGTACAATAGCTGCTGGTGGCACCTCATCATCCGCATTTCCACCGAGTTGGCAAACCAGGTTGAAATATTCTTGGCAGAACCTATTGCTTTGATTAATAAGACCGGGGTTCGCCTCCATAAATTCCTTTATCAAAATGAAGGAACGCCGCAGCAGCAACTGCTCGCCAGCTGGTCAAACTGATCGACACCACTCATCGATCTGTTATACTCCGACAGTGCTGAAAGCATTGGGATCTGCACAGTCTCCCAGGTCCCGTTGAGTTTCACGTTGCTGTCAACTGGCACAGTAACGGTTCCATTGAGGTAAGTCTTTTGTTCCAGCTTGACTGGTGTAATAGTTTAGAGTTCATATCCTTGATTTAGCAACTTCTGACACAGCCGAATCACTTGATCATGTGTAGCACCTTTGGGAGACAGGGCTGCTTGCTTGTCAGGCGAAATAGCACGTCATAGTGCATTTGAGACGGAATCTTTGCTCAAGCTGCTTTCTCCATGGAAGCAGTATTCTACATTCCTAATAGGTACGGGTCGATGTGGTAGATCACAAACAATGTTGATATCGCACAAATTGAACTCTGCATCGTGCGTACGGTATTTTATATTCAGAAAATCGCAAAGTGTCTCTGTGTGGCCGTCCTATGCCAAACTCAGGCTCTTACGTCCTCTGCCGTTTCGATTGAATGCACACATCGTTTGAACACAGACCACAACATTCGAGCAAGACTTTGGAATGAAAATACAGCTATACTCGAGCTGGAAAGGAAAAAAAACTTGCTCAGGATGAGACTCGAGTACACGCGTACTCCCCCAGCAGGCTCTGTTGATGTCGCTCATAGATGCATAATTTCGTGTGATGTGCCCGGTGTACAGCTCGAATGTCCAGTTGTAGCTTGACTTGGAATCGCACAATCCAAAGCGCTTGAAGCCCCACTTCGTTGGCTTATTCTTGATGCACCTTCATTTTATGCCGCCGTTTGAATCGAATTATTCTCTCATTTATAGATATGCACGCGTACCGGTGGTAGAGACTTTGGCATTGTTCACAAGTGTATCGTACCTTGCTAAGACCGTCATTCTGGTGCTCGGTGTTGGTGTTAATGCAATGGAAGAAAGCCAGCAATCCCTTGAAGCGCTTCCGGGTAAATGATCTGTGGTCCCAAAGGCCATTCACTGATGTTCCTGTTTCCCAGCGCTTATGTAGACTTGGAATTCGTGCCAAGCCGAAGTAAATTAGCAAAGCCAGTAAATGACGTTGGTGCCCACTGGCCATCCGTGGCATAGAAGGGCTTGTTCAGAATGTGGTGCCCAGCATACAGGTTGGTGAACTCAACAAGCTTTCCCACAAATGCCAGCCAAAAACCAGTTGGAAAAAATCAATTTATTTCGCTGGGTTGAAGATTTTAGGAAGATGATTTCCAACAGGACGAGCAGGCTGATGGAAGAAATTTGGAACAGCATGGTGGGCCGGAAAATCGAGAGTTCTTGTAGCTGCAAAAGGGACAGCGGTACCTCCCCAGCTTCCTCCTCCGTGTGTGGCCTCGTACGCCCGTACCATGTCCGCGCGCGCTGCGACCAGGCGTACCATGTCCGCATGTGCTTGCTCCGTCTCCACGTCCACGTCTGCGTGCGCCAGATCCTTCACGTCGTCGACGTCTCACTGCAGTTCATCCGAGACCTCTCTGGCACCCACTGCTTGGTCCTTGGCCATCGTCTTCATCCTCTGATGACTGTTCAGCATCACCAATTCCTTCGGCAGAGCTGTTTTCAGCATCGATCTCAAATATATCATCACTGCCATCATTGCCGCTATTGTTGTTGAAATCGTCATCTAGGTCAAACTCCAGTTCCTCCTCCACCTCAGGCGACAACAACTCATCCTTGCTCTCGCCTAGGGAATCATCGCTTGAATCATTGTAGGTCGTCAGGACCAAGGCGAGAGCATCGCTGACATCCATTCCTACAAACTTTCACCTCGTCAAAAACAGCTGACACGCCATTTGAGTGAAGCGCACGTGTAGCACAGTTCCGGCTCAATAATATAATGTATGTCGACACATAGATGGTGATGTCCCGGGCTTCCAGTAGTCTATACCTAGCATGACAAAAAAGAGTCGATTCGACCCGGAACCGGCTGAGAGGCGCTTTTTTAATGCTCTGTCGAACCGATGCGTGGGTAGCACAGGGTTAATTAAGAAAGCACAGATGACCGCGAGTGGCCCATATGTTGCAGTCCTTTGGACACTGCTTTTGAATGGTTTTGGTTTTGGTTCGAGAGGGCTGCGATGCAGCATTCGGCCCTTATTGGTAATCGAACATGGTTGAAGAAGAGGTCTTGAGCTCATGAGTCTGAGGTCCAAGACATTTGTACCTGTGTGTATCCACGAAATGGATGCATGCTAAAGTTCACATGGAGCACAGGAATGCAAATGTTTCTGTTCAGAGAACAAAACTCACCTGCACAAAGCACCCGAGCATTTCTCGATCCATAAATTCGATGGAAACGTCCATCACGGAAGAAATATCCGTGATGTAGATTGTACAAAAAATGGATCGCGGGAAGATTTGAAGCTACAATTCTAACCATGGCAATGGCATGGGGATAATGTTGGATCATATCATACACACAGTCTTGAACAAAGAGTTTCCTGAGGCGATATGAGTAGCGAGATGTAGGAATCACCATACCAGCATTGCTGCAAATTCCCACGGCTGTTGATGCACTGACGGGTTCAAAATTGTATCCTAGTGGGATATGTAAGGATGCAAGTGGGCAACGAGCAGTACTTGGATACATGCCTGTTGGGAAGGAGGAGCAGACACACCAGCAGGCAGTAAAAAAGTCATATTGAAGGAAATAATTGTGAATGCATTCACTTACACAAAACAGACCAACACTTCAAACATGAATACCACCCAGGGAAAATCATCATAACCGAGTCATCACATTGCCGTAATGAGGCAAAAATTGGGACAACTGACAATTTACAAATTGTGCAGTATTGAAGTGAGACACTCTACCAGCAGGATATCATGCTTTAGTAGCGTGTTTCAATCAACAGGGAGCATATTTGGTCAGCAGGATATCATGCTTTAGTAGCATGTTTCAATCAACAGGGAGCATATTTGGTGGGTCAAGGCCAAACAAGATAAGGCACATGGTCGGACCAGCTGTGCAGTAGGTTTGTCATACTGAAAGAAATTGAAATTGGATGGAACAAAATAAATTGGATTAACCCTTTGCGTGAGGACAATGTGTATAAGACACACGCCTGGGCCCTATGACCTTTCTCTGATGATGTGTACAACTGCTTCTATTTTCATCGTGCATTGTGGTGAACAAACCAGTGTAGAAACTTTCGCGATAGGGTGAAGATAGACTGAGCGACGAAAAAAGGAACACTTGTAGGAGTTGCATTTTGATAGAAAGTATATTTTTCACAGTTTAAGAGTATTTATTTGTAGAGCTTGTCAGCAGGCAGGCATAGTGGGATGGTCTAAGACCATGACAGAGGGTACCACGTTCAAGTCCTGCTTGGAAGCGGAAGGATTTTTTCAGCCATGCTGCAACCCACAGTTAATTGGGAACTCGTGGCCTGGCACGATGGAAGCATGGATGCAGTGAATGGGATTTTCGGTCTTTGACCACTTTGTGGTGGGTCTGAGCTAATCACCTCCAACCGCTTAGGAGCTGCATCTGCGCCTTGATCCAAGAGGGTGGTGGTATTCCTGCGGTTGCGGAAAATGGGCCTCGGCCGAGTCTCATACGAACCGTAATATTTTTTGTGTGAATATTGATTCCTAGGTTCGAACCCCAAGATGGGCAGTTAATTACATTTTTTCTCCCCTTGCGTATTTTTGTATCTGCATGTTATTACCCTTTCCGTGAGTCGTGGATGGCAATACCCGTATTTCCCCACTTTACCCGTATGACTGTCTGTTGCGAACTGTGATTGGCTGCTAGTATTCATATTCCAGAATGTTCCCGAGCTGTGAACTGAGATTGGCTAATTATACTAATGTTCAAGAAGTTTCTCGAATTTTGTCGGCAGTCGTTTTTCGTAGATTGCTTATTGGTGAATGACCTAACACATGGCTGCCGGTTGCCGGACTTTTGTTCCCTTGCTTTCTTCTTTCTTGTTGCCTTTCTATCTCTTTGCATTCCAAGGGTGTATAATATTCACTGGTAAACTACGACGTGAGTGTTTGACTTGAGTGAGTGTGATTGCCTCCGGGGCCAGCTATTACACACTGAGCGATCGCGAATTTGTGTGTTGGTGACTTCGCAGTTTTTTAGTATAACAGGAGATTTCCCTATTATCAAGCGCAGTTCTTATGCACGTCATATGAAGCGCGTGGATCTCAGGTTTGAACTGGAACAGTTTGAATTGTGAAAATCGGTTGAATTTGAGCAAGGCGCCGAAAAAGAATGAGTGGCTGAGCTGTTGTTTAGTTCCGAGGCACGGAGGGCCATTTCGGAGAGGTGGTGGAAGTGGCCCTGGTAGGACTATGGAGCTGATACCTTCCAGGATGGATTCCCTTGGTCCTGATCTTTCCAACACGCCCTGATGATGGAATTCCATTCAGGTGAACTGAAATGATAATCTATTTTGTTCGGAGCAGTGTGCCAAAACTCCACCAGGATGGTACCTGCGCTGGAGTGTCAGTTTATTGGAGAACCAGGCCAGAATGGAAAGGGTTTAGCTGGATGGGCTCTGCTTCCTCCACAACTGGTACTCCATCGAAGGAGATGGCTAGGGAGTGCCAACATGGCGGATGATGATCGATGGTGAGAGCCTGGGATTTGGTGTGCTCAAATGAGATCTTCCAGGTTTTGCCCCAGGTGGAGAGGACTGCATGCTGAAGAGCATGGCTTTGTTCATTCCACTGCAATATCCGATATAGTGTGGTGTCGTCTACATAGACTGCGAGGTCTACTCTCTCGAAGAGACTAGGGTCCTTGTCATTCAAGTATAACAAGAATAGGGTAGGCCCCAATATACTTCCTTGAGGGACACCAGTGGAAAAGGGGAAGACATTGGACTCTTGGCCAGCCACGACACGATACGATGAGTTGACTGTAAAGTACTTTGAAGTAACTGGTGGTGTTAGTGGATATTGTAGCGTAACTTGACACTGCTGCCCTTGCCTCGTCGCCGACCTACTCCAGCCTCTACCCCTTTATTCAGGAGAAGATATCCGCCACTACAAATTGGATGCGGAAGTGGTTTCTGCACCCAAACGTAGATAAAACAGAACCCCTATTCTTTCCATCTCTTTCCAATCGCCTTCCCACCTTCCGTTTCCCCGATTCACCCACTTCCTCCGCATCATCGAAATTGTCGCTGTTTGACTTTTGATATAAAACGGGGTATTTACTCACCAGCACTCGTACCAGAGGCAAGGAATCGGACATAGGCGATAGTCATCAGTATAGGGTGACAGCAAAGTTCTATTTTCTGTTATTGGAAGCTGGAATTGATGAACTAGATGCAATTTAAACAATCGACGGGGAGACAATAGTCGTAAAATGGCAATAAATAAGATAAATTGTGCACTCATAACAACAGCAAAAATGAAGAAAGTCAAGTTCCATAACGTTTTCTTGTGACTGTCATCAGTGGAACGCCGTCACATACAAATGCAATAACTAAAACACACACTTATATACCTGTAGCTAATTTGGTTTCCGGTAGAAATACAGCAGCTAACAAGTACAAAAAGCGAAGTTTGCACCTTTGCAATGTGTGAATATAGTGTATTTGAGAAAGGTAGTAATACACACGCACCATTACATTCATTCACACAGTATCACATTCATCTGCCACTACCTTTCTCACATACACTATATTCACACATTGCAAAGGTGCAAACTTCGCTTTTTGTACTTGTTAGCTGCTGTATTTCTACCTGAAACCATAATTAGCTACATGTATATAAGTGTGTGTTTTAGTTATTTCATTTTTATGTGACGGTGTTCCACTGATGAGAGTCACAAGAAAACGTTATGGGACTTGACTTTCTTCATTTTTGCTGTTGTTATGAGTGCACAATTTATCTTATTTATTGCAAAGTCCTGTAGAGATCTGAATGAGACAGTTGTGACTTTTTCAGCTCCGTAGTGTTTGACAGCCCAGCCGGCAATAGGCCGGTCTGGAAGTATGACAGTAGCGGTATTAGTGGCAGTGTAGGGTAGCATAGTGTAGTAGGGTAGCGTAGTGTAGGGGTGTAGGTAGGTAAAGCAGTTAGGGAGAACCATCACCATGGGCGAGCGAGCAGGAGAGCCTGCGATGAAACCTCTCTGCTCCCTCCCGGGTATAGAGCAGACTCTGCTCAGCGTGATGCAGACCCTGAATTTTCATGTCAGCGAGTCCAGGGATCGTGAGGCGCGTCTCCATCAGCGTGTGGAGGACCTCGCCGCGCAGCTCCTAGGTCTCCGTGAGGAATTTTGTTCCCTGCAGAAATCCGCCATTGTTCCCGACAAGGCCCCTGCACGATCTCAGCACCAAACCCAAGGCGACAAATCTCGTACCCGTACGAAACCTCCCCAGCTTGACCCAGCAGCACACCAGCTTGACCCAGCCGATGCAGATGATGGACAACAGTCAGGGCAGGCCGGCGTGACCTCTGGCTCTGCACAGCACGAAACCCGTACGGACGACCCCGGCTTGGTCGATCCTGAGCCTGTGCAATCAAACTGCGAGAAGAGCCAACCTATCCTGGCCGTCATCAAGGATGACAGTTGGAAGTTAGTTGCCGCGGGCCCGCCAAGAAAGAAGCGATCTGGGTTCTTTGTGGGCAACTCAAGCCCCGACTGTACGGTGGACAGCCTCACTGAGTTTGTACACCGTAGGTCGGAAAGCGTGGGGACGCCTTGTAACGAAATCTCAGTCATTCCGTTCCCCGGGACGCAGGACACAAAGGACAAGACTAGTTTGGTTTACATAATTATTATTGACAATACAGAAATGGAGACAACACTCAAAGGGACGAACAAGAAGACTGACAAAAGGACTCTCGACTACAAAATCGCGCATGCTCATATCACACATGCACGCGACTAGATGAGACAGTTTGGGGAATGCCATCACACAGGAAAACAACACATCATTTTACAACAGCCTGTCTAAGCACACCAATGCAGCCTACACACAGCCGGAAACGGGCAAGTGTCCGCCAGGATATCAGTTGATGCCACCTACAAGCTGACAGTGATGTCAGCCAATTTCTGGCCAAGGCCGCTCTACTGCATGGAGATTCCAAACCTCCACAAATTCAAATGTGGCCAAAAGCATCAGCAGCAGCAAAAGCAGCAGCCACAACAAGCACAACAACAGCAGCAGCAGCAACAACGCCAACAACAACACCAGCAGCAGCACCAGCACCAGCAGTCGCCGCAGAAGCACCAGAAGTCGCCGCAGCAGCACCAGTGGTCACCGCAGTAGCACCAGCAGTCGCCGCAGCAGCAGTAGCGACAGTAGCACCAACCAGCTGGAAGCACAGCAGCATGATCAAGAGCAACAGCAACTTGGGATTGGCGCCACAATTAACGACTTCCTGAGCGCGAGTTGTGGCCTGTCCGCTGCCGCTGCCGGCACACCTGTAACCCCCCTCCACAGCCACAAACGTTCCTCTGCAGAACGGTCACCAGATTCGCTGCCGCAGGATGCAAAGCGAGCTGACCCGCATGGTGCGCAGCCACCCCAGCAGGATACACAGACCCACGAGCCCACCACCCAATGTAGGCCATGCACCAACCCAAACAACGCCAACGGTCACAATGAAAACTAAGGCCCCCTCACTCCGTCTTTTGCTCACGAATGCATTCAGCATCTATAACAAAATGGATGAGCTTCAGCATACTCTGGAAAGCCTGCATGTAGACATCGCTGTCGTCACCGAGACCAAACTATCGCCCGACAAGGCTACAGTTGCGGAAGTCTCAATCCCTGGCAATTACCCCCCAATACGTCGAGACCGGACAGCGCAAGGCAGCGGAGTCGCCATATGGCTGAAAGAAGGGATGGCGTACAAACAACTGGACATCAACTCTGAGTGTAAAACTCTTTGGATTAGTGTTGCTGCACCGTCAGGCATGAAATTTGTCATCTGTGCTGCCTACAGACCTGGGACGAGTGCAGACAGCGACTGCAGTATCTTCATCCAGCTGGAATCTGACATCGACAAAGTCCGGCAGTCCTGCTCACATTATTGTGGCAGGGGACTTCAATGCCCACAATCGAGAAGGGCTTGGAAGTCCACGCACCTCGGCTGCTGGAGAAGCTGCAGAAGACATGTGCTGTGTACATGGTCTCCGACAACACGTCACCTCAGCCACTCGTGGAGAAAACATCCTTGACCTCGTCATGTCAGATGTGCCTGGAACTGTGTCTACCACCACCCAACCACCTCTTGGCAGATCAGACCATGCTGTTGTAATAGCCGACTTCCAGCTTACTGCATCTGTAGACCAACCCACCACTCGTACAGTATGGCGATACCAGCGGGCTGACTGGCCCCGCCTCTCTGCCTTCCTACGGACTACTGACTGGGACACAATAATCGGCGACGACCTTAACATATCATGTGAGCTTCTGACCATGTGAATCACTGAGGCAATGCAACGCTTTATACCATCCAAGGTCTTCAAGACCAGACCGCAGGACCCAATCTGGTGGACGCCAGAATGCTCTGCAGCAGTTGACAGAAAGCGCAATGCCTGGCGGAAATTCCGCGATAACCCCAGAAATGGAGCGCTCCAGTGTACATACAAGCTAGCATGCCTTGACTCAACAAGATGTCTAGCAAGAGCCAAAGCCAGACATCTCGACCATGTCAAGCAACGGCTCTGGACGGGCAGCCTGCAAGACAGAGAGTGTTGGAGCGTGATTAAATGAGTTGGAGGGCATGGCCGGGACAGCTCCATCCCAGTCCTGGTTGACCCCGATGGCATGGAATGCACCAAAAGCCACGACAAGGCTAACGTCATCGGGAAGTACTTTGCCCAGAAGTGCAGCCTAGACGATGACTTTGCAGAACAGTCGGGCCCGTTCCCGCATGTCCGCCAGCGCACCGCAAATACGCTTGCAACAGTCCACTTCCGCCAAGCCACCGTGCGCCGGACACTCCGAGCCCTGAATCCAAGTAAAGCCACAGGGCCTGATGCAGTACCCGCTAGAGTGCTGAGAAAATGTGCTGACTCTCTGGTCCTGCCCCTATCCAAGCTGTTTACCCTGTGCTTCTGCAGTGGTCATCAACCTGCCATGTGGAAAGTTGCCAACGTCGTACCAGTACACAAGAAAGGTCCCAAGTCGAACCCCAGAAACTACCGACCGATATCACTACTGCCCATAATGTCTAAGTGTATGGAGTCCATCGTGAACCGCAGCCTGTACAACTTCCTGAAGAAGAATGACATCCTTTCTCACAGGCAGTTTGGCTTTCGCACTGGACTGGGAGCCTCTGATCTGCTGATTGCTCTTCAGCATGAGTGGAGCCTTGCAGCTGCCAGTGGAGGCCTCGTCAGGGTACTCGCAGTAGATATTGCCAGGGCCTTCGACAAGGTCTCGCACAACGGCTTCCTCCACAAGGCTGAGCGGTGTGGCATAAGTGGCCCCTCCTTGCCTGGCTCCGGAGTTACCTGACAGACCGCCACATCCGTGTCGTCATAGGTGGCCAGTCTTCACCGACCCACCAAATCCAATCTGGCGTACCGCAGGGCAGTATCCTCGGCCCCACACTCTTGCTTCTGTACGTCAACGACGCAGAAGACCACCTGCATGATGGGGCAAAGCTGGCTGTATATGCCGACGACACAACTCTCTACAAGTGCATCACCACCCGACTCAGACTGCCAGAAGAGACAGCAATCCTCCAGCAGGCAGTAGACTCATTTGCAGCATGGGGAAGCAGGTGGAGGATCAAGTTCGAGCCCACAAAGTCGCAGGCATTGACCATCAGCCACCACCGCTCGCCAACCCCCCCCCCCCCCCCCGAACGCAATACGCTTCCAAGGAGCAGTCGTGCCAGAAGTAGAGGAGCTCAAGCTTCTTGGCGTCACCTTCGACAGGCAGCTGGCATTCCGCAGCCATATCCGACAGCTTGCAGTACGCGGAGCCCAGCGGCTCGGCTTCCTCCGTAAGGCATCGGCTGTGCTAGACCCAAAGCACCGGGCAATCGTGTACCGTGGCTTTGTCGGCCCTGTGTTAGAGTATGGCATGCTGGTGTGGATGAGCGCAGCCCCCACCACCTTGGCCCGGCTCACTGCCATCCAGCGCCGTGCCCTGCACATAATTGGAGATGGATCATACCTTCCGAGCCTCGACATTCGCCGTACCGTAGCAGGGCTCTGCTTTGTGTACAAGCTGCACCTTGTGGAGGGTCCGGAAATGGTGAAAGCCATTCTGCCACCATCAGCAGCCGCACCGCAATATCGCATGTCTACTCGTGAGACAACCAGATCTGCAACACATCATCCATCGCAACTCACCAGTATTCTTCCTCCTCAGTCACGAAACAACACGCTCCGCTCATTTCCCCACTCCCTCATCGCAACGTGGAATCAGCTCCCACCTACCATTCTGCAGTCTACCCCTTTTCGTAGAGGTATGCACACGTCAACGACCACTTGCGGCGCAGCAAGTGGGAGTGGGCCACAGACAGGCTATGATCTCTGCCAACACACCAGCCTAATTATACTGACCGCACTCCAGCTCCCTTCTACCCCTCTTTGATCCCCTTCGCTCAGCCTTAAAACCCGATTATCAGTTCTCTCCATCTTCCTATGGTGCACTGCTTTTACTATTGTTTTCTCAATCTCAAATTCTCCCCATTATCGTTTACAAAGCCGGTGCTTCCCTCTTCGATGCACATGTTTCTCTTCTCATATATATCGGCGCACAGGAGTAACGATGATTCCGAGACCTTTGGTCGGAGGAGTTACTTTTGCCCCGCCCCCGCTTCCATCCAATATGCCACTGCCCCCGCTGTGCTGCATCTGATGGTACTGTAGTATTCAGTAAAAAAAATTGCCATTTTAGACGCAATTTATTGCCATTTTAGACGCAATTTATTCGCTGATGTCGCTGCGATGGTAATTTCGACTCGCTGAGATCAGTCAGGCTTTGCAGCCTGCACATTTCTCGTGCTTATGGCCACTCACTCAAGCCTCATCACGGTTTACCTTAGCTGGGGTGAGAATGACTTCGTGGAACAAGTGGCAGCAAACTAAATGCCTGCAACAGCGATAAAATGTGTCGCTCTGGCTGAGACACTCAGTACTTGATTGTACCTGCAAGAGCCGTGCGGACTCTACACGTAGTGCTAGTGATGCACGCTCAAGTGCCGTACCATGGTATACCAGTGATGCTCAAAAAGTGGGAGAACTGAACATGATAGTACACTTACCTGCATGAGCTGTGACCACACAGCTAAAATAAATCGGCATGCGACGGCTAAAAAGGTTCATTTCAAGATCGAGGTGATTACGCCGACGATAATCAACCGACCTCGCAATGATCGTGTATTCTTACTAGGCTTCGTTGGTGGTGAAGTAGAAATCATCCAGAGGTAGCAGTTGACAAGCATAGCAGCTCCTGTCCTGTGGAGAAAGTCAAAGCGTTTGAGATGAGGCGCGACCTACTTTCAACCTTCTTTGAAATATTTCGGAACGATATTTTGCGTCCATTGACATCAGCGACGACGAGGACTTCATCTCTGCATGAAAACTCTCAGTCCAACTGTCCTGGAACGTTACTCTAGTCTTCAGACTATCATACTGTGTCATAGGTTATAAATGGCTGAGCTTATGGAGTTGTCAGTAACAAGTGACAAGTCACTAGTCAAACTGCGACAATTTCGATGACGCAGAGGAAGTAGCCATAAGCATCTTGGCATTGTATATGATTCTTCGCTATCTTGGTCCGCCCACACTGACCACGTTTTTGTACCGTGTTTCACGTGCTGTAGGCATCATGAAGTCCCATTTCTCTCACTTACCCACCAGTTGTAGGGTATGTTTTCTTATAAATCTTACATTCTTCCACTCTTTCTTTATGGATAACTTGCTTGGTCTACCATTACGAAGTCCCAACTGGAGAGGCTGGAAATTCTCAACCGCCGTATCCTCCGAGTGATATTTAGAACTGGCCGCTACATTTCAAACTCGGTCTTGTACAAAATTGCAACCTGTGCCCCTCTGCAGAGTTATATAGATGTTATAATGTGCTGTCTTGGGCACGCAAGTTACCTTCGCATATTCCCCCGCACATACAGCAACTTAATTGGTTTGTTTCGAACTCCCCCCACACGTAGTAAAGTCTGTCTCACCCGAGCTACCACATCTCTGTTTGTATCTTCTCCCTTTTTCAGCTCTTATACTAAATGGCTGGCGTTGCCCCTTCATGTCCGCCAGGCAAAGTCGCTTCCCTCATTTCATTTCGCAATCTTGCAAAGCAGCATTTCAACATTCCCATTCAATAGTCAATATACCTGTTTAGTCTTGGTTGTCTCACGTCGGCTGTACTGCTCCCTTTCCTCTGTTATTTACCATTGTATTGGTGCACCACCACACTTCTTATACTTTCTCTCTACGCCATGGCTGGCAAACGTCCCCTCCTCATCGATATTGGCACTGATCCAACTTTATCCACTGGAATGTGTAATAATAAAAAATACGGAATCCTCCGTGAAACTTTCAAGGCTCTCCGGTAAGTCCATCTTTAGAACGAATCGATAGAATATTAAAAAAGATTCAAAATCCAAAGCCCGGCGATTGGCTGAAACACGGTTTTCAATGATCACGCCAGCACCTCGTGGAACAAAATGGCACTGATGTTGAATGTACGCAACTGTAAGCCCTAAAATTTAACCCACATGAAGGCATGAGGGTGCATCAAAAAGTATTTCACACACATTTCCGAGTTGACTTTAGACTTTGTTTGTAATTTCTAATGGTGGATAAACCTAAGAAAAAAAAGAAAAGAAAAAATTTCACGGTTCGCGTGAGACTCGGCCAAAGGCCCAGTTTTCCGCATCCGCAGGAACGCCACCACCCTCTTGGATCAAGGCGCAGATGCAGCTCCTAAACGGTGGGAGGTGAGTAGATCAGACCCACCACAAAGTGGTCAAAGACCGAAATCCCATTCACTGCATCCATGTTTCCCTCGTGCCAGGCCACGAGTTCCCAAACCTAAGAAGACTAACTGCAAATAGCTCTGAGTAATCCCAATCACTGCTTTTACTTACGAGAGCAACCTGTACCATTGTGATAGTAAGGCATTCTACATTCACATTTTCCTGCCGAATTACAGAAGGCGTTCTGCTCGCACTTGACCGATGAACAAGCAGCAAACTCTGAAATTAGAAAGAAGCAATGTTGAATGCAGATCATATGATACAGTATACATGAGATGCAGAGTAAATATTTGCTGCGGACTCCATCAGCAACAGGAAAAAAACAAATAAACAAAAACAACATTAATTAAATAAAACTCGGGTATTGAACCAATAATTAATGTACTTCCTCCGCGTCATCGAAATTGTCGCAGTTTGACTTTTGATATAAAACGGGGTATTTACTCTCCAGCACTCGTACCAGAGGCAAGGAATCGGACATAGGCAATAGTCATCAGTATAGGGTGACGGCAAAGTTCTATTTTCTGTTATTGAAAGCTGGAATTTTTGAACTAGACGCAATTTCTTCGCTGATGTCGCTGCGATGGTAATTTCGACTCGCTGAGATCAGTCAGGCATTGCAGCCTGCACATTTCTCGTGCTTATGGCCATTCACTCAAGCCTCATCACTGTTTTACCTTAGCTGGGGTGAGAATGACTTCGTGGAACAAGTGGCAGCGCTTGAAGAAACATCGAGGGGCCAGCAAACTTAATGCATGCAACAGCGATACAATTTGTCGCTCTGGCTGAGACACTCAGTACTACATGTAGTATATGATTGTACCTGCAACTGCAAGAGCCGTGTAGACTCTACACGTAGTGCTAGTGATGCACGCGCAGGTGCCGTACCATGGTACTGGTATACCAGTGATGCTGAAAAAGAGGGCGCGCTGGACGTGATAGTACACTTACCTGCATGAGCTGTGGGCATGCCACGGCTAAAAAAAGGTCATTTCAAAAGCGAGGTGATTCCGCCGAGGGTATGAATAAATAATAATAATAATTATAATCAACCGACCTCACAACGATCGTGTATTCTTACTAGGCTTTGTTGGTTGTGAAGTAGAAATCATCCAGAGCTAGCAGACGACAAGCATAGCAGCTCTTGTCCTGTGGGGAAAGTCAAAGCGTTTGAGATGAGGCGCGACCAACTTTCAACCTTCCTTGAAATATTTCGGAACGATATTTTTGCATCCATTGACATCAGCGACGACGAGGACTTCATCTCTGCATGAAAACTCTCAGTCCAACTGTCCTGGAACGTTACTCTAGTCTTCAGACTATCATACTGTGTAATAAGTTTTGAAAAAGCTTAGCTTATGTAGTTGTTAGTAACAAGTGACAAGTCTCTAGTCAAACTGCGACAATTTCGATGACGCGGAGGAAGTAGAAAGGAAAAAGGACATATGGATACGAGTTTAGAGTAACTGTCCACCACTGTAAGGGAGCATCTCATAAGTTCGCACTTTTTTTGTAAACGTAACGCACTTCGAATAGACTTTACCCCCCCCCCCCCCTACCTCCCCTCACTATTTGAAAGTCTTATCGCACATTTTCCGTGTTCATGTAGATCTACTACTGTACATGTCCATGCATGCCATGGTATGCACATGGACATGTACATGAATGTTTTGCTAGTGTGGAAGTGAATGGCATACAGTAGTACCGCATCTACGGAGTACCAGTACAACCCATGACATGTACACGCACATAAACAAAGTTTCTCCACAAAGATTGTACTGTGAAAGCTGGCCAGGTACACCGTTTGATAATGCTGATGTGACATTTGACACTACTGATCAGCCTGCATGATTGATTGCATTCAGTGCAGGGTTAGCTGATCTGCGAACATACTAGTAGGTAGATCTACACCACTGTATAAACACCATGAACACACCCTGCTGCTGAAGCGGTCTAGCACATGCACCATGTGCACAGCACAGTATTGTACACATCCAGAAAATGTGCGAACTGTCATTTTTCTATTCAAAAAGGGCGCTACCCCCTACTCCCGTTTCGAAATGCGTTACGTTTAGAAAAAAAGAGAACTTATGAGATGCTCCCTAACTAAATGACCCGCGCTCTGCGAAAACCGACCTTAGGTGCTTCGTAATTTTTTCGAGAAAAAGAACAAAACGTCACGGTCTGCCGATTTTTGAAGATCACAAGGTGAGAGTCATGGCGGAACGAAGCAGGAGCCGGTCGCTAGCTCAATTAATTGCTGTGGTCTTCTCCCAGAGGTTTCATCCGAACTCTTTCACGATGAATAGTCATTTTTTGGCCTGTTCCAGTCGCAGTTCTGATGACAACAGTGCCGAGGAGAGTCGAATGTGGAATCGCAGGACGCAACGCTGATTGAGCTGGACGGCCATGCGGAGGAAAATTTCGATCAGGCGTCAGTTTTGCCACCAGCCCAGCCCCTCAATGCCGGCAATAAACAGGGTGCAGACCAATAAACATGGGTTGAAGTACTGTCTACAATCCAGGAGGCGCGCGACAAGTTTGACAAGGGCTGTAGTTGTTCTGCACTGGTGCTGTTTCAAGAGCATGACACTTGAAACCTAATGTCCTTGCTTTACATTTACAGCGCACACAGTGCACGGCCTGACCAAGTCAGAGCGCTGCTTGTGTGTAGGCGGAAATCTAGACGTGCTCAGGAGACGTGGTGAGGCTACCCAGAGCGTCCAGCATGCTGGGAGATGTGATAGATGGGGCTCAACAATACTACTCTGAACTACTGAAGACTGCAGTCAGTGGCTGGTGTGGAAGTCATGTACATGCATGTCAGGAAGTCTTTGTGTATGCCTCCAGCCCAGGATCAAGCCCTGGGTGCTGAAATCTGTGCAGGCTGCTGTCAGTGCAAGTGAAATCAGCCCAACAGGAATGGAATGAACTCTGGAATGCACTGCCTGTGGAAGATGTTGTGGAGCTGAAGCATTTTATAGAGCATTATGCTATTGCTCATGGCCTCCCTTAACCTGCAGATCCACATGGGCACAACAAGCCAGTACCAACCTACATGTATTTGCCCAGTATCACTATGAAGAAGCTTGTTCACCAGGCATTCACAAAGCCTGGTGGCAAAGCTGCATACAGTACGTTTGGCAAGATTTGGAAACGAGACTGCCATGATATCACCGATTATGAAACAATGTGTGCGGCAGATGTAGACATAACTAGACGTTCTACTGTCAGTACCAGATAAAACTATCAATATCCTTTAACCCGGCATTGATCCGAGCTTCTTCTCTGCTTTGCACCTGCCTCTACCCATCATTCCGGCTGGCATATCATACAGAGCCAAATACCTCTTCCAGCAGGTTCGTGAGCAACACCATCCACAGAACAGAGATAGAATGTGTCTATCTTCACAACAAGAAGATCCAATGCCATCATAAACCTTTCCTTTTGAAGATTATGACATACAGATTTATTCTGCAAAGTTTGGTTGCAATCATGCTGCTTGAATTCTCACAGCATTGGCTCCAAAATGTAGCATAAAATCCAGGATTTTTGCTACTTTTTCTCAAAAAATTGTAGGAAAAGTGCAAAGAAATTGTCAATGTATCTAACTGAATATGTATGCAATCCACCTCAAACTTCACCAGAAGTTGAAGAAAGGGTCATGGGTCAACAATCCAGCACAAACTCAATTTCGCCAAAATAGCACCTAAGGTCGGTTTTTGCAGAGCACTAGTCGAATACTTCTAGTATACACAGTGAGAAAGTGCAACAACTAAGCACAGAAACTGAAAGAGTACTGAGACATTCGATGTCCTGACACCTTGCTTCAACACATCTCCTTAGCGCTAACCGACAGTCTTTGGTCTCTCCATAGCCTTGAACCGTCCGAGTTGGAATGCTGTCGGTTAGCGCCACTGTCAGATATGTGACGAGTTGTAGTTATTCCACTCCGGATTGTGATTGTTTGCGTCTTTTCGAGCATTCATATTTGTGCGTCTTTTATCCTTTTTTATTTTCTGGATGCAGTCAAACGGTTTTGGCGTGGTTCTTTTCCTTTGACTGGAGAGTCCAGTTGTTGTGTTTCCTGTCACCACATTGTGACAATGTCGTAGTAATAAATTATATTATAATACAGTCTTCTATGGTTGTGGGTCGATCGCCTTCGAACGAATATTCTTACATATCACACAGCTACGGAGATTGTGTTGAAGCTAGGTGTCAGGAAGTCGAATGTCTCAGTACTCTGTCAGTTTTGTGCCTAGTTGTTGCACTTTCTGCATGTATATAGTGTCTAGTTACAGTGGTGGAGAGTTACTCGTTCCCATGAGTCCTTTTTTCCTTTCTGCATCAATTATTGGCTCAATACCCGAGTTTCAAATTGCACATCTGATAAGTCGCCACGAACCATACGGCAAAACGTACGTCTACTTGGACGCCTCCTACGCTTCCCTTTTCTCTCTGGCTCCTCTCTTGAACCTTCTTGCTATTATTCACTTAAAAATGTGGGGCTTTGAATAAAACAAGTTGTCAAAACAAGTCGATACTACTACTACTACCACTACTGCTGCTGCTGCTGCTGCTGCTGCTGCTGCTGCTGCTGTTGCTGCTGCTGCTGTTGCTGTTGCTGCTGCTGTTGCTGCTGCTGCTGCTGCTGCTGCTGCTGCTGCTGCTGCTACTACTACTGCTACTTGCTGTGCACACTTTGCGGTTTAGCCCAGTACTGCCTGATTGTTGGCATACTATGCAGTGGCGCTCTGGATGCATACTTGATATGGGAAGAGTCGAGTCGACACTACTCACTAGACGCACCGGCTAAGGCTAAGTCCTTGTAGTGTGCTCATGCTGTGTGTATGGGATGTCCCGGTTACGCGCTGCGAGCGGGCGCCCGTGCTGCGCTTGCAGCAGAGCGTCTGGCACTTGCAAGTCATGTTTGTGTGCTTCGGATGGACGCTGCGACAGCCACTGTTACCCTGGCAGAGATAATAAATGTACGAATTTTGGCAACGTGAATCAGCATACCGCAGTTGTTGGAGTGGGTGTGGCCGAATCGTTGTGTGACGCTCCACCTTATCGACCTCCTGGCTGGGTGCCCCATGTTTCCCGGGATTTGTTGGGCTCCGTTCCTCCGCCATCTGGCTCACACTCTCGCACAATAGCAACTCGGAGATCTGCCTCTGCCTCAGCGGTGACAGTTGAGTCCGATAAACTGACTAGGACATCACTGCGAGTGGATTTGCCCATTTCTTGGCGCTCAGAAGAGGTTTCGAGTATTTTTGAGTCTACTGCATCTGGAATTTCTCCTGCGCAGTTTCCGGTGTCTGCTGATGCTGATTCTGGGGACTGTCCAGTATCACATGGGCACCCAGTGTATACAACAGAAAATACAAGAGCCAGTGGGTCTGGCATGTCTCATGCCTCCTCTTCTGCGTCTACTGCCACTAGTTCGGTTAAATGTGCCGCAACTGGAAAGTCGTTCAAATTCCTGACAAGTCTATCGATGTTCCAGAGTTGCCGCAGTCCATATGGGCCAGGCATGATGATCTGGTCGCTTGGATGCTTGACTCGTACAAGGAGGTTGTGGAGTGGCAGTGGAACTTGTTCATGGTGCCGTCAGGTACTGCAGGCAAGCAGTTTGTAAACCTGCTGGCTGACTTGATAACTGCATATTGTCAGTTGCAGGCGGACATGTCATTGGGGCAGTGCAATCAGTAGAGGTTGCTGGTGGCGTCAGGCGAAATTACTGGTCAGTCGGCGACACGCATTTTTCACAAAAAATTGCGTTTCACCTGCACGGAGAGTATGCGTGTACTCGAGTCTCATCTTGAGCATGCTTTTTTCTTCTTTTTTCAGCTCCAGTATAGCTGTATTTTAAAGCCGTCCTCGATTGTTGTGTTCGTTGTTCAAACGAAGTGGACATTCAATCATGTCGGCAGAGGACATAGGAGCCTGATTGGAGTTTCTCGTGGCATAGAACGGCCACACAGAGACACTTTGGGATTTTCTGAATTTAAAATACCGTACGCACGATGCTGAGATCAATTTGTGCGAAATCAAATCGTTTGTGATCTACCACATCGAGCGAACGGGATCCAAACACAAGCTTACCGACGGTTAGGCTGCCGACCTGACTGGACAAATGACCTCTGGCTTCACCAGACGCCAGAAGTCGGACACCATGTCCTATGCCGCGACGTCCATCTCCAAAAAGAACTCTTCGTCGTGAAAAGGCTTGAAATACTCAATATTCGACCGAGATTCGCGGTCTCACCCTTTCTCAGATCGAATCATTTTTTTGTTGTAGCAGTTGCAGGGCAGATCCCTGCCACTACTTCAACAGGGGATGGCTCCAAAGCATGCCTGTACCAAGCCATATCGAGGTTGCAAGCCACCCCTCTCAGCAAGAAATTCGAAATTTCAATGGTGGAAGATATACTATGAAGAGAATTTCAAAAAGTATGTTTCGCGGAGCGATCGCTCAACCTACGTCATTCAAACTTTGCGGTATGGTTCAGACGTACATGCTAGGCATGGAACCACAGGGGATGATATCATAGCTGAACCCCAGAGTCACACACACACAGCAGATTCGTGTGCACAGATACTGAATTAGTGGACGTCGTCATCTCCTTCCCGCTGATCTCAAATCTACTATGACGAGCTATTTCGCCTGACGAATGTGCTGCTGACCCTGGGGTTTCAAGCTGGCTGACTGCTGAACCCATTGCAGAGAGTGGCTCCATCCTAAACAAGGTGGAGTTTGTGGAGTACTACTGCTACTACTACTACTACTACTACTACTACTTAAAAGTATACTTGTGAAACCAAAAACTTTTCAGATGTTTGTAAAGAGCCTGAAGTGTGTCCTTTTTATGAGTATTATCGCATTCTTGTCTCAGAGGAAACTATTTCCTTCTTTGCTTTCGCTTTTCGAATTCTTAATTTCGACATCCAGTTTGTTTTCAAATAAAGGCAAAGTTCTCAGTAGTTGTAGTAGTAGTGGTAGTGTTGGTGTGTGTGTGTGTGTGTGTGTGTGTGTGTGTGTGTGTGTGTGTGTGTGTGTGTGTGTGAGTTTGTGGCAAGGATGGAGGATGAGCGCATCCCGAAGGCTCTACTGTTCGGTTCGTTTCCAAACAAGAGACCTGCCCATGGTCCGCGGAAAAGGTGGCGAGACTGTGTCCGGAGTGACGTCAAACCACTTGACGACTGGTATGAAGTGGCCACCTCTTCTCGCTCCAAATGGCGCAAGGCTTACCGTTGTCTGCCAGACAAGCAGAACAGACCTCGACCATCACCGGTTGTGTGCCAAACTTGTCACCGCTCCTTCAGTCGTGTAAGTGACAGGACGCGACACAAGTGTACAGCTACGCGTGCCCTAGCCTTAACCCTTTCCATGCCAGCCTGTTTTCCTGTGTTGGCCACGCATTGTTCAGGTGCTGAGCTCAACTGTTCAAAGCTGCACGCGCACATCTGAACAAATTTATTGCTATTTCACTATACCCTGATGGATTTTCACGATCCATGGCTTGTTGGAAAGATCTGGACAACAGGAAGCCATTTCAGGGACTCACAGCGCGACAGGCATACCAGGGCCACTTCCATCTCCTCTCAAAGTCCCCCTACCATGCCTGAAAATAACAAAACGACTGCCTCTCATGTTTTCTTTCGTCTTCTTGCTCATTGTGAACTGATTTTCACGATTCAAACTGCGTTGGAAAGCTGAGATTCAAGCGCGTTTGTTGCATCTGACTACGCACGCGCTGTGTCTAGGGGAAATCCCCTAGCCCGCACGAAGTCGCGAACAAAAATTTGAATCGATCGCCAAAAAATGAAATTTGCGCATTCTGGCCGTCCAATTTATCGCCGCTCGGTCATCCCTTATCGTATCGCGAAGAACTTTATATCCCTGGAAAGCTGAGCTCAAGACCTTTCCAGCGGTGTCTCAACCCTAGCAGTCCGAGATATTTCGACAGAGTTACGACAGTTTGTACACTCATCTATAGCGCGCGATACACATGTACTGTACAGTGTACATTGTACAGTGTAGGCAGAACGCGTAAACGCGTCCATGGCCAATCGGCTCATACTAAAAAAACGCGTATACGCGTCCATGGCATGGAAAGGGTTAATTTAAAGCCAACAGCCAGGAAGCTGTCACTGCGATCAGTGCGACAGATGGTTCCGGAGCAAGGGTGGATTTGCCCGACACAAGTGCTCGCCAGCAACATCACCAGCAGAGGCATCTTCTGATACACTTGAGTCAGCGGTTACAAACAATATGTCCTGCGAACGCTGCAGCTTCCACTGCGCCCGCTGCAACCGCTGTGTGCTATCGCGCCAAGGCATGAAACGTCACAAGTGCAGCCGTGGCTCGGGCAGAGCAACCAACACAGACCGTAGCTCCTTCTGCATCGTTTGAAATTGCGGTCGGCGTTTCAGTAGACCACAGGACCTATCCCGTCATCGCCCCTACTGTTTCGAACCTGCTCAACCCCCCATGGGGATCGCATAGCCAGAATATGGCAGCGCGTCCAAGGTCCAAGGTGTGTGTGTGTGTGTGTGTGTGTGTGTGTGCATACGTGTGCGTGCGTGCGTGCGTGCATGCGTGCGTGTGTGCATGCGTGCGTGCGTGCGTGCGTGCGTGCGTGCGTGTGTGTGTGTGTGTGTGTGTGCGTGACTCAGTGAAAACAAACTGTTGGACAAATTAGGCAAAATAGATATGTTTTGACCTACCCACACAGACCACATTGTGTGACTGATCACGTGATGCATCATCCTCGGTTTTATTGACGTCACTCAAAATTGACTTTACAAACCAATCAGGTGTCACAAGCCAAACACTATTGTTAATCTTGCCAGAGCTAACTGCGGATGAAATGCAGCCTGGATGGCTAGGGAGTGACAGTCCTGCCTTTGAGCAATGAGTTATTGCCATGTCCAGGCTCATCTTCAAGTCTGTGTGTTCATTCAAAATCCAAAGGCTTTCACCTTTCTCACAATTGTATCTCTCTGGACAAGCACGAGATAAAAGATTAAACAACCATCGTTATTGACAAACATCCAGGGGATAAACACCGTAACAATTGGCAATGAATAAAACAATGGCTATTTCTGACATTTTCGGCATTCATGAATAGCTGACTATAACATTGTTCTTGCTGAAGATCTTACGCAGTTGGCAGCCAAAAAGAAAGAGTGTGTTGAAGAAATCAGAATTATTCATGTGCCATCACGGTCTGTTGCCAAATTTTTACTAAATTGTGGTTTCTAAAAAGGGATATTGTGCCGCTTTTTCCTTCCATCGTCCTGTCCCCACCTGTCTCCATCTGGCTGTACGCATCCATTATCCACACCCCTTCCAGTAGATGCACATAATCTACGTGGAATACAGCTCATCAGCTTTTGTATACATGGTACAGCATACCGCGAAAATCAGCCAAGTCAGCAGGCGGCTGACCCTTTGACCAAAGCCACAGCATTAAATTAAATGCCCAGTTTGCCTCTGTGACTACACCAGATGACCAGTTGCTCTCTTTCCCCCCTCTTCTCACCCCCTCAGAGCCCTCAGCTTGTTTCATGTCCGTCATCACCACAATGCCACTGTCCGGCATCAGCTGAAGAAGCTCTCGACAGACCAGGGGTCTGGTCCCGACAGCATCCCAAACCAGGTCCGCAAGGCCCTACTGCCACCCAGATCATTCCATTTCTGCCATATCATCAACACGTCGTTTACCACGGGCATATTCCCTTCATCACGAAAAGCAGCAAAGTCATGCCTATTTTGTTGTTGTAGAAGTTTATTAATTTTAATGTATTTTCAAGAAAGGTTCCCGCCACGAACCTGCTAACTACCTCCCTATCTCCCTTCTTCGCGGGGTGTCTAAAGTATGTGAAGGCATCTTTTATGACCACTTGTACAGAAATGGTTTGTCGATCCTGAGTCCCGTACAATCTGGGTTTCGTGAGGGCAACTCCACCTCCCTTCAACTGACAGGCATCGTGCAACAGGTGTGCCAGCATAGGAATAACAGAGCCCTTGCTGGATTTTGCTTCTTTGATTTGGCCAAGGCATTTGACACGGTCTAGCATCGAGGACTTTTGACAAAGCTGTGTGCGTTCTGCAGAGCTAACTGACTTGTCAGTTTGAGCACTCTGGCAAGGTACGTTCGGGCCTGGTTTAAATCTGGCTTTGTAAAAAAATTGTATCGCTACTGGGTTCGGCTTAATTTTCTCTGTGTTGCGCCGTTGAGTCCACAAAGGACGAAACAGTTCTGTGTACATATTGAGTATAAATACAGTCGACCTACCCTTCTAACGATATTTGCGTCACACCAAGGGAATTTTCTAAAGCTCGCCAGGAGTAAGAAGCAAGTGTTGAAGCTCTGAGTGTCGTGACCACGTCCCCACCCTAGAAGCATATATGCACTGCTATTGTAACTAGTATTACCTGTGTAGCATGGATGACTCCCCAGCGCCAGGCAGCCCAAAGCCTGAGCCCCCAGAGCCACTGTGGAGGTCGATGTTGCCGGCCGAATTGAAGGCCAATACCGTAATATTTGTCGACGGCCTCGCAGGCCAGAAGATAGTAGAAATTGCGGACACCCTCATCGACCAGGGTTATGCTGACGTCGCCTCCGTCCAAATTACCGGATCAGCCTGTAAGGTAACGTTCTGCAGCCAATCTACAACTAAGTCCATTGCAGAACACGGTTTCTTTCTTGGCGAAACACATATTTCTGTCCGCCATTCTCTCTCCTTGCAAGTGCACATCTTTGACGTCCCGATTTGGATCTCCGATGCCGCCATCATACATGCACTCACAAAATACGGTACGGTGCAAGGCACCATTCGCCACGGCCGTACCCGCACAAAGTCGGGCGCATTTGTCAGAACAGGCGTACGCTTCGCAACTGTTCGCCTGAACAACGGCTGCAGTCAGGTGCCATCATTCGTGCGGACAGCCGAAGGCAATACCTTCCGCGTGAAGCATGATGGCCAGGCGCCAACTTGCCGCCTCTGCAACTCAGAAAATCACCTTGCCGGCTCCTGCCCTAAATCGAACAAGCTACAAAACACACGGACCCGCACCTCAACCAACACGCGGCAGAACCAAAACGAAGACCCAGCACCAGATCCAACACTGGCGACAGCCCTGCCAGGCCAGGCCAGCTTACCGTACGCACAGGCAGCGACCCCGGCCCCTGCCAGCACACTCGTACAGGAAATCACCGAAACAAGCAACACACAGACCCAAAACGACGATCCAGCACCAGATCCGACAGCCTCCACAGGCCAGGTCAGCTTACTGTACGCACAGGTAGCGTCCCCTGTGACCTCTGCCAGCTCACCCGCACAGGAAGTCACTGAACACAGCCAGCCCAGCAAAAGTGCAGACCAGCACGGACACACTGCCAGTGCCTCTGATGAGCACCAAACTCGTACTCGTAGAACTAGTACAGATATCGATCGAGCCGACGAGAGCGCAGTCCGCGCACTATCACCCAGCGCAAGCATGTACTGCCACTCGCCAGGCTCACCTCGCACGGCAGCGGAAGACGACAGCAACGACGAGAGCCTATAGGAGGAAGATGGAAATCGCGCCGAACAACTCCTGCAGAAGCTCAATGCAGCTGAGGAAGAATGGAAACTCTACACCGGACGTCGCAGACGCAGACGCCACCAGCTAGAGCAGACGCCCCCAGGCGCACAACAGCCACATGCCTCTAAAAAACAAAATAAGCTAGCTGACCAGAGTCCTATAGGAGTCACCATGGACCACGCCTGAACTGGAATCATCATCAACACCAGGTCTCACCAGTGAAAAAAAATTATGTAAAACGGAAATGAACAAAATAGCATCTCTTTCTTCTCCTTCAACGCTCGCAGTCTCTACCCCAAAATGGACGAACTGTCAGCAATAGCATCGTCAACAACGCCACCTTATGATGCCATTGCTGTCTCTGAAACATGGTGTACCCAGCACCGCCCAGACTCCCTGTTTGCCCTCAGTGGATACACACTACATCGTGAAGACCGCCCAGACCGCCAAGGTGGAGGAGTGATTCTCTACGTGAACGACACTATACCTCATGAACTCGTCCCTACAACAACCCCAGACAGCTTTGACCTATTATCGCTGAAACTGTCAGCCAACGACAGCACCATCAACGCAACATGCGTCTACCGACCACCCCGTTGCGACCATCGGCTATTCTGCCAGCACCTTGAGGAACTGATATGAGCCATACCAACAACAACGCAACAGATTATCCTCGGTGATTTTAATGCAAAGAACGCCGCTTGGTGCCACTCTGACACGACAGATGCTGTTGGCGAGGATCTAGCAGTGCTGTTCCAAACTTACTCTCTACACCAACATGTCACATTCCCCACTCTTGTGCAGAATGGGCACCCTAAATCCTGCCTAGATCTCGTCGTCACGGATGTAGACAACGACTATGTCCTTATCTCTAGTCTCCCGCAGATCGGCAACTCGGACCACCTATCCATCAGGGGTTTAATCAAGCCAGTCGCTGCATCCCCACGAGCCGTACCACCTCCCACCCATAACACCACCCATTGGAAATGGTCAAACCCAAGCATCAGCAGTCTGAAAGCCGAAATTGAACGCACACAACTGCTACTGGAAGGTGACACCCTGAACACTACCAACATAGACAACCTGTGGCACTCATGGAAGGACAAAGTCCTCACTTGCGCCCCCAAACACTGTGCAGTACCTCACTCCCCGAGGCATACTAGCCACCCCGCAAAGCCATGGCTGAACCCAGAGCTCACTAACGCCATCAGAGAAAAACACCGGCTCTACCGTGCCTACTTGCGCACCCGGACGCCCTGCAACTGGACAGCATACACTACCCAACGCAACAAAGTTACTCACCTTCTCCGAATCGCTAAGTCTACATATGTCAGTAATGGCACTGGGACGAGCCACTCCACACCAAACCTACACAAACTGATGCGCGGCCTCCAGTCCTCACAACGACCTACTCTGCCAGACATGCTCTCCCAGGGCCAGACTCTCTCAACCCCCGCTGAAAAAGCAACCGCCCTGAACGCTTTCTTCATCTCGCAGAGCCAACAGTCAGTCACAGGATGCCACGAGGAACTTCCCTCCATTCATTCCCCACACCCAATACACCTGGCCTCACTACACTTGAAACAACAGCCCAAGAGGTCTCAAAGTTACTGTCTAACCTGGACCCGTCAAAGAGCCCAGGCTGTGATGGCATACCAACCCGCCTACTGAAAGAGGCAGCCAGTTCACTTGCGCCGTCCCTAGCAACCCTTTTTAACATCTCCTTCGAACGTTGCACTATCCCGCAAGAGTGGAGGGACGCAACAGTCACCCCCATCCACAAGAAGGGCAGCAAAACCGAGCCTTCCAACTATCGACCGATATCGCTACTCAGCGTGACGTCGAAAGTACAAGAGAGGATAGTTGCTGACCGCATCTCGAAGCACATCCAACCTCACCTCCCCAACGGCCAATCAGGCTTTCGGCCAAACGATGGCACCACACAGCAGCTATCTCGGTTAAGGTGGCTCACACCCTCTGCGCGCGCATCGTTTGAAAAGTGTAGGTTTTCAGTAAATTTTTCGGTAGCGATGATTTTTGGGCGATCAATCGTTGTTGAACGTCTTCTCACTTTTCTGCAATTCTGGCGACCTAGCTTAGTAGCTAGAACCTGCTGCTAGTGTCCCTCTTCACTCGTTCTTTCTATGAAAGGGGAAGGCAGCACTCGCAGAAGATTTTCCAAGAATGCAATGTCGACTGGTGCTCGTACCATAAGAAGGGAGAAATCAAAGTCCGTTCTTGAATCATGCCTGAGTATTAGAAAATTATTATTTCAGAACACGCTTGTGTAGATTTCCTGCCAGTGCCACTGACATCTCGCGACCTTCAAATATTATAACTTGCTCGATCATCTCCCGCACTGACTGGCAAATTCGTCAGGTAGCTGTGGATGGATCGATTCAGGGAGATCGAAGGTAAATACATCGAAGCACTTCAAACACGTTTCAAGACGCACTTCAAACTTTGTAATTGTATTGTGTCTTGAAAATTGTTTAGAACAATTCCACGGTACTTCAATACGCTGTTGAATTGTATCCTCTGCTTGGGAGTCTCGACTGTTTTATTGCTGCTTGGCTTTCCTCAACACCGTTCACTGTACACGTATCGCGGAACGCAGATTGGATGGCATTGGAGGTGAATTTGACAATTTGTGACTGTGTCATCAACCAAGTGAGGACATCAAATATCAACAGGGACGCTCCGAAAATCACAAAAGCTGCGAAATAGATATGAAATGGTCTTACACACTGGAGGGTATTCCACATTCATTGTGTCATATATTTAGACTGTCCGAAAGTTTGTCGTGCCGTGCAACTTTCACAGACTAATCCGATAATTGGCATATGGCCCTACTGGCACACACTCATGCGTATGCCGTTGAGTTTATCTATATCATTATGTGCACGCACATGTGTGTATACATATACAATTTCATTACGTATGCAAAATTAGGCAATCCACATGTACATATATATTATGTGTGTGCACTCACTCCTATGACATAGAACGACGGTGCAGGCTATGTAAAGTCGCATGAATGTGTGTCACCCGGGTGTGTACATGCATGCGCGCTCGCGCGGGCGTTTTGTGTGCGCGCCTGGCATGGCATAACGCCGTTCAGTATGACTGGTGTTGAACCGTGGTAATTTGCCCCCACCCCCTCTTTTTTTCTGCTGGCGTTGGATATGCAACTAATGACATAAACTCGGTTGTTGAAAACGAGTGCCATGCACCACAATGGATTGACAATAATATAATACAAGTAGCACTGTAAAAGCGCTGGTAATACTTATGTTGCAGCCATGGCAGTTGCGAGTAGCTTTCCAAGTCAAGCCTGCTGCAGAAATTATTGCACTCTGACCAGCTGGAGTGACCCAGGACTGCCGGTTGTGGAGAACAGGAGTGATGCTTGTATATACGCTTGTATTTACATGATGTACACAGTGTACTTCGAAATAACGTGAGGTGTATTACTTGTGTGTTCTTCTGCCTGTGCGCGTGTACATGTGCTGGTCAGTGTGGAACCGCCATCCATATCAGATCATACAGCTGCTACCAGTCTCAACAGCTTGTATCTGGCAAATAGGGTTTTAGTGACTCGATTTTGCTTACTGTGTTCAACAGAGTGACATTGAACACAGCTACTTGATGTGATAGTAGCATCTTGGAAATTTTATATTTTTGATAGGTAGCTTCAGTAGAAACTTCTCCAGTGTGGCTCTTAGCTTCATTACCACGGAGACTAAGCATTCAAGTAATGCACGAAGAACAGTGGCTAGATGTGAAGTAAAAAGCCATCGGACCGTACCCCGTGGAATACGCATTTAGTATAGGTTTTCATTTCTTGTTGGCTGAGTTTTACGAAATAAACAAGAAATGTTGTTCTTTTCGAACGAACAGGTCTGGGACCGAGGTCCAACAGTTTTGGGCGTACTGGTACGCCGCAGTCCCTCATCTTTTGTTTTCTTGCTTTGCAAGCTGGTTTCCCACCCTCCCTCCCAATGAGGAGCTTTGTACGGTTTTCACACACAGATCATGATTGTGAGAGCGCTGCGTTACTCTCTCTCTCTGATAGATTTCTCAATATTGCTGCTACAATACAGGTTATAAGTTGTGCGAGGGTGGAATGTGCGGATGCTCTGTCGATTGCTGTGCTTTTCTGTATGATTCACCTCGCACAATGCTGTCACTCTATGAGGTGTTGTTTTCGCTGGACGTTTTTCTGTCTGTGTTCTGGACACAAGAGTGCAACCAGCCTTGCTGTGGCTGTCCCCCCGCCTTGCTGTGGCTGTCCCCCCGCAGTTGTTATTCTGTGATGAGTGTGTGTGAGTGTGTGTGTGTGTGTGTATGTGAGAGAGAGAGAGAGTGTGTGTGTGAGTATGTGTGCAGTACTGACGTGTGAGTGAGAAAAGAAAAGTATTTCTTGCTATGTTGGCAGCAAACACTGTATAATAATAATAATTACATTACCAGTAGAAAATGCCCAATGTGCATTGCTTCAGCACTATGTTTTGGACAAAGCAGTCAACAAATTCCACATCACTATCGGCTTCATGTTGGAGAAAGTTGTGAAAAACTCTAGAGCATACATGTACACTCAATACACATGCTCAGCTACATGTATGGCATTTAGTATGTGGGCGACTTCAAAGTTCTATTTTGGTAGTTTGCTTCGGTAGAAACTGTCTAAACTTGATCCAAAGCTCTACTACTATGTTCTGAAGATGTTGCAATCAAGTAATGTAAGACACGTATCTTCCGCATTGGAGCTAGTAGTGAAAACCTTTAGACCATACACTCAATGCACATGCTCAGCTATGGCATTTAGTATGTGGGCGACTTCAAAGTTCTATTTTGGTGGTTAGCTTCGGTGGAAACTGCTAAAACTTGATCCAAAGCTCTACTACTATGTTCGGAAGATGTTGCAATCAATTATTGTAAGACACGTATCTGTCATATGGTGGAGTCAGGGGTTCTAAGGCGTTGGACAATGTCTCAGTGCAATGTGCTGATTCTTGAAATATGGCATCACTTGAAACTTCAAAGTTTTATTTCACGAGTTACCTTCGCTAGAACCTGCTCAAACTTGCTACACAGTACCATTATTAGGTTATGATAGCATAACCATCGAATACAGGGCAAGTCCAGTGTCAAATACTTGTGGGCGGGGCTAATATGTGGGACGTGTGCGCTGAAATGGGATGATTCCGAAAAGAGAAAAAGGTCACCTCCTAGCAGAATTCTACCCACTTCTACAGCTTGTGCTGATATTTAGCAAGTATACTACTGTCCTGATGTTGGACATCAAGAAAAAGGTGGTAACTACCAGTGCTACGGCCAAAAAAGTGGTTTTCCGGTATTTTTTGGCCTAAATTGGCAATTGTGAGTATGCTATGTTTGGCCCCTCCCCCGAGTGAAACCGGCCGGTAGAACTTGATAAAAATTTGTCTCCGTACACTAGATATCCAACGGAACAAAGTACAATCGTTTGTAGCCACGTTTCAAACAAAAAAAATTGGACCCGAGGGGTAGGAGCCACCTTAATCCATCAGATCACCGAGAAAGGAGACGCCGGGCAAACAGTAATTGCTTGCTTCTTCGACCTATCTAAGGCGTTTGACCGGGTGTGGCACCAAGGACTGCTTGCAAAATTGGCCTACCTCGGACTCGATGGCAAATGCCTCCAGTGGCTTGCCTCCTATCTCACCAATAGACGACAACGTGTGCAAGTGGAGAGCAGCAAATCAACATGGCTAAACATTCCAGCGGGGGTCCCCCAAGGCTTTCCCTTGGGGCCGCTTTTGTTCACGGCCTACACAGTTGATCTGCCAACCGCCTGCATAAATGCCAACACTGAGTGCAGCCAGTTTGCCGACGACACTGCCATCATTGCCGCTCACGAGAATTTTCTAGCCGCAGAAGAGCGCCTCCAGTCAGCTGTGACAACCGCGGCACAGTGGCTGAAGGATTGGCATCTCCTGGTGAACGAAAGTAAGACCACTGTCATCCACTTTCACCACACCAACCGGCCACCTCCCAGACCACCATCAATCACACTCAACGATACCAACCTCACTGTGGCCTCAAGGCATCGCCACCTTGGCCTCCTCATACAGCAGAATCTATGCTGGAACTCGCATGTTGACTACATCATCACTAAAGCGACCAGGAAGATGTTCCTTCTCCTGCGACTACGCAATTCCTTAAACACTTCTGCTCTCTCCTCCATCTATCTAACCTACATCCGCCCTATTCTTGAGTATGCTTGCACTGTCCTCTCCCCCCCCCCCCCCCCCGCAACCCTGAACGACCGGCTTGAGCGCATCCAACGGCGCTGCTCGCCTCTGTTTGCATCTCCCCCTCTTTGAACACAGAACCCACTCCGTGCTGCTGCACCGACTCAAATGGCCATCAGTCAGCAGCCGCCGTACCCTCCCCCATATCCTTCTTGCACATAGCCTGCATCATAGATATGCACCACCACACCTTCTTGCAATTCACCTACCCCGAATACAACCCATTCGCACGCTCAGGTCCCCCCGAACCTTTGAGCTACCCACAACACGTACAAACCGGCTAAGAGACTCCCCCATCTATGCTTCTCTTGATCTCTTTAATAGCATCCCACCCAGCATCCGGCAAATCAACCCCAGACGAGATTTCAAAGCAAACATCCTACCACTTGTCATCTCTTCCGTATGTACTTGCTCGCATTGCTCAGCACATCTATAGCTCCATTGCGCCACAGCCTACTTGATTAACTCCCAATTAGTATTGCCATCGCTACTGCCTCAGCAAGCAGCTAAACTTTGATCTCTCTGTATCTGATCCCCGTGCCTGTAATTATTTTTCTCTTATTGGCCACAGGCCATCGTGAGAATAAAAGAATTCAAACACCAAGAAATATTGTTATAAGGGTGATATTGTTATAGGGGTAACTGGTTCATTTCATACACATACGTCATAATGCATGGATTTTGTTCATTTTTTACACTCTCCATAGCATAAAAACTGACATACATGCACATTATGTGCACAGCAAGGTGCCCACTGGTGCCCCATTGCATTTCGTCTTGTCCCTACGACTTATCAAGTGAAGCTTGCCCTACCTGGATAGTAGGCTCTACATATTCCGTGCTAGATATTGTTATAAAATGGAAAATGTCGATTGGTCAGCCCATTTTATATCGTTATAGGGGTAATATCATTATAGCAATATTGTTATAGAGGTAAGGCATTGTATACACAAGTCAATGGAGTGGTTTGGTTTGGCATAAAAATATCGTTATAAGGGTAATATCATTATAGAGGTTATTGTTATAAGGGTAGGTCGACTGTATATATCAATTCACCCTTCACACCAGCACCCACTAAAACAATATCGTGAGCTGAAGAGTTCTATTCAGTATAAAGCCCGGTACGAGAGAGCTTGGAAGCTCAGGGCCCTACGCCATGCTTTAGTCGAGCGAAAGCGACGCAAACTGAACTCTCTCCTCATTCTGCCAAAAGTTTCTCTTGTAAAGACGCTGTACATGAGCTGAACTACCTTCGTCCAGTGGTTTGCAGTCGATACAAACTGTTCTTGACCTGTTGTAAACGTTTTCGTATCCATCAAAACCCATCACGAAGTTCTTGTTAACGGAGGACGTTATTGTGGACCCTGGCTAGCAATACTGCACTTTCGCCCTGCATGCATTCCCGCGATACACTTCGCATACATATATGCCAGGCGTCTAGAGTTTCTCATTTTTTGGTGCTGACCACTTTGACGCTATAGATAATGCCACTCTACATACTCATTCTTTTGATGGTACGGTGCGGGACTGATACGGCATGACACAAACAAACACGAAACTAAAGCTGTGTGGAACCTCGCTAGCGCCAGACGTTACTGAAGAGACTTCTTCTGCATAGCTACGGGAATAAAACTGGTATTAACACGATTTTTTATAGAAGAAGAAAAGAAAAATGACTTCTTACTGGAAGTAAAAAAGAGAAGATACACATGAAAACGAGTTATGCAGCAACTTTCCACGGCTGTAACAAGATGATAAACGGTCAGAAAGTGCGATAATAGGGCACACAAATGACAGGCTACTGAGACATTCAGCGACCCGAGACCTAGCTCTAACACATCTCCAGTGTGCAAACCAACAGCCTTCCAACTTGGAAAGTTCACTTATCATCTTGTTACAGTCGTGGAAAGTTGCTGGATAACTCGTTGTCATGTGTATCTTCTCTTTTTTACATTTATTACTGGCTCATTATCCGAGTTTAAATCTTACTGGAAGCTTTATCTATTCGTCAAAAATAACATTTGGACGGAATAAGAGGTTGTTTCCTTCCATGACCAAATTATTCTCATTTCTCAACTGCTTGCTTTAAGTATGAACGTTCTAGACACTTACGTGAACGCAGGCCATTTAACCATTTGGAATTATTATCGTAACACACAAAGGACCCATTGGTGTTGGAACATGTATCTGTTCGATTGCAAATGCTACCGTATGATGTTGCGCATTCATCTATATCTGTAAATCCAAAAAGAGAGATTGCAAGAACACTATTTGCAAAGCATATTCATTTTTCCCCGAATACAATCATAACCCTAACCATAAATTTTATTAAACGGTAAGGCATTACAATTGAGTGAACAGTCCAAATTTCCCCAATTCACCAGCTGAAGGCTGGTGGCCAGGCAGTAAGTAAGATGCTGCTCTTGGGCTTGCTTTTTTCTATTTTCTCTAGACAAATTCATCACATTAGAAACATGACTCCATGTTGCATATGCTGACAAGCATAACCTGGTCTATACAGAGCTGTGTCGGGCATAAAAGGTCTCATCAGTGAATGATGCCTGTTTAGCTCAAAGTACATCCTCCTCGTCATTAAAATTGTCGCTTCGCACATCACAATATTTGTGACTTGGCTCGTCTTAGTCAGACTGTCGGAAACGCTGTTTTCTGAGTTCGAACACTGGTGCGACCCTTCCTGCGCAATGTCTACTTGTCACTGAAGCTGTGGTGGTCTCAGACTTCGGCTCTCTTCCGCACCAAGCAAATTCATCGCACTCCGCACTATTCCGCCCCAGAGCGCATTTCGTTTTCTGGAGTTCGTGCCGTCCCACATCGTTCGCATGGGCATTTATCAAGACTGCAAGCTCGGGTAGAAGAATGCTGGTATCTCTCCTGAATACGAAATGCTAAAGTTGACGATGGCAAGAAAGAAAGTGGTCTCAAATTCCTAAAATGCGCTACTTGTGGCGCATGTTGCTGTGAAGGTAGCAGGTCTGAAAACACCAACAAAATTAGCGAAGCGTTTGCCAAGGAAAGAAGGTGCGGAACTGCTTACCCTATCCCGCTAGAAGGTCGTTACAGTGTACTTGCAAAATGCTAGCTTGCCTTCATCGCCTGCCACTTGGAGGCATGGATCGCTTAAAAACAAAGTTTCTTGGCCTGAATTTGAACGCGCGTCTTGTTCAGCGTATTGTTCAGTTCTGAAGGGTCTGCCTCAAACTCTGATGAAGGCGTCGACCTTAGCTGCAAGTGCAGCAAAGCGGTGGGCCCCAAACTAAAGCTTGGTCCGTCGACAATGCTCTGCCTCAACTTCTAGCTGATTTCTTTGCCCTTCGAGTGGACAAAATAAATTCGAAAAATTGCTCTGGCAAGCGACAATTTTAATGACGCGGAGGAAGTATGTGAGGGGTGGTCACGCAAATGCATGTCACAGCACGAAGGGCATACGAAGTTTGCGATAGAGCCAAAGTCATACGATAAACAACCAGGTAAGGGCTATGTCGTTACCAGAAATGTAGGCTCTTTACCGTCAGTGAACACCAACACCTCGCCAGCAGCGATACACCGGCAGCAGCAATTCCTATTCCACAATATCGCAGTTTCAGTTCGTTCATCTCAGCGCTGCTTGTGTCAGATTCACTCTCGCGTCAGATTCACTCTCGCTCAGATGACTACTAAGTTGTTAGCTTATGCATGCTGTGATTATCATGGCCAGACAAATCAGCTGATTGCACTCGACTAGTCCTTGTCAGAGTTGCTTTTGCCGTGTCGGCAGCAAGAAGGCTTCTTCTCTGTTTGGAGAAATTGTTTCTGCATTCGTAGATGATTTATTTTCAACTAGCATGACTCAACGGAGCTCCTTCTCTCAACACAGTACACTGCACAACCTTTCGGGGCGATCCAGCCTGGACTGGTGATGCTACTGCTCTCAGAACGCTTGTCAAACACCGCCCTGAGAGATGCACTGGTATTCCCAAAATGCGCAGTAACATCCATTCTGAGGAAATAGTGTCGTTTACCGCCTCCCGACAGACCAGCCTGGAGAACTGCAGAGATTTGACAATCTGCCGGATGTGTTGATGGTGAACATGGTGAATATAGGCAAGGGCTACGAGCTTGGCGATGGACTTCTGTTTCGACAGATGCAAAACAAGCTGCCGATGTCCATGCTGACACAGGCATCGCAACAACGCTAAACCAATCAGTGTACCAACACTGTCGGAATGGGTGACCCTCGAAGCAGAATTCCGTTCTGGAGCAGCGGATATGGTCCACGGAGTCAGTTCTGCAGATGTTTATCATGCAGCGGCACTGCCTACTAAATCAAAACATGCAAGTCGGTCAACGTTCGGCCGCAGCTCCGGAGCTCATTACTAGTCATTCCTGGCCTCTGGTCAGGGTGCTGTCAACATCCAGTGTGTTCAGTTTGTGTTGCGTCCCATCACACATGGCATCTTTAACCCTCATTCCGGGTTGTGGGGTCCAAACGGACACCAGGGGCATGCTTTTTGAAATAGTTTTACTTTGCTGCATCACATCTCCCTGAAACCTCATGTATTTCTCAACAACACAATAACCGAGATAAATAAAATAATAGTCTGGGTTAGAGGTTCATGATGGATTTCACTTTTATGACGGAAACTGAGGGCGGGGTCCAAATAGACCCCAGTAACATAGAGCACAGGGAAGTACAACAATTGCGACAGTTTCGGCATTCATCTCCATGGTCATCGAATACATGGATGACATTCATTAGTAGTATGATGCCCTACAAGAAAATGCTTCTTCAGCAATAATCCCTCATTTCATGTTGACTTTTTCCTATGTTTTTGAACCCCAGGAACGTTTTGGGCGGTATTCTTGCAAATTTTCTAATAATCCCGACAAACTTCAGAGCTAAAGACACACCCGGCAATATGGCGGTAAACACACGCCTGCCCACACACGCTCTCTAGGCTGCAAAGTTCTGGCACAGAGCTCGATTGCGACGTACGAACTGATGGTGGTGGTGGCGAGAAGGAGAGCTCTGTGCCAGAACTTTGCAGCCTAGAGAGCGTGTGTGGGCAGGCGTGTGTTTACCGCCATATTGCCTGGTGTGTCTTTACCACCATATTTATCAACCATAAGTACAGCTGCAGTGGTGTCTTCAATTTCATTCTCCCGAGTCAAGCTCCGTATGAAGACATCCAAGAAGAAGATTGCCTGATGAGTCCAGCGGGGACGAAACGTACGTCGCAATCGAGCTATGTCGTTGCTGTGTCATCATCTATGTGCCATGCGCAACTTGATGTACCAGCCTGCTATGCCGGATACCGCCAGCCATGCATCGACCAGGCGCCAGGCGCGAACTGATGGTGGTGGTGGTGAGAAGGAGAGCTCTGTGCAAGAACTTTGCAGCCTAGAGAGCGTGTGCGGGCAGGCGTGTGTTTACCGCCATATTGCCAGGTGTGTCTTTACCATCATATTTATCAACCATAAGTACAGCTGCAGTGGTGTCTTCAATTTCAAACTTCAGAGCTGTCAACAAATGAAGTTTGGTCAGAGCATTGGTCTATGGGAAGGTAGCACAGCAAAAAGAAATGGAGAGTTTGCAAGAATACAACCCAAAACGTTCCTCGGGTCCAAAGGACCCCAATATACTGGGAACGTAGGAAAAAAGTCAACATGAAGTGAGGGTTAAGAGCGAGTCAGACAGCAGGCGGTGTGAAGCAGCGAAGACGACAGGCCTCTGCTATAGGTGTTTTGACACTGGACATCGCGGGACTTCCTGCGACTCTGCTTCTCTCCTTGCTTGTTACGCCAGCCATTGCCTTGCCAATCGGTGTCGATTTGCAGATCTCCGCAATTGTTTTGGACTTGCTTAATGACATTCATTCCGCCTTGCTATGCATATCCAACTTCGAATGTTTCACCACGTTGTCCCTCTTCAGAGCAGTCCCCGAAATCCCGTCCACAAAAGACCGACTAAAATTCTCAATCCACGGAGGGAGGACTCGTGCTGTCTGCATAGCCGGCAGAAAATTAGCGTCACCGCTGCACCTGTAGCTTTCTCAGAACGAAGGCATTTCTCCTCGACATCGACCTCTGCCACCCACTTCTCAAAGGTACTCTGTCGTATAGACATGTTGGAGGCAGAACCAGACTAGACAAAAACTACAGCTTGGACAATTGTCAGAGAGAGGGACGAACGTGATTCCAGAATTTCCTCACCACCAGGAAGACCGACTGGCTACAAGCAAAAAAATATAATATCACGGAAAGAGGTAAGTAAACCAGAAAGAAGAAAAAAACAACAAGACCTACACCGAGATCGTGGAGGAAAGATGATGCTTGTCAGTACGGAAAGTACATGAACTTACTGGACTTACTGAATCAAAGCCGCGCAAAGTGGTACGTGTAGTTCAAGTAGGACAGCAATACAGTCAGTATGTGCAAGCGAAACCAGCCAGAGTTCACAGGTACAGTACTAGAAATCACACCTTCCCCAGAAAAAAAGCGAGGTCTGTGCACTGTACAGGTGCAGGGAGTGTACGACATACCGTATTTCCCCGATTATACGTCGCACCTTTTTACACTAAAATTCAGGGTAAGAAAGGGGGTGCGACTTACAACCGAGCATGACTTACTACTGAAGTGAATACATCGCAACAATATTGCTCAAAACTGAAAATGGAGGTGCGACTTATAATCGAGTGTGACTTATAATCAGGGAAATACGGTAGTCACGGCATCACTTTTACTGACTGTGGGAGCTAGTATGCATCGCAGCTTGCTGCGAGTCGCTGTGGTTTTTGAATCTGCGATGTGATGCCGGAAAAGGTCATCCGTGTAGTCACTCGAAAATTCTGTTCCGTTCTGGAAATATCACTTGAAAACAACTCCATTATCTTTCAGTGTAATTCCTTCATCGCCAATCATCTCATTTCTAGCCGTGACTGTCATGTTCAGCGGAGCTCGGAGTTAGTGGCCGAACCAATCGCAGTGAAGTCTAATGGACAACAAGGCAGGTTCAAGTCGGCGGCTCGAAGCACAAACATTTCAGTGCAGGCCGAACAGGTTGACACAGATCCTACCTTGGCAGTATGTCCCATTTCCACTGTATCCAGGATTGCAGGAACAAAGGAAATCGGTACCGTTCCTCTCCCACTGGGCATTACCATGGCATTTTACCGTTCCATTGCCGGGCGAAGCGCCATCAACCGCATCTGTGAAATTGAACACCATAGGGGAGCATATCGCCATAGAATACAAAGTACCACTATTATAGAAAAAAGTGACACATGCAAACAAACACACACAGACACACACACACACACACACACACACACACACTACTACTACTACTACTACTACTACTACTACTACTACTACTACTACTACTACTACTACTACTACTACTACTACTACTACTATCAATCAGCTACCCCGTGGGGTCACGCCGCCCTCCACTCAGAGAACTGAGCGCAAGGTGAGTGGCAGTGGCGCAAAACAAAACAGGAAGTACAGGAAAATGAATTGAAAAATAGGAAATCAAAACAAGCTGCCATATTGATGAAAAAGGACTCACAAACAGAGGAAAGAAATATCACAAACCAGATGAACAGTCTGCTGTAGGTCCACTATAAGTATAACATGCAACGACTGAAAAAGGAACATGATGTTCTGTTCAACGTCTGTTCGAGTACTGCTTCGGCCTTCATAAACCAGGAAAGCACAATCTTGAACTGGAGGGTGGGCACCGAACGTCCCACAAGGGCTCCACAAGACGAACTTTCACGAAACGACGAGGAGTGTGCACAGCAAGCTAACATCACTACACCATCGCCGCACGACGACTGGCCACTCAGGTCCAAACAACAAGACAAATCCACAATTCCAGCGATACACCGTGCAGGAATAAATTGCTGCGAGTGTGACCTGTTCCTTCAGGAATCCACTTGCTTTGCCGAACGCCACTGCATTGTTTCAGGCTGGGGATCGATCCGAGGGCTCGCTACGCCACTGCGGAGGATGCGGAAAGGACGCAAGAAGACGGTGACGGCAACAAATAATTACCCGCGTTACCCGCCCTGGTCGTCAGCTCACTGAATGTCCTTCCGCGCGAGCGAAACCGGCTGCAAGGCATGAAAAGCCTACTGCCACTCAATACCCAGGGACGACCCTGACCAGAAGGTCAATGCCCCCCGTGGAGGAGGCCAACAAAGAGAAAACCAGGAGCTAACAAATCTGCTTCCTCTCCGTGAATATTTACACACACACATACACACGCACGCGCGGGTGCGCGCACACACATACACACACACATGCACACACACACACACACACACACACACACACACACACACACACACACACACACACACACACACACTCACACGCACACACTAATCCCACCTCCACCACTGCTAGTTTGGCAGACTCTGCAGATAACCATTAATTTTGTAAGACTCGGATAGACGATTAAATTTAAAAGAAATGACCAAAGCGTTTCATGTTATCCATAGTCTGTGTCCAACACTAATAGTTATAACCAAGACGTGTAGTCAGCAGGTGCAACAGCTAGCTAGCACGATACTGACTGATGTGATACTGAAATTCAGGGACCTGATGATAAGCTCTATCACGTCTTGGATGCGCAAACCAGCAGCATTCCAACTTGGAAGGTTCAAAAACTATGAAATAAGGCGAGAAAGGGGAAGGTGAGCACACTCAAGACGAGAAAAAAATGATCATGGCAAACTAAGAATGGTAGCTTCGACAAGAAAAAGGAAAAACCACAGCAGAGGATGGCCGCGGCTCACTTCGAGGGCGTGAGGGATGAGTGGGGTGTGCACGGGGGGGGGGCTGGGATTGGGGAGGTTGAGGGGAAGGAGATTTGTGGAAGGGGTGTATATTTACCCACCAGCTTGTACTGCAAACGAAAATGATGTACATGTACGTTAATCGTACGTGTCCTTTGCAGATTAGTATTGTTTCCTTTACCTGGGGTAGAACTATCCGATGCGATGTCGGTGTTCTCCTCTAGAGCTGCGTTCCGCATAAAGGAAGACAATAGGATGTATGGAAATACACAAACACCAAAACATGCACATACACTCATACCCACACATAAACCCACACACATAAAAAAAACACTCATACACGCATACACATACACGCACGCACACTCACACGCACACACACACATGCACACACACACACACACACACACACACACACACATGCACACACACACACACACACACACACATGCACACACATGCACACACATGCACACATACACACATACACACGCACACACACACACACACATTTAGATGAATATATTTAGCAGTACAACAGACAAACTACCACAAGCCAAAATGCGTTTTTGTAAGTCTGTGTGTGCATGCATGTGTGTGTGTGTGTGTGTGTGTGTGTTTGTGTGTATGTGTGTGTGTGTGTGTGTGTGTGTGTGTGTGTGTGTGTGTGTGTGTGTGTGTGTGCGTGTTGTTGTTGTTTTCAGTTCTGTACGGTGGCAGGTCCCAGTTTGTCCGCATGTGCAGTGTCTTCCAAACGTCCATGTTTTTCCAGACTACAGTGGTTCACTTGACCACTTAGGGAAAGTCTTTCAACTTTTTTACCGTTGTGTGCCTTGCGATCATCGCATCAAATTTTACACGTCCATGTCGACATAATTATGGGCCGAGCCAAGCAAAATGTGGCTTAGGCATAATAAATAAAAGGGAGTTTGTCAACTGACAACCGCTCTATTTAGTTGCTATTCACTCTTTAGAAGGAAATTCTTTTATTAATAATGTTGAAAATTACTGACGTTTCACCCATTGTTTCACCCATCGTCAGACCCTGACGATTGGTGACTGGCCCGAAACGTCGATAAAAGACTACAACTATAAGGAAAAGAAGTTCAGAGATACTTCCCTCTCTTTTTCTTGTCACTACGTTTTTGTCCCTTATTGGATTTGCATGCTGTTTTCTTGACTCCTCACATCTATTTTTTCGTGTCTCTTCTACACATAATTTGAATGATGTATCTCTGAACTTCTTTTCCTTATAGTTGTAGTCTTTTAGCTTATTTCCATCATTCCTTGTAGTATTTTGACAAGAAGGGAACGAAAACGTTCAATACTTTAACACATGTCCTAATAATTGGCTGGTGTTGACTCTTGCGTAGATGCATGCGTAGATAATACATTTCTTGTAATAATTTTATTTATATATATCTTGATATATGAGCCAGGGACTATAGAAACCGCCCTACGACGTTTGATATCAAAATCAAGTTATGACGTTTCAAAGTCACGCGACTCAAAGTTACGCGAAGCGCAGAACTCGTCACTTTTGTTTTGACAAGACTCAAGAGCTGTCCTCTTGTTAGGTGTTCGGGGAAGGATTCCGAGCTCAAGCGATTGTCGAGAACTCATGAGGCTCCACTTACTGTGATTGATTATGGCTACAACATCTAGTAGACGACGCAGCTCGATTCTGTGTGGAGTTGACTAGTCCCTGATGCGAAGGCGCTTGAATCGGACGACGAGAATTTTTACGGATTCAGCGCTGGCACCCGTGAGTCGTCCGCGAGCGATTCAGACACCGATGCTGACAGCGACGGCGATGATATGCCACCTAAGAAGAAGACGTATGGAGTCACAGCAAGCTCGAGTGCTGCTAGTGTCGTGTCGCAAACGCCAAGCCCCGACAGCTCGGAAAATTCAAACGCGGAGAGTGACACCGACTACTCGGAATTGGATGACGAACCAGATACCCCCGCACCTGAGCCACCGACGACGGAGCTGGTGAAGCGTGGTCTCCTCAGACATACGCGATGGGATTGAGAGAGGCTGTGGATGCAAGTCGAAGTATCATTGGAAAGTCATTCCAGAGCAGCAGCTCGAGGACTACATATTTGAAGTCTCTAAACTGCGAGAATCGAAAAAGCGCTTCAACAGTTCAAACAGTTTGTTCTGGGCGCACTGACTGGAAGCATGCGAAAGTCGATGACTGGCGGTGGTGATCGACCTTTCTATTTCCGCTATCATGTACGTGGTTACGAAATGTGCAAAGACGTGTTCATGGCAGTTCATGCTGTTGGAAGTCATGTAATGAAGCGCCTTCAAAAAGGCAAACAAAGGAGTCGTTCAACTGGCACAACATGGCTTGACTGGGAGAACACCAGAGCACTTGGCCATTTCAGCAGACATAGAGCAGGATGTAGTGCAGTTTATTTAGTCATAATTATGCTAACATGTACGGTCTACCTCAACCTGCAGCGGAGCGAGGTCGTGCTGAGGACCCTCCAGTATACTTACCAGCATCCGAGAACAAGAAGTCTGCATACAACATCTACACCAAGACCGTCACACAGTATTCGCCTGTTCATTACAGTTCATTTTGCCACATTTGGAGGAGACAGGCAGCACATATCAAAGTGATGCATCCAAGGACAGACGTATGCGCATTGTGTGACAATCTGCGGTACAAAATTCGTGTCGCCCGTACAGAGGAAGAGACGGAATGTAGTGTCCAGGCGCTGCGTTCGCACACATCGCTAGCACAAGAGGAGCGGCAGTACTACTGAGATTTAGTGGACGGCGAGCAGGCGTCACTGGATGAAGCTGAGGGCATAGTTCACTATACATTTGAACTGCCTAACTAGCAAGAATGAAGATATACAAAGGACATTACATACTGTGTACATAAATTTGCTCTTTATCGCTCAATTGATATGCCATTATTAAATAGGTGGTTAGGCACATTTTACCATCGCAGATCAACTTGAAATTTTGTTTGAGCACATTACCATACCATACCAACATTTTGAGAGAAAAAAATTTCGGCAAAAAGTGCCATAGGGTGGTTTCTGTAGTCCCTGGCTCATATTATATGTAGAAAGGAAAAGGACATAAGGATACGAGTTAAGAGTAACTCTCCATCACTGTAATTGGATACTATATACAGTCAGAAAGTGCAATAACTAGGCACACAACTGACAAGAGTACTGAGACATTCAACGTCCTGACACCGGAGATGTGTTGAAGCTAGGTGTCAGGACGTCGAATGTCTCAGTACTTTTGTCAGTTGTGTGCCTAGTTATTGCACTTTCTGACTGTATATAGTATCCAATTACAGTATTATTATATTATATTATATTATATTATTATATTATTTTATTATAATAGTATCCAATTACAGTATTATTATATTATACTCAATCTAGTATCAATAGTATCCAATTACAGTGATGGAGAGTTACTCTTAACTCGTATAATGGGATTGGATATGGGGTGGATACAGGTGGATACAAGTGTAAGGCTTAGCGGGGCCCTGGTATGTAATCTTTGGACCAACTTGCCGGTTGGGAATTGTTAGAAACTTAGTGCTAGATGCCTATAGCATAGGGGAGGCAGTGTGTGCAATTTGTCAAGGTGCTAGCTGTTGGATTCCTGCACTACACAAGAGCCAATTAAATCCGAGGATAATATAGCACAGCCTTTTTGGCGGTGCTATATTATACTCAATCTAGTATCAATAGTATCCAATTACAGTGATGGAGAGTTACTCTTAACTCGTATCCTTATGTCCTTTTCCTTTCTACATTTATTTATGGCTCAACATTCGAGTTTCAAATTGCACACTTGATATAATTATACGTCAACAAACAATGGATCACTCGTAGTGTCTTCTACTCTGAGTTTCATGCACTGTGTGCAATCATTAGGCAAACAATATTCAATGCAAATTGGTCACAGCATAATGGGATTGGATATGGGGTGGATACAGGTGGATACAAGTGTAAGGCTTAGCGGGGCCCTGGTATGTAATCTTTGGACCAACTTGCCGGTTGGGAATTGTTAGAAACTTAGTGCTAGATGCCTATAGCATAGGGGAGGCAGTGTGTGCAATTTGTCAAGGTGCTAGCTGTTGGATTCCTGCACTACACAAGAGCCAATTAAATCCGAGGATAATATAGCACAGCCTTTTTGGCGGTGCTATATTATACTCAATCTAGTATCAATAGTATCCAATTACAGTGATGGAGAGTTACTCTTAACTCGTATAATGGGATTGGATATGGGGTGGATACAATCTATGGGCAGAACTGTTTCATCCTTTGTGGACTCATCAGCTCAGCACAGAGAAAAGGAGGCCGAACAAAAAGATATCATGGCCAGCAATCGAGGATATCTGAGAGTTGTAATTTTTGTACTCCTCCGAGGTGTGATTTTTGGCGTGCTGGGCCAAGCACAAGGAAGACATCTGCAAAAAAACTGCAGAAAATGGTTGTTGTTTGATCCTTTGGTGTAATCTTTGTTTCTAGTCGAAGCTAGTTGCTGTTTGGAGCAGAAACGCTGAAATTGACTATTTTCTGCATGTCCTCATACATGTACTCATGTACTCAGGCATGCAGTCTCACTCGTATTTTAGCTCTTTTTCTGGAATGGATGCTGCTCTGCGCCCCTTGGTGAACATTTCCTGCGCTCGTGGAGCAGCTGAAAAGGACCACTGGTATGTCTGGTTCCTGGTTTGAAAGTGGAGAGTCGACTTTAGTGCCTTGAAAAAGGAGTAGAGAGCGATAAAGGTACGTCTGTGGCTTATTTTTGAGTGTTCCTCGTACAGAACAAATTCAGACCAAAGTCAGCGCGATGATGATCGTACAGTTTTCTTGTGGATTTTTAGTTGTTTCATCTCGTATCTATGTCAGTATCTCGATGGTGAAGTGGAGAGGGTGATTTTCTTCCTCTAGGCTTCGTTCGGCCGACTTTGCTTCGTCCTCGTTGAAAAGTGATCCTGAAAAAGGTCGATTCGCAAAATTATGTTGATTTTCAATGTACGTGATGACATGCGATTGCTGGCTATGAAACGCATCAAGGTGCTGCATCATTCGTGAAAACCCCTCCCATGTCTCGACCATTTATAACTAAGTTTTACAACAAATCCATAACTTACCAACGGTATCTGGCAGAATCAAATTCAGTGAAAGGACAATGAGTAGAACCAAGCTGCCTGTTGTCAATCACATCAAAGAGAACAGAGCAATTTTAAAGTTAATTTGCCTTTAGGTTAATACTAGCAGTGCTGATTTCAGGGCAAACATTAGTGCCCCGGCAGATCCCCACCTTTTCACTACCAGCTTGTGAAACCAGCTGGTGTGGTGTGATCGTGGGAGCGTCTAAACAAGTAACCAAAAAGTTAACCCTTTGTGCGCTCAACGAGCGATTTCGCTCGTTTCAAATGCGCGTCACATTTTTGATCGTCGCGCTTGACTGGTTTACCGCATCGCGCCGAGACTTCACCACCGCGTACCTGAGAAAATTTCCGTGACGTAGGTACTAAACATGATGTAGGTCGCCACTAAAATTTTTTTGATAGCACGCTTTGAAAGAGCCTTTGCAATTATGTCAAAATTAGAATTTGGACTTATCCAGCGATGGATGCAGACGAGGCGCTTCGCCTAATACAAGACGCGGACCAAGCAGATCTCCCAGTAGAGGATATCGCTTGCTCTTCAGGCGACGAGGTAGGTGACTCGGACAACGATTTTATTTCGTCTGACGAGGAAGATCGCCTGAATGACGATCTCTTTTCCGACTTGGAGCAAATAGGATCCGATTCGGCTGACGATATCGCTATTCCTGTTCCCGTCGCTGCTCGTGGACGTGGCGCTGGACGAGGCAGAGGCCAAGCAGTAGGTGTCCCCGCGCGTGGAAGAGGGCGAGGACGTCGAGCTGCGACAGGGCGAGGACATTGAGCTGCGACAGGGCGAGGACGTGGAGCTGCAAGAGGGCGAGGACGCGGAGCTGCAAGAGGGCAAGGACGAGGACGTGGTATACAGTACGAAAATTGTAGTGGCTATGATGATGTTGACCAGCTGCAAACCAATACACCTGAGTTCAACATAACTGGCACTGGTTTGAACCTACCTGATAATTTCGCTCCAACATGTGAACTTGATTTCTTCAAACTATATTTCCCGGACGAAGTTGTGGATTCAATTGTCAAGTTTACAAATTTGTATGCGCACGAGCATATCGCTGAAAAAAAGACGTACCAGACGGATGGTGTGTGGAAGGAGACCAACCGTAATGAGTTTTACGGCCTCCTTGCATTTCTCTTCTTCCAGGGATTTCATCCTCTGCCTGCGACGAGGGACTACTGGCGCGTTACGTCGTTGTACAACGGAAACTATGCACGCTGCATGATTCGAACCTACCGGAGGTACTTAGCGCTGATGTGCTTCATCAAGATTGTGGACTTCAGGGCAGAGGATATAAATGATCGACTTCGTAAGGTGCGATACCTTCACGACCAGCTGCAGGCGGCCTGCAAGCGTTTGTTCATCCCTGGCAAGTGCGTTAGTGTTGACGAGCGCATGGTCAAGTGCAAGGGACGCGCTCCTTTTACACAGTATATGCCCAAAAAGCCCGTCAAATGGGGCTTCAAGGTCTTCGCTGCCTGCGACGCCCAAACCTCCATTGTTGTAAACTTTGAAGTTTACACAGGCCAGCAACCTGGAGGTGAAAATGGCCTGACTCATGCTGTGGTGATGCGGCTGGTCAGTGACGTGCGCGCCGGAAGTGTGATCTACACGGACAATTTTTACACTTCCGAAACCCTGGCCACATCTCTTCGTACCAAGCAAATATCGTTGGTTGGCACCGTCCGCGCGAACCGCACTGGATTTCCAGCCGTATTGCGGACCGACATGAAACAGTTCGAGAAACATGCAGAGCGAGGTGCAACACGCTATGTTCGCAACGGAGATCACCTGTACCAGCAATGGAAGGACAAGCGGTGTGTGTCAATGTACAGCAACATACATCAGGGCCATGAGCATGACACAGTAACAAGAAATGTCAAGATTGATGGTGCACACCAGCAAATGGAAGTGCAGAGGCCAATGTGCATCAGAGACTACAACAGCAGCATGGGTGGAGTCGACACGTTCGATCAGCTGATCGAAACGCACCGTGTGCTTCGCAAAACGAAGAAATACTGGAAGAGTCTCTTCTTGGATATGGTCGACGTGTGCGCTGTCAATGCATACCGCCTCTTTCACTTGTGGCAGAGCCAGCATCCAGGGGTGATAAGTCGACGATGCAACTTGCAGCACTCGGATTTCCGCTGTAACCTCATCCGGCAGCTGTCATCGATTGATGAGCATGCACCGCCACCGAAGCGCTCGTATCGCCCAGTGCCTGTTCCGCAGGATGTCCAGGTTCCTGTTGCTCAGCTTCACATACCTGGAGTGAGGAAAAGGAAGAACTGCAGAAACTGCACAGAAGTGAGTAACAAGCAGCACCAGTGTGTAACCTACTGCACTACGTGCGATGTTCACCTCCACATCACGAGCGACCACGACTGCTACGCCGCTTACCATGCACGCCACTTCCCGTGAAGGATATCTTATCTCAGTGCTGTGAGTTTCTATCTTGTCTACTGTATATTTGTACATAAAAGTATGGTTTCATTTTCTTCCTATGGTGCGCTCTGTAAATAACGCGGCTATACACTTGATTATGACAATATGTGCCTAATATGGCAACATTGGTAACCATGGCAACATTCTAACATAGTTTTTTGGATTCAGCCGAACGATTCCATTCAGAAAAACACATATTCTAATTACATATTCTCAAAAACTGTGGAGTTACAGGGGATTATTGTCGGAATGGAAAATTTGGTCATTTTCTCCGAAACCAGTGGACTCACAAAGGGTTAACTGGGACTGGAAATGATAAAGGATCCGGGCCGAAGCCGGATAAGGGCATTGTAGCAAGATACAGCAATAGAGGGATGGAAACTGGGACGGAAAGCGAATCCGATGGCGCCAGAGACGGGACGGTATGAGAAGAGGATGGAGACGCGGCAGAGACAGACAGAGCCGGATACATGGTTGAGAGACAGAGATGAGAAAGGCTATGGGACGGAGTGAGAACGTCGACAAAAAGGTTGAGGAGACCTGGGGCAATGCGGGAAGGATAAGATCGAAGGAGACAGGAACAGTTGGAGAGGGGAGGATGGAGGCGAATTTGAGAATAGGGCACAGGCAAGGGGACGAGATATGGTGGGAGCAGACCGACACATACAGAGAGAAGAGATGTAGACAGGTGCTGATAATGGAAGTGAGACCATGGTACGGCCATGGACAGAAAATGGGACAGGGTAACAGACAGAGAAAGAGACATAGACAGGGACCGTGACAGAGACAGAGGCAGACACAGAGGCAGAGATAGAGACAGAGGCAGAGAGACAGAGGCAGAGACAGGGACAGAGACGGGGACAGGGAAGAAGATGGAGACGAAGACGAAGACGAAGACAGGGACGGAGACGAAGTCGTAGACGGAGAAAATAGAGGGAGATAGAGACAAACAGAGCCAGGAACAGAGACAAGGACAGAGACGGAGACAAAGACGGAGACGATGACGGAGACAGAGACGGAATCGGAAAGGGAGACGGAGATGTAGATGGAGTCAGAGACAGAGAAAAGAGACGTATATGGAGATAGAGACAGAGAGGAAGACGGAGACGGAGACTGGGACAGAGACAAAGACAGAGGCTAAGACAGAGAGTTGGAGACAGAGAGGAGACGGAGTCAGAGACGGAGACAGAGACAGAGAGGAGACGGAGTCAGAGACGGAGAAAAGAGACAGAGACAGAGACAGAGACGGAGACAGAGACAGAGACAGAGACGCACACAGAAACAGAGACGGGGACGGAAACGGAGACGGGGACAGAGACAGAGACAGAGAGAGAGGCAGTGATAGAACAGAGACAGAGAGAAAGGCAGTGATAGAACAGAGACAGACATATACGCAGAGGCAGAGACAGAGGCAGAGACAGGAACAGGCACAGGGAAAGAGACAGAGGCAGAGATCGGGTCAGGAATATAGACAAAAAGAGACAGAGGCAGAGACAGAGGCAGAGAAAGAAACATAGACTGAGACAGAGGCAGAGAAAGACACAAAGGCAAAGGCAGAGGCGGAGACATAGGCATAGACATAGGCAGAGACAGAGACAAAGACAGAGAAAGAGACGGAGACGGAGACGGAGACGGAGATGGAGACGGAGGCGGAGGCGGAGACGGAGACGGAGACGGATACAGGGACAGGGACAGGGACAGGGACAGAGAAAGAGACAGAGACAGAGACAGAGACAGAGACTGAGACAGAGAAAGAGACTGAGACAGGGATAGAGACAGAGACAGAGACAGAGACGGAGACAGGGATAGAGAAAGAGATAGAGGCAAAGACAAAAGCAGAGAAAGAAACATAGACCGGGACAGGGGAAGAGACAGAGACAGAGGCAGTGGCAACGACAGAGACAGAGGCAGAGACAGAGACAGAGACAGGGACAGGGACAGGGACAGAGACAGAAAGAGCAAAAGAGACGGGGACAGAAACAGAGACAGATGCAGATTCAGATCCAGAGACAGAGACAGAGACAGAGACAGAGAAGGAAACAGATGCAAGGACAGAGACAGAGACAGACAAAAAGACAGAGACAGCGACAGAGCCAGAGACAGAGGCAGAGGCAGATGCAGAGGCAGAGGCAGAGGCAGATTCAGAGGAAGAGGCAGAGGCAGACACAGACGCAGAGGCAGAGGCGGAGGTGGAGGCGGAGGTGCAGGCGGAGGCGGTGGTAGGTGCAGGGGGAGAGGTAGAGGCAGGGGCAGATGCAGAGACAGGAAAAGAGGCTGACGCAGAGGCAGAGGCAGACGCTGACGCAGAGGCGGAGGTGGAGGCGGAGGTGCAGGCGGAGGCGGCGGCAGAGATAGGCGCAGGGGAGAGGTAGAGGCAGAGGCAGATGCAGAGACCGAGGCAGAGGCTGATGCAGGGGCAGAGGCAGACACAGACACAGAGGCGGAGGCGGAAGTGGAGGCGGTTGAGGAGGCAGATGCAGATGCAGGGGCAGAGGCGGAGGCAGGTGCAGAGGCAGAGGCAAAGGCAGACCAAGAGGCAGAGGCAGAGGCAGACGCAGAACCAGCGCCAGACACAGAGACACAGAAAGAATAGGAAACAGAGACACAGAGAGAATAGGAAACAGAGACACAGAGAGAAAAAGAAACAGACAGGGGCAGTGGCAGAGACAGAGACAGAGACCGAGACAGAGGCAGACATAGAGGAAGAGACAGGGACAGGCACATGGACAGATACAGAGATCGGGACAGGGACAGAGACAGGAACGGAGACAGAGGCGGAGGCGGAAGTGGAGGCGGTTGAGGAGGCAGATGCAGATGCAGGGGCAGAGGCGGAGGCAGGTGCAGAGGCAGAGGCAAAGGCAGACCAAGAGGCAGAGGCAGAGGCAGACGCAGAACCAGCGCCAGACACAGAGACACAGAAAGAATAGGAAACAGAGACACAGAGAGAATAGGAAACAGAGACACAGAGAGAAAAAGAAACAGACAGGGGCAGTGGCAGAGACAGAGACAGAGTCCGAGACAGAGGCAGACATAGAGGAAGAGACAGGGACAGGCACATGGACAGATACAGAGATCGGGACAGGGACAGAGACAGGAACGGAGACAGAGGCAAAGACAGAGGCAGAGCCAGATCAGGAGACACAGGCAGACACCTGGACAGATACATAGACAGAGACAGAGGTAGAGATAGAGGCAAAGACAGAAGCAGAAAAAGAAACTTAGACCGAGACAGAAGAAGAGGCAGAGACCGATTCTCAGTCAGAGACAGACACAGACACAGACGCAGAGACCGAGACAGAGACAGGGACAGAGAAGAAGACGCGAGAGACAGATACAGGTACAGATACAGATACAGTCGCAGACACAGAGATAGAGACAGAGAAAGAGACAGACACAGACAAAGAGACAGAGACAGAAACAGAGACAGAGGCAGAGGCATTGACAGGGATGGATACAGACAGAGACAACGACAGAGAAAGAGACAGAGACAGAGATATGGTCAGGGACAGGGACAGACACAGAGACAGAGACAAAGACAGGGACAGAGGCAGCGAGAGAGACAGAGACTAATACAGGGAGTTGGAGACCTAGACAGAAACAGTGTCAGATACAGAGATAGAGGCGAATACAGAACAGAGGCAGACATAGAGACAGAGACAGAGGCAGAGACAGTGGCAGAGACGGGACAGGCGAAGGGACAGATACAGAGACAGAAATCGGGACAGAGACAGAGGCACAGACAGAGACAAGAACAGAGACATGGACAGAGACGGAGACGGAGACGAAGGCGGAGGGCCACAGAGACGGATACAGAGACAGGGACAGAGATGGAGACGGAGACAGAGACAGAGACGGAGACGGAGACGGAGACACAGGCATAGACAGAGTCAAAGAGAGAGACAGAGGCAGAGGTAAGGGCCAAGGGACGGAGACAAAGGCAGAGATCGAGACAGAAAAAGAGACAGAAAAAGAGCTAGAGCCAGAGCCAGAGCCAGAGCCAGAGCCAGAGCCAGAGCCAGAGCCAGAGCCAGAGCCAGAGCCAGAGCCAGAGCCAGAGCCAGAGCCAGAGACAGAGACAGGGGCATGGACAGAGAAAGAGACAGAGAAAGAGACAGGGGCATGGACAGAGACAGAGACAGACAAAAAGACAGAGACAGAAACAGAGCCAGAGACAGAGACAGAAACAGAGCCAGGGACAGAGACAGAGACAGAGACAGAGGCGGAGACAAAGTAAGAGACAGAGGCAGGGACAGGCACAGGCACAGGCACAGGCACAGGCACAGGAACGAGGACAGGGACAGGAACAGAGAAACAGAGAGACAGAGGCAGAGACAGAGAGAGAGAGAGAGAGAGAGAGAGAGAGAGAGAGAGAGAGAGAGAGAGAGAGAGGGAGAGAGAGAGAGAGAGAGAGAGAGAGAGAGATAGAGAGAGAGAGAGAGAGAGAGAGAGAGAGAGAGAGAGAGAGAGAGAGAGAGAGAGAGAGAGAGAGAGAGAGAGAGAGAGAGAGAGAGAGAGAGGCAGAGACAGAGACAGAGACAGAGACAGAGACAGAGACAGAGACAGAGACAGAGACAGAGACAGAGACAGAGACAGAGACAGAGACAGAGACAGAGACAGAGACAGAGACAGAGACAGAGACAGAGACAGAGACAGGGACAGAGATAGAGACAGGGACAGAGGCCAGGACAGAAACAGACACACAGACAAAGACAGAGACAGACAAAAAGACAGAGACAGCAACAGAGCCATAGACAGAGGCAGAGGTAGAGGCAGAGGTAGAGGCAGAGGCAGAGGCAGAGGCGGAGGCGGAGGCGGATGCGGACGCGGACGCGGACACGGATGCTGAGATTGGGAAGGTGACGGTGACGGGGACGGGGATGGGGACAGGGACATGGACAGGGACAGGGACAGTAACAGGGACAGGGACAGAGACCAGGGCAGAAACAGAGACAGAGACAGAGGCAGAGACCGAGACCGAGACTGAGACCGAAACACAGGCAGAGGCAGAGGTAGATGCAGATGCAGAGGCAGAGGCAGAGGCAGAGGCAGAGGCAGACACCCAGACCCAGACAGAGACAGCTACAGATACAGCGACAGAGGCAAAAGCAGAGACATGGAGAGACATGGAGGCAGAGTCATAGATCAAGGTTTAGTTGGCCAGAGACGGGACAGAGATAGAGATAGAGTCTGAGACAGATATTCGAACAGAGGCGGGGCGGAGATAGAGATAGAGTCTGAGACAGATATTCGAACAGAAACAAGGACAGAGAAGAGAGAGATAGGTGAACACATATTGAGCCAACAGTAATTTATCCTTTAGAAATATTCTCCTAAAACATACCGGTATGTCTGGCGTCCATCTCCATCTCCCCAAACCTAGAGTGTGTACACATAAAAACACGGATAAAAGTAAACACAATAGCGAGAGTTCCCAGGTTGCCTAGAGTGCTCAACACCACAAGGATGGAGCATTACCACAGAAGGCAGAAGAGAATAGAGACAGCCGGCTAGGTCATTGTTGTAACGCTGCGTTTCATGCACATAGCAAAGCTAAGGCAATCCTCAGGCAACTGAAGTTGTCTGATGATTGCCTTAGCTTTGCTATGTGCATGAAACGCAGCGTTACAACTATGACCTAGCCGGCTGTCTCTATTCTCTTCTGCCTTTTGTGGTGAAAGTAAACACGTGCAAACGCACGCATTCACAAACTGAAGCTAAACACAAGGACAAACATACAAAACACGGGTATTACGACAATTGCACAACTGCACACAAGCCAGTGCACACACACGCACACACACACACACACACACACACACACACCCATGCATGCAGAAACGCACACACGCTCACGCACACACACACACATGCACGCGCACATGCACGCACACACACACATACCATTGGACCATTGGACGGCCATCGCCGGAGGCGGTGATAGCGATACTACAGCAGAAGCCATAGCAACTTGTGCTGGGATTGCACCATTCAACAGCTTGCAAGGCTGAAGGATTGACCACAACTATTCAGCCTGGTCTAAACCACACAGCCAAAACCAGTCATGACTGTGCCGGGTACTGTCCTTGTGCGGCAGCTGCGACTGACTTCTACTTGTTCTACTATGTCACACTAGGAGTAAAGTCTTTTTATGAAATACTTCCTCCGTTAACAAAAACTTCGTGATGGAATTTTGAGGGGCTGATTTGGGCACAAACTGCCGTGAAATGAGTCGCAATCACTTTTTTGGCCTTCCCTGGCATGCCATGACAGAGGAACGATGCAAGGAAAGCGACCTTTCACAACAAGCCGAGCGGAATCGATGGTTGCACTGTGGAAACATAGGTGATGACAGTCATGGCGAGCGAAACTGAAATACCACTTCTCCGAGGGGATATTGCGCTGCTTGGCCTCTCTACCACTTTAGCACTGAGTACGTTGGAGAGTGATAGAGAGCGATAAAACGGAGCAGCAAGCCCACACAATGAGCGAGTGAACAAGGAGCTGCTCCGATCGCACGGCTCAATGAAAATAATTCTGAACTCAAGTTCTTGTTCAACCTGCGCAAAGCCCAGATTCAAATGCTGATGACCATGCATTCTTTCAGAAGTCTGCAGTCCGATGCGAGTCTTGTGGGTAAAGAAAGTTGACTGGACTTGCTAGCCGCTGCCGTTCAGTGCTGGTATCCATTAGAGAAAATGGAATCAGTTTAGCTGTGCCTTTACTCCTCGTTTCGCGGAGTTCCGGAGAGCGAAGATGAAACCAGGGAGTCGTTAAAAAATTTCACGACTCCCTGGTGGAAACGAGTAATCGCCATCACGGCGGATCACGCAGCTTGAAAGCAAACTTACTTGAACGACGGTGACATCAAGCGGAGTGTGATCAAAGAAGCCGAGGCAAGGCTGAAACGAGCTGAACAACGACTCGAGAGAGATGACGACTCGCGTACAGCAGATGACGACTCGCGTTCAGCAGATGACGACAGCGACGCAGGTCAAAAATGAATCGAGCGAAAGCGACGCAAACTGAACTCTCTGCTCATTCCGCCAACAGTTTCTCTTGTAAAGACGCTGTAGATAGGCTGAATCACCTTCGTCCAGTGATTTGCAGTCGATACAAACTGTTCTTGACCTGTTCTACTGTCCATTCAGAAAAAGATGGGCCCTGGCTCTGGCGAGCTCCCGTATTTGGCGATTTTTCGTGATTTCATTGTACACAGTGCAGTTCTGCGAAATTTGAACTTTGAAAAAGAGTCCAAAAAGGGTACCTGAACTGGGGTTCGAACCCCACAATGCACTGTTGCAGGCAGGGTCAACGGCCTGGATTTTGATGTTTTTTTCCAATTCAATGCTTCTGGGGCAAAACCTGGCCGATATCCTATTCTTGTTATGGCTTGCTTTTTGGACAAATAGACTTCAGAAACAAAATTGGAAGAGGATTCCATAGGGGATTGCAGAAAAAAATTCTAAAAAAACTCAAAGTTTGACCGATTTATGGCCAAAAGCTAGAAGTCCATCTTTTTCTGAATGGACTGTAAGCGCTTTCATATCTATCAAAATCCATCACGAAGTTTTTGTTAACGGAGGAAGTATTTATTTCGGGGCCGCATTTTGACACTAGTTCGTTTCTTCTGTTCAGAGACTTTGGGTTGTTTGCACTATTCACTATAGTAAGGTTCTTGATTCTGCATAGGTTGCACCTTTTCGGTTTGTTGAAGTACGCCTGTGCCCTTGTGTGAACATGTCACTGAACAGAGAATGGCGGTACCGCACGTTTCAAGTTCCACACATGGATTGAGAGTTCAGTCTTGTTCTGATACCGTTTGTGGTTGAAGCTCATTGTATGGTTATTGTACCGGTCCTTATTGTACTCTCTATCATTTTACTGTTGCTTGATAAACTATTGATCTCGACAGGCTATCACCATCAAGCAGGCGCTGTGCGGTGCTACGGCAGTTACATGTCTTGGCAGGGGGTTGTGGCTGGCATGTAGGCGCTGTGAGAACTCGTGTTTTATTCCCGTAGCTATGAGAGGACATTACTTCAGTAACGTCTGGCGCTAGCCAGAGTCCCAACAGCTTTAATTTGATGTTTGTTTGTGGCGGACGGACATCCATCTGGCGCTATCCCGTAACTGTCCCGTTCCGTACCCTACCATCAAAGACAGCTGGCCACAAACAGCTGGCCACAATATTCAAGTAGGGCTTTCAAATGCAAGATCACAACGTGAAGCAACTTGGAAGAATGAGTATGAATGCGAAGTGTATCGGGTAATGCATGTACTTGGTCCGCGTCAGCGATATTGTCGCTTATCTTTCAGCTTTGTTTATATGTCGCCAAAGCTCACTCGGCAGGCCATTTCATCCCAAATTTGGTTAGTAAGTTAGTTTACTAGTACCTGAAAGGTCTAGCTACAGTTCGAGTGGATTTCGAGAGCGACGGGTGGGTGATTCTGATTGATACAGCGCCGAATCAAAATAGATTATCTTGTTACGCTGTGCAGGCAAGAGCAGCGCAAGCCACCACAAAGTAATCGGCTACTCGGAATCAGATCCATTTTGCTGAACGGCCGAGATTGCTCACCTCAGGGATCGCTCGTCAAGCTGAGATCTCAGCTCCCTTACCTCCAACTCAATGCTCAGAGTATCCAGCGCGTCGTGGAGATTTGTAAGTACTCTATGCGTCGTCGTCGTCGTGCAAAATAAAATCTTGCAAAGAACGGCGTCTGATTTGAACCACACAGGCCGTCGTACTGCCCACACAAAGTCCTATAGAGAAGGCGACCGTCACCATCGACTTCTGTTTAGAAAATAGCCAGGCAGCGGTGAAGAAGAGAGATGAGCTTGCAAAAGCAAGAGAGTCGAACGCGAGCAAAAATATTTGTCACCAGCGTCGAGAGCAGCGACGAAGAAGACCGAAAAAAGTAGGAACCCTTCCTTGGACTATAAATTCATTACAGCTAGTTGTTATTCTATGCCTTACCGTCCATCGTACCAAGTTTTATAACTTAAAGTGCACGCGTTCATGTCCAAAGTCAAAGTTCAAATTGTCGAAAGATAAGCGACAATATTGCTGACGCGGACCAAGTAGGGCGATTGTGCGCGTTCAAATCCCAGGTTATGATTGAAAAAAAAATGAGAATTGAAAAATTTATAACATCCCTATGATTTTTTGCCTAGGTCAGTGGTGGTGAGGTTTCGTTAGCTCCGCCGACCAGATTTCTCGACGTCATGGTCACCTAGACGCACCAATGGCTTCACCCCGGGCTTCCATGAAAATTACTAAGAGTGCTCATTGCATGTAATAATGCTACTTTATGCGAACCTCAGTTACTTGATACTCTGACATGTTTTCCAATCGTCAAGAAATTTGAAAAAGCTACACATCTCTTTGGATGTAGTGTGATCAGGACTATCAAGTTTCAAGGCTCTTGTCGCGGTGTGAGTGCGCCGCAAAATGAAATGAAGGTGTCCAGAAGCCAAGCGATTCTCAGAAAGTGTTTGTACCTTGGGCATACAGTACTGTCGGGCGCCGAAGAACGGCCAGGCTAGAATTTCATCAAACACAGCTTACCAATGTATACACGAGGACTCAACTGCCCATCGATTGTAGTACATGAAAATATGAACGGACTAGGCTAGGAGGCTGACCCCCAGTTCTTCGGCGACCGACAGTACTGTAATAGCATAACATCGCTAAGCAGTGCAAGAAGTCATAATACTCTGCAGGACAGCGATGACAGGGTGGGAGGTTGAACAAGAGAGACAGGAAGAGAGACAGAGCCTCAATGAGGCCGGGAATTAGATATAGAGAGAAAGGATGAGGGTGACTGAAATGAGAAGGTGCGAGAAGAAGAACGAGTGAGAGACGGGAAGAGATGGTGCTAGGGCGCCGACTCAGTGGAAAGGGTAGTGGAGGCAGGGCGGGAGAGACAAATGCCTAACACCTTGAAGTACCCAGAGTCCCGTAATAACTGGCCTCCTAACAAGAATCAATTGTCGGACAAGCTTACCGAAGAGCTTAATGCCGGTTCGTCCAATTTGGTCTCCTTCCGCCTCTCTATTGTAATGGAAAGTTGGTTACGTTCCAAGTTCCAGGATTAAGTTCACCGAGTAAATACAACCACAACGTAGTTTGAAAAGCTGACGAATCCAATACTGAGCTAAAAGCAAACTCGGGACTAGATGTCTCTTCTCTATGTCACAGCTTCCTTGCAAAAAGGACAACGAGGAATAAGTAGGATGTTTCAATTGTTTGTTTGTTCCGCAAACAAAGATCTGCCGTGGGCCAACCCATCCGCGACTCGGACTGTAAGATATACTAGTACAGAGGTCTTACAGTGCTAGTGACAGTCATGTCAGTGTACTGCACGGCCGTGCTAGCTCTTGCGCATGCGCAGTGAACGATATTCTTTTTTTACGAGATGGCTTGGCTGACGCAAAAAGGAAAACTTTCCATTACTTGTATCGGTTGTCTAAATGCACTTTGAACTGATAACCCCTCCGTCAGACATTCCATATTCATCATTACCTGATACAGTCATGTGCAAAGTTAGTTCTGTACAGTATACATGTACTCATGTACTTCCAAGATTGCAAGAATCACTCATCAGTACTCAGTACTACCAAGAGTAGATAAACAAGAGTGTGCAACTCCGGATCTTTCCTGCACAATCTGCAGATAGCCAGATACCCCGCCCACGGCGGAATTTTTTGTTGAGGTCACCTTTTTTCGTAGAAACGCGGACTTTGCCGCAGAGCAGTGTGAGAGCACGTGCTGGGCACCGACCTTGTAGTGTAAGCCCGGCCAAGTGCACGAGGGAAACCTCTCCAAAAGGCTCGAAGCGCGTGCGTCGTCGAAAAGATTACGTCAACAAAAAATTCCGCCGTGGGCCAACCCATCCAGTCCATGCGCCAAGGTTAAGGGCCAAAAATGACCCGAATCTTTATGCAAAATGAAGATGACGACGCCGCTTTTTTCGACTTTTTCTGTGACCAATTTTGAGCAGAATCATCATTTTGATCGTCTTCGATTTGGCATGGAAGACTTTCATGAATGCTATTGTAACTTGGCCTGCTGAGGGCTAGGATAGTCCCTAAACAAAATCTGGAAGCCGTTCCGCCAGAGATTTTTCCGTCATGTTGCAGCAGAGCCACTTTTCTCAATTTTGCGTCGTCCAGAATTTATGATTTTTGGATGCCAAAATACTTGATGGCGTGAGAACCAAAAATGAACTACCGGACACCGTCCAGACCTCAGGTATGTATAGTCCATTGTCCTAGGCTGCTCATAAAGCAGAAATTGTCTTGATAGTTACTTGCCCAAAAATTTGGCGAATTTTTCCTAATACCCTAGTTGCCAATGCACGAGAATCAGGAAAACTGGTATGGCTGATGAATTTCTGATTTTCTTCTCGTAAACTTGAGAAAAATTATCTACGATGTTACAGATATTAATAGGTGTTTTGAATTTAAACAAATACACTTCGAAAGGCTGATCACGTTCTCAGATCAGCTGCAAACGAGGGTCAAAATTGTAGTTCAGACTACGCGGCGATGTCCATTGAGGCACTTCACCCGATTTTGCAGTTCATACATGGTAGTCATGGGAATTTGGGTAGAATTAAATAAGTATGTATGCACTCTTATTTACTCCATAGACAAAGACATGTTCTGGAGTCTCATGGTGTTTGGCAGGCGCAATTATTGCTTTCATCGTTTCTCGGTGAATTAACTCACTCCACCATTCCACACTGCACTCTTAGCCGACCCACGCCGCTTGCACATCACCAACACAACGGGGACATTCCTGTTGAGATATTCCTGCCCCGTAAGTCAAGAAAAAAGGACAGCATTACAGTGAACAGACCCTGACAAGAGGACCATATCGTAATGGCCCATGCGCTTATACACACGCGTTTGCCGTATTTGTAACTTTTGCAGGTCGATTGGTCTCACATAGAGGCTCGCACATGTGCTTGTAGTTGTGTTACCAGTATGGAATGTGGAAGCTGTGCATTAAACCCTGTAAAAATGGCATATGGTGGTATCAGAGTGTCGTGGTCCGTGGGATTGGGTTCACCTATGAAGTACAAGTAGGGCTGAAACGATTATACCGATTACTCGGTCATTGATCAATAATTCCTCAGAATCAACTTCATAATCATTACGTTATAGATTACTCGTTAGGGATGTTCAGTTCAAAACGTACTGGAAACCCCGTTTTGTGAAGTTTGAATTAGTTTCCACCGTGAGTACAGTAGTTCCGCGCATATAAGCCCATAGGCCTATATCCGGATATAAGCCCACCTCCGTTTATAGCCCCATGGGCTAATAAACAGACCCAAACACCGTTACGGAACCGATAGTACAGCATGTCAGTGCAGACTACATTACCAGTTCCGGTACCTACGGTAGGCGGACAACCGAGCACGGACTTGTATTTTTTTGCGTGCCAGCTTCAAAATTCGAATATAGGCCCAGGGCTAAAAAACGAACCATTATTACTGATTTTTTCCGGGAAAATGCATTATTTCGTATATTAGCCCATGGGCTTATATGCGCGGAACTACGGTTTGCAGTTGCCAGGGGTATGGCTTATGTTCTGAGGTTCAATTGCATTCAGAATACATTGTAGTAGTTTACATGTATACTAGTCACGATGCTTATGACTAGGTGTGGCTTTTCATTTTGTTTTTGTCCATGCAGGAGTCAGGATTATGCCATCTACTGAACATTGTCGCATGCGTTCCTATAGAGCAAGCTGGCTGCTCTCCATCTTGATTATGGACCTCAAGTGTGGACCCAACTGGTTAGAGAAACGAAGGAACAATCGTCATGGTGTACTCTCAGGCCAAGGATATGCCTTGTGAAATGTGCCATGTGCAGTTACTAGAGGGATTGTCTCATTCTTTTTCAAGCTGTTCGGTCACAGGCAATACTGTCACATCCCATGCACGGCTGAACTGGTTTTAAGTTAACCCTTAGCGGTGCATCAGTCATTAACGACTGATATTGTGTACGTACCGTAAAACTGTCGTAACTCCATCGATTTTAGTCCTGTTGCAAATATCGAAATATGTAGATCAAAGAGGAAGCTCCAAGCTTTCCAATGGTGTAATCGCTTTTGCGATAGGAGAAACGATGATAAAGATATGGCGCTCGAAAGTTGGATCGCGGCACTAAATTGTTCAAACGTCTCAAAATCATTTTTTTAAAGAGTACGTGCACATCCATGATGTCCTTTGCCGAGGAATGCGGTCCAGCGTTTCGAACACAGCACGCTGACCATTTACAGCTCGTTTGTAGTGGATTGTGTGGGTTTGGTCTGGTGGGATTCGAACCCGTGTTTAAACAAGCCACTGGAGACAGATTTTCAGTGCCTCTGTCTTGGTCGAGGTTTTTCCAATCATATTCTGTGCACATATGGGTATCCAAGTGCCTATCGAGTATCATGGTCATGGTCACTGCATACAGATCCATGTGGCTCTCGAATATGGACAACAGTCTTCTGTTTGATGGCCAGGCCTGGTGATGTTGTCCTGATTTGGTCACTCTATCTTATGCGGATATTCAGTGTGTAAATGCTGGTGCTGGCTAGACTGTGAAATATGGGGAATGACACATGTGCTTTTCTCAAGATGCTCGTGTAGAATTCATTCCCTTTGACCGAAAGCTTGTGTTCCCGGATCCTGTTTGTAGCTGCACACAATTTCTCCGTTCTTCCTTGTGGTTAACTTTCGCCTCCGACTATCCCTAACCATCATCTCATTGGGGCGTCTGTCCATGACGTGGCTGGCTGGCATCGGAGTTGGGCACTGCCCTGTCCTCCACTGGCATAGTGTTGAAACTAACTGACTTGTATGTCACATACTAGCTGGAAGTTTTTAAGGGTTCGGTTTCAGTCTTTTTATAACTATAGTAGCTTTACCATTCCTATTACTTAGCTATTTCCTTTTCTTGGCCTTAGGACACTTTCTTCACCATACACTGTGTTTCTTTGGCCGTAAAAGAGGCAGTCTGCACTTGTATTGAGTTTCCTCATTTTGATGGAGATGGAACTTTGAAGAAAGCACACATATTGCACTTCCTGCCTGTGTCTTGGCTATAAGCACTTTCAGCTGCTAACATGTGGTTGATTGAAACCAGGGTGTGCCAGATTATTGATCAAGAATGCATGCTGCAGCTCGGCTGTTTTGTTCCTTTTCTTATGTAGATCTACAGTGAAGGAATCGAAATCGCATGTAACGTGCAATGTGTTTGCAAGGTAGATAATGTAAAGCCCCCCCCCCCCCCCCCCCCCCCGGAATACCTGCGCTCGAATGTACTATCATGTGGTCCATGTGCATAGTCATGATAATTGTATTGGTTCAGCGCTGTATTCCGGTGTATGTGCTGAAGTTGTTTACAGGTAGAAATTGACGGGGGCACACCAAGTTCTTTACATTACATGTACATGTACAGTAGAGCCTCGTTAAAGGGGAAGTTAAGCCTAAAATCAAATTTTCACCAGGTGTAGTCTTCGGGGTGCTGAGTCGAATGGTCTTGGTCCGAGGAAGCTGAGACGCTCCCTTCCTTCTTTATTCCCAAACGAACTCGTGCGCCTCCACCGAAACTGGGTGACTGCGCCCTACTAGATGGGGATTTGTATGCGAAATGTCACTAAAAGCGCCCAGTCACCAGTCACCTGGTCACCGTGCCTACAGGCTACAACTAACAGCATGTTTGAGCAAGTTTCTGTCACTCGAGTTGAACCTTTGAGTTGAACCTTGGTGTTGTAAACCACCAGTTCTCAATTGGGAAAGGCCTTCGCGCTTATGGCATTGTATTCGTTGAAATGTTGTATTTCGACTCCGCCGTACCGCTGATGTTGCTGCATGGCATACGCTATATGCGTTGTGTGCGTTTTGCTGTATACGCTGTTATGTCCAGTTTTATCTGCTTATGTTTTGCATGTACGCTGTTTTTGCATGCTATAAATAGCTGGTGTTATTAGTGTTCATTGTTAATTATTCGATGAAGTGAAATATACTGTGTAAAGGAAAAGAGTTGTCCTCGTGCCGTGTGGTCGTACGATCCTGACAATTTAGAGAATCTTAGAGGGTTCATAACATTTGGCGACCACGCCAGGATAGGAGCGAGCATGGCAGAGGAACTATGGAACAATTTGGAAGCCAGCTTTATCGACAATGGAGAGCGGTTAGGATTAGAAGGCGAGTTGTTGAAGGTACATGTGGAGCAGAGGCTCCAACAGTACGCGGAGCGTGAGGAGCGCAGTGCCAGACGGCGAGAGGAGGCGCTCCGCACCGAGTTTGCCAAAACACTAAAGGAGATTAACGAGCGCATCGCCAATGCGCAGGAGGGTGAGGGTAAAGCCACGATGGGAGGTACAGAGGAATCTCCCAGTCACAGCGGTGGGCGTCAACCAGTGATGAAAATCCCCTCATATGATGGAACGCAGCCATTGGAGCGTTATCTTGACCTGTTCGAGGACATCTGTTCCAAGAACGAGTTCGAAGAAAGCGAATGGCTGCTGCGACTGCGCATCGCGCTAGCGGGTAGCAAAGCGGAGAGGATATGTATTGGATGCAATAATTACGAGGAAGCAAAACGAGAGTTGCTTGCCACGCTCGGAAAGACTCCGGATAAAGCGTGGAAGACATTGCTGACAGGCAAGCAGCGGTCAGATGAGTCGTTTCATCAATACGTTGTCCGTGTTTGCCGAGAGGTAGAGGTGTGGGCCACACTCGCTATGACAGAAGATGGCGAGGTGGACACCAAGTATAGCGCCGATATAGGAAAAATGTCCCCGGTGCTGCAAGCAATGGCAAAGCAGGTAATCTTGGAGCAATACGGACCTGAGATGAAGACGTACCTGGTCGAACGGCAATGCTACGGGATGTCACTGCGCCAGGTACAGGAGCACGGCGCGTCTTACCAGGTCGCGCACGGACGACAGGGTGATACTGCCAGGAAGCCAGTAGAACGATCCGTGCCAAGGCCCACGGCGTCGGCACAGTGCATGGCGATATCGGTCGCAGATGCAGAGAAGCAGCTAAAGTCGCTGCCACAGGAAGGGAGAAAGGGTTTTCTGCAGCGAGAGAGACTCTGCTGGAACTGCCTTAAGTATGGCCATATGGCCAGAGAATGTCGGTCAGGCTCGAGATGCACGAAATGCCAGAGGAAACACCACCTGCTAATACATGATGTGTTGGATAGAGCAGGTTACAGCCGGGAGAAACCGACTGAGATAGTTACGGAGAAGAATGTTGGGTCGTGCTGTCTACGCTCGCCAAGTGTGCGGCTGATGACCGGAGTGGCACGAGTTGAGGGAAGAACTCGAAACGCGAAGGTTCGCGTGTTCCTGGACTCGGGTGCTGAGGCGTCATTCATGACTGCAGCGTTGGTGTCAGCAATCGATGCAGAACACGTTGGGGTTGAAAATGTAGAGGTGAAGCCGTTCGGCGCGGAACCAACCCAACAGCGCATGGATAAGTACGCCATCACGATCCAGGGTAGCTCCGCTAGCATTCGGGTACGCGCGTTCGTGAAACCAACGCTTGAGCTGGACCTGAAGTGCGCAAGTCCGCAGACCATTGCGCAGTGGCACAGTTGGGGAGTAGAGCTGAGTGACAAGCCTCAACAAGGGACATCAGACGAAATACATATGCTGATTGGTGCAGACTATATCAACGCGGTAATGCACAGCAAAAAGGAAGTTAATGGTGAGACGGTGTGGAACACAGAGATAGGTAATGTATTATCTGGTCCAGCGTCTGCACCAAGTCGAAACAGTCAGCCGGTGACCGTGTCATGTGTCACAGCCCACATCGACAAACTATGGCAGTTGGATGAACCTCCAGAACAACATCAGCACCTGCCATCTTTCCCGCTATGTCGCCAGGGCAGCGGGTACCAAGTGGGTCTCTTGTGGCGAAATGAGCGTCTCCCAACAGATAACTATGCTCAAGCTAGAGTCATCGCAACGCGGCTTCTTGAAAAGCTGAAGAGGAATGGGAAGCGTGCGCTCTATGATGATGTGCTGATCAGGGAGTACCGCGAGCTTGGAGCAATTGAGCTGGAGCCATGTGAGAGCGATGCCGGGTACTATGTACCGCATCATGGTGTGTTCGGCGAGCACGCTGCAACCACGAAGTTAAGAGTGGTGTTCAATGCCTCGGCGACGGCGCCAGATGGCAAGTCGTTGAACGACATGGTTGACCCTGGACCGTCGCTATTGCCGAGTCTCGCAGGTATGCTATTACGGTTCCGTGAATATAAGAGCGCGCTGCAAGCGGACATCCGCAAGGCTTTCTTCATGGTCGCGGTTAATCCCGAAGACCGTCCGTACCTGCGTTTCTTGTGGCCCGGTCGAAGCGACAGCGATGAACTGTTAACCTGGAGGCTAACGAAACTGCCATTTGGCGTAAACTGCTCGCCATACATGCTTACTGCGGTGATTCAGCATCACTTGAAGGAGCTACGGGCGTTGTCTGCACCCAAAGAGCGAGATCGTATTGATCTCTTGCTCACGAGTTTCTACGTTGACGATTTGGTCTCTAGTGTCTCAAATGCCTCGGAAGCTAAGGAGATGCAAGAGTTCAGCGTGCGTGTGCTTACGGATGCTGGCATGGAGTTACGCAAGTGGCGAGGCAACGAAATCCCATGCGATCCAGAGGCCGGAGATAAAGTTCTCGGTCTGAAATGGAAAACCAGTGATGACTTGCTCAGCATAGCAGCGCTAGGCGAGTCCGATAGGCCGTCTGTTTGGACCCGGCGATCCCTCCTCAAGTGTGTTGCGTCAGTGTTTGATCCGCTAGGTCTAGCAGCACCGGCAGTTGTGCCCGGAAAGATACTGCTACAGCAAGCCTGGAAAGTCGGAGGCGACTGGGATGATAAGTTGCCTGATGGCATCGCAGCCGCATGCGCGCAATGGTGGGGAGAGTTGGCCGAAGTGGTGAGCATTGACATACCACGTTGGATTTGCTGCAATCTTGACACGCCGATTGCGCTTCATGCCTTCGCCGATGCCAGTGAGAAAGCGTTTGGATGTTGTTTGTATGCAGTCGTCAATGGACAGTCGCACTTGGTATTTGCCAAGGCCAAAGTGGTACCCGTGTCTCCACCCACGTTAGCCCGCCTTGAGTTACAAGCAGTATGTCTAGCGGCTCGCTACGCTGAGTTTGTGGTAAAGGAGCTGCGTGTGACCGTCACGCAAGTCTATGGCTGGACTGACAGTCTCACTACCGTTCATTGGATCAGTAATCCATCGTACAAATGGAAAACATTTGTGGCTAACCGCGTCAGTCAAGTCCAAGAGATATCGAAGAAGGTCGGCATTGTGTGGAACCATTACCCAGGCCTTCACAACCCAGCAGATTTACCGTCGCGTGGGAGTAGTGCACAGCAGATTCGTAGTCCGTTCTGGAGGGGCGGACCAACCTGGATCACGGAGCCCAATGACTGGCCCACCGCATCCTCAACCGCAGCTACAGATGAGTCCAGTGTAGAAGTACGAGTGTCAGCCACCACCTGTAGTCGAGAATCTGATAAGGAATGGTGGCTCCGATTCAGTAAATGGTCGAGGGCACAGGGCATGGTGACTCGGATGTTGCAGTGGAAGCACACTGAGCCTCGTGCTGAACTCTATTTTGCAGCAGACAACGTATTGTACCGCATCGTTCAAGCCGCATGTTTCGCTGAGGATCTTGAGCTGATCAAGCAAGGTCAACCAGTGAAGCCTGGGTCGAAGGTGTATCAGCTTGCACCGTTTCTGGATGAGCATGGAGTGCTCAGAGCCGGGGGACGACTTCAGCACAGCGAGTTGGCGTATGGAGCCAAGCACCCAGTCCTGTTAGGCAAACATCATCTGACCGAGTTGCTGTTGGAGAAAATGCTTGAAAGGATGCACCAAGGTGTAGAAGGAGTCTTGTCGTTCATCCGTCAGAAATTTTGGATTATCGGTGGTCGACGCGCGCTACGCAACATTACTCAGCGATGTGTTACATGCCGCCGCTACAAGGCTAAGGCTGCCTCAGAAGTCTGCCCGCCGCTGCCGGAAGACCGAGTTGTTCACGAGAGGCCGTTCGCAACTACCGGCATCGACTATGCTGGTCCGTTGTACGTGCGCCGTGGTGAGTCATCTCCGAAGGTATGGATAGCATTGTTTGTGTGTGCCACCACCAGAGCAGTTCACTTGGAGGTTGTCGATAGTTTAAGTACCGAGTCATTCTTGATGGCATTTCGGAAGTTTGTCGCGAGACGTAGTTTGCCGTCTCGGATCAGGTCTGACAACGCTACAACGTTCAAGGCGGCATCTGACAAACTGGGTGTGCCATGGATGTTCAATCCTCCAGCTGCACCATGGCATGGAGGCTTCTATGAGCGAATGGTTGGTACAGTGAAGAGTGCCTTGAAAAAGGTAATGGGAACAGCGTTTCTGAAGGTCCAGGAGCTTGAGACCCTCTTGTATGAGGTTGAAGCAGTGGTGAATAGTCGTCCGCTAACTTATGTGTCTGATAGCCTGGATGAGCCACCAGTAACCCCTGCAATGATGATGGGTGACATCTGGATGTCGTCAGAGAAGCCAGCAGGTACCCTGGACGCTGCGCAGATGTCATCGAGATTGCGTTACCTCAGTCGGACACTGGAGCATGTCAAGAATCGTTGGGAGGTGGAGTACCTAAGTCAGCTAAACAAACACCAACAGACCATGTCGCGCCCTTTAGCTGTGGGTGATGTTGTCTTTGTTCTCGATGATACCAAGCGCAAACAGTTCTGGCGTTTGGGACGGATCATCGAGTTATTCCCTGGTCGAGATGGTAAGCGTCGTGTTGCCAAGGTTAAGTTGAGTACCAGTACCCTGTTGAGGCCGATCCAAAGGTTAGTGCCGTTAGAAGTATCGTCACGGGACGTGGCTCCTGGGCTTGCAGATACCGCTCAACCTGCTATCGTCCCTCAGCAGCCAGCGTATGAACCGTCAGCACCGTTACCACCACCACGGCAGCAGGAGATAACGCGTTCTGGGCGCGTAGTCAGAGCCCCGGATCGTTTTTGACTTGTGTGCATTGTTGTACGGCGGTGAGAAGCCCTTTGGTGGGGAGAATGTTGTAAACCACCAGTTCTCAATTGGGAAAGGCCTTCGCGCTTATGGCATTGTATTCGTTGAAATGTTGTATTTCGACTCCGCCGTACCGCTGATGTTGCTGCATGGCATACGCTATGTGCGTTGTGTGCGTTTTGCTGTATACGCTGTTATGTCCAGTTTTATCTGCTTATGTTTTGCATGTACGCTGTTTTTGCATGCTATAAATAGCTGGTGTTATTAGTGTTCATTGTTAATTATTCGATGAAGTGAAATATACTGTGTAAAGGAAAAGAGTTGTCCTCGTGCCGTGTGGTCGTACGATCCTGACAATTTAGAGAATCTTAGAGGGTTCATAACACTTGGTGTGAAAATTGTCGCCTGCTGGCGCGGTGATCTGGTGTACGCACGAGCACGTGACCGCTTGTTCAGCCATGTTCGATTGGGAATAAAGGAGGAACGCTACATCGCTGCCTTTTCGGACCAAAATCAGTCTACAACATATGGGCCAATCGCGGTCCGCCGTGCTTCTATAAGAACGAAAGGGCGCTTTTAGTGACATTTCGCATACATATCCCCATCTAGTAGGGCGCAGTCACCCAGTTTCGGCGGAAGTGCGCGAGTTCGATTGGGAAATAAAGGAGGAAGGGAGCGTCCGCGCTTCCTCGGACCAAGACCATTGGACTCAGCACCTCGAAGACTACAACTGGTGAAAATTTGACTTTAGGCTTAAAGGGGAAGTGTACCCTAAATCAAATGTTCACCAGTTGTAGTCTTCGGGGTGCTGAGTCGAATGGTCTTGGTCCGAGGACGCTGAGACGCTCCCTTCCTCCTTTATTCCCAATCGAACTCGCGCACTTCCACCCAAACTGGGTGCCTGTGCCCTACTAGATAGGGATTTGTATGGAAAAGTCACTAAAAACGCCGTTTCGTTCTTATAAAAGCACGGATGACCGCGGTTGGTCCATATGTTGTAGTCTTTTGGACGCTGAATCGACTGGTTTTGGTCCAGAAAGGCCTGATGCAGCGTTCGGCCCTTATTCCCAATCGAACACGGTTGAGTAAGCGGTCACGTGCTCATGCGTATACCAGCCGCCTGGTCACCGTGCCTGCAGGCTACAATTTTCAGATCAAGGTTCAACTCAAAGGTTCAAAGCAGGGAGTCGTAATAGGCTTTTGCGACTCCCTGGTTCAAAGGTTCAACTCGAGTGACATAAACGGGCCCAAACAGGCTGTAAGGCTGTAAGTCCGCGCGGTTTTAGTGATTTGGTCCATACAAATCCCTATCTAGTAGGGCGCAGTCACCCAGTTTCGGTGGAAGTGCGCGAGTTCGATTGGGAATACAGGAGGAAGGGAGCGTCTCAGCTTCCTCGGACCAAGACCATTCGACTCGGCACCCCAAAGACTACAACTGGTGAAAATTTGATTTTAGGGTATAGTATACTTCCCCTTTGAAGAACACGGAGCCCAAGAACACGCAGCCTGAAATACTAATAATTAAAAGAACGCCAGAAACCAAAGCTGAGAATGGGGCATATCGTTTTCTACCGTTCTATAATTCAGCTTGTGTTATACATGTACATGTACAAATGTTATAAAGTGCACACTCCAGTACAATAGGAGTCTAAGAATGTGCTATAACTCATAACGCAGCCATATTGCTAAAACAATGACTCAACTGCAGTTCTTTGCGCACAGATCATACTAAAAGTCCATCACACATTTCAGTTGGGGTTGTGGACTCTTGGATCATATTCCCATTGACATTCACAATGACGGTTTAAGACCTTTGCGCTTCATTGAGAATTTAAACCTACTTCAAGCTGTCCTGAGAGTACATTACAACTTTCAATTTCGCACGAATCTTACAAGAGAAGTTAATGAGTAATAATTATAACATGATTGCAAACCCGAAGAACACGCCAATGCTTCATAAACTACATACAGGCTATTGACTAGGCCATTTTTTAAGGGACCAAAAAAATGACATTGAAATTGCGGTCTGCAGACCCTGGTTAGAACTTTGCCATTTGAACGAAGATGATGTGGGCTTCTATCTCAGGCTCCTCAAGAGTGAATACGGGTGCTGGTGCTTTCCTTACGCTCATTTGGTTTCTGTTCACACTTTGTGTGAGCACAGTCTCACCAGCTGCTGGGTCCAGGTCTGCGCGAAATCACCAGTCTTTGCGCCTTCATGACGCGCGGGCATCCCTATTTAAACTGATGTCTCATTTAGTAGCAATGCCTTGCTGTCAGTGTCAACTAACAGGCAAGTGTCTGGCGGTGGTGAAATTTCTTCGGTTGAGGGGACGACACAGGGCGACCCCTTGTCCATGGTGTTTTTTGTGCTTGCGACTTTAACTTTCGAGCGCAGGTATTCCGACTTTAACTTTGGTAACGACTCTGCAGGTTGCCCACACGTCAGTACGGCGGATTTGGTATGCAGATGATTCTGGCGCGGCCGGGCAATTGGTTTGCCTGCGCAGGTGGTGGGATGATCTTCAAGTTCAGGCCGAGCAGTATGGTTACAACACCAATCCCGACAAGACACTTCTTTTCGTCAAGCCCGAGATGGAGGAGGAAGTGTACCGCATCTTCTCTGGCACTGGCATCCGGATTGTAACGGGCGCGGCCAAGTACTTGGGATTCTTTGTCGGGGAGTCAGGGGCGGTTGCCGATGGTGTGCGGCAGCGATTGTCACAGTGGACCAAGGAGGTGAATCAGCTTGCCGATGTGGCCAAGACTGAGCCACATGCAGCTTCTGTGGCTGTGGCACATGGTCTCCTGGGGGAGATGGATGAATCTCCTTCGCGCCGTGCCATTTCCAGGTGGTTGCCTAACCGATTTTGACGGCGTCATCAAAACTACGTCATTACCCTCCATGACAGGCAGAGAGACATTCTCCGAGACTGAGATCGCTGTCTTGCAGCTCCTGACTCGCTCGGAAGTCCTCGCGATACCGTCCCTCGTCCAGATGGCCGGTGGAGCACTCGAGGCCTCCAGAACAATAACGGTGGTCAGGTGGAGGAGATACTGCAGCAGAATGACTTCTCATCTCCATCAGTTTCTTTTGAACTGGCCTGTGGTTCCGTCAGGAGTGGCAAAGCTTCTGCTGCAAATCCTCGCATGGAAAACGATAACCTGCGATGTGCAGGCGAGCTTAGGACGCGAGATACATCAATTGTTTGCCAGCTGGAGCATCTTTCTGCCAAGGGTGTCTCTAGCTGGCTGAACACTGTGCCCTTGAAGGAGCATGGTTTCAGCCCGGCAAGATGTGACTTCCGGGACGCCCTTGCATTGAGGTATGGATGGCCTCTGAAAGATGTACCGTGCGTATGTGGTATGGATTTCACTCCAGCACATGCCATGTGTTGTCGGACGGGGGGGGGGGGGGGGGGGCGGAGGGGCTTCCCCACCGTCAGGCAAAATGAAGTGCGTGACATCATTGCTGATTTGCTAACTGAACTTTAGTAACAGGGTGGATTGTGGATTGTGGCTGGTGAACTGTTCTACTATTTGACGGACATATGGAAGATGGCAACAAAGAATTATAACTGAACTTTACCCAGATGTAGCAGTTAAACCTTTGTTACCTCCCGTTCAGGGTGAGGTATTAGACATTGTTAGCATTTTACCCTTCACGCCATTTTCGACGGTCGGCCTGTACCGTTTGTGTGTGTGTGTGTGTGTGTGTGTGTGTGTGTGTGTGTGTGTGTGTGTGTGTGTGTGTGTGTGAGTTTTGTAGTAGTTGGAGTAGGAAGCACTTTTTTGAGCTCTGCTGGTTCACAAGCTTGCTTAGCTATAATATCCCTGGCTAGGTTGTGAGTATGGTGCGTGGAGACCTGGGAAGCAATGACGGGGCAACGCCTGATGTTGCCACTTGCAACCCGCCACGTACCCACAACACCTGCGACGGTTTTGCAAACCTCCAGGTAGACCCCCTTGCACGAAGTAGGAGACGGAGAAACGAAGCGTTTGTGTTGAAGTTTTGTACCTGGAACGTCAACAGCTTAGTGGAGAATGATGGAAGCATCGAGACAGCTCGTCACGAAAGAAGCTTGCCCGTCGCGGAAGACAAAAAAATTCAAATTGTTCTTCACCAAATTCAAAATTTGAATTTCTCAGTCGCAGGTCTTCAGGAGACGAAATGGTTCGGCGATCACGAGTATTTGATCAGTGGAGCGTCTGTTCTAAATGCAGGACGCCCCGTCCCAACAGAGCGAGGAATGCCCGCATATCGCGGCGAGGGAGTTGCAATCGTTCTTTTAGGTTTGGCCCAACGAGCGTGGAAAAACGGCGGGTGTCAGTGGCGAGCTGTCAGCTCGCGAGTTGTTGTGGCGAAACTGTTGTTCGGCGATCAGTGGCTGCATGTCATTTCCTGCTACGCTCCAACGTTCGCGAGGCCTCGCCATGAAAAGGAGAAATTTTATGGCGAACTTCGTGATTGTCTGTTATCCATCCCGGAGCGCGATTTGTACGTCGTACTTGGTGACTTCAACGCCCGTGTTGGCAGCAGCCCAGGTCATGAAGAGGACGCATGGAGGCAAGTGCGTGGTCCTTATGGCGTTGGTACCATGAATGAAGCTGGTGAGGAACTGTTGAGCTTTCTATCCATGTTCAACTCTCGACTCTGTAATACGTACTTCAAGAAAAAGGACATTCATAAAGTTACCTGGCAGCACCCACGTTCACAGCACTGGCACTGTATTGATTATGTGATCACCCGGCAGCGGGATTTTCAGCGCTGTACAGATTGTCGTGTGTACCGGTCTGCTGAGTGTGGGACCGATCACAAACTTGTTGGGCTAACGTTGTCACTTGGTTGCCGCCGGCGTTTCTACCCGCCAAAGAGCAAGGCCCCTGATCGCCGTCGCTTTGATGTATCCCAGCTCGGACCTGCTGACCCAACTGCATCAGAGGATGATAATTTAGTAAGGCAAGCAACTGTGGCGGAGTGGTACCATACCTCATCCGACTGTCTGCAAGACGCTGCACCAGGGACCTCAGTCCAGGATCAATGGAGTTCACTACGGGACGCCACAGTTAAAGCAGCTACCTCTGTCCTTGGCAAGAGTCGCCGTCGTCAGCCAGATTGGTTCTCAGCCAGTTCTGCCACTCTCGAGCCTCTCCTTGCACATCGTAACACTCTATTCCAGAAATCTTTAGCAGATCCATCACCTCTGGTCCGGCGAGAGTTTGTCCGCGCTCGCTCAGCTGCAAGGGATGCTGTACGCAGTGCTAAGGAGGACTGGTTCCGTAAGACTGCGTCTGATGCCGAATCTAGGAAGTTTGGGTGTAAGGCTGTGTGGAACAGCATCCGGGATCTACAGACTGCCCGGCGCGGATTGATTCCCACTAAGTCGTGGCTGATCAAACAGACTGATGGCTCACCATGCTCGTCCGTTGAGGCACAGCAGAACCGCTGGTCTGAACATTTCGAAAAGCTGCTGAACCTTCCAAGCGGCTTTGTCCGATCTGAAATTGACTTGGTCCAGCAGCGCAACATTATGGAACACCTGGCCACCTCACCCACTGCTGAAGAGGCTCAGCGCTGCCTTCGCTATCTTACGAACGGGAAAGCTGCTGGAAGCTCCGGCATTCTACCGGAAATGGTCAAATACAACTGCGACCTATTCTATGCCAATCTGTTTAAGCTCATTACCGCGGTTTGGGAGGAGGGCGTAGTACCGCAAGATTGGGTGAATGCTGAGATAATACCGATACCCAAGAAGGGTGACCTCACTAGCTGCGACAACTGGCGTGGCATCGCACTCCTCGACGTCATTGGCAAGCTGTTCGGACGCCTGCTGCAAAACCGATTGCAGAAAGTCGCCGAAAGTGTGCTGCCTGAATCACAGTGTGGTTTCCGGAAAGGTCGCTCCTGCACGGACATGACGTTTGTTGTTCGCCAGGTTGTGGAGAAGTGTCACGAGCACCAATCCAAGGGATTCCTGGTGTTTGTCGATTTGAGGAAGGCATACGATTCTGTTCCGCGTGCTGCACTGTGGATTGTCCTGCTGAAGCTGGGAGTCCCGGAGCAACTGGTCAGCCTTCTGAAGTCTTTTCACGACAACATGACAGCCACGATCATCGTTAATGGTTCCCCCACTGAAGGCTTCCCAGTGTGCAACGGATTGCGCCAAGGGTGTACAATAGGGAGGTTTCGCTCTACGTAATTACGTATGAAAATCCGTATGTCGTACGCGCCGGGGAGCGAGGGCAACTTTCATACGTAAATCTCTCTACGGATTTCCGTAGGAAAGCTCTTTCCTACGTTGGGTCCTCCGTAGGACTTTTTGAAATAATTTTCGCATTTTCCGCATTTGTACATGGCAATATTCAAGCCGCGCGAAACACAAGGTACACACACCGTACACCACGTGCAAAATATAATGAAAAACGCGGTTTCGGTTCATGGTGCATACGGTGGGCGCATGCAGCCAACGCGTCTCCAAAGCAACAACGCATGTTTAGCAGTCGTGGAGAAATCACGTAGAGCGAAACCCAACAGCTCTGATTTTTACGTATAAAAATTCCGTGCAGTTCATACGTTATTTTCATACGTAATTCCGTAGAGCGAAACCTCCCTAATGGCACCAGTCCTTTTCAACTTGTTTGCTGGTGCAGTGATGGAACGTTGGTGCGCACGCGTCCAAGAGCGTGGAGTGTCTGGTTTTCCACTCCGTACCTGTGCCGATGGTCAGCTTTTCAAGAGATCTAAGCGTGGTAATGATATGGTCATCACAGATAGTGAGTTTGCTGATGATGCAGCCTTGTTTGCACCCAGCCACTCGGATGCTCAGCGTATGCTTGAGATATTTGCGGAGGTCAGTGGAGCATTCGGGCTGTCTCTCAACATGGCAAAGACAGTGTTCATGGCTGTTGGGCATCAGATCAACGACAGTGACCGTACCCCGCTAAGCGTACAAGGCAACGCCATCCAGCATGTCAGCCAGTTTACATATCTCGGCTCAGTGGTAACACCAGACGGACGATGCCACACCGATGTGTCCAACCGCATAGCTGCTGCATCTAAGGCCTTTGGCAGCCTCTACTCGTCAGTTTTTCGGAACACTTCACTAACATCCAAGACGAAACAACACACGTACACATGCTGTGTGTTGTCGGTGCTGTTGTACGGGGCTGAGAACTGGACACTGTTGCGTGCCGACATACGTCGCCTTGAACAATTCCACAACCGCTGCGTTCGTGTCATTCTCGGCATCTCGCGTTCCAAACAGTGGGAGGACCACCTGTCATCTGCCTCGCTGCATAGAATGTGCGCTACAGAGCCAGTTGCTGACATGGTTGCCCGTCGACGGCTGCAGTGGCTTGGCCACATTGCCAGGATGGACGACCACCGGCTTCCAAAGGCAGTGTTGTTCTCGTGGCTCCATACTCCACGCCCTGCTCATGGCCCCAGGCGTCGATGGCGTGATGTGGTACGCGATGACCTCAAAGCGTTCGGTCTATACACCGGTTGGTACGACCTCGCAGCTGACCGTGGCGAGTGGATCCAGTCCATCTCGGATGCTATTGTTGCACGGCGTTTACGCCTTGAAACGACAGCCAAGTCAGTGTGTTGTGCGATCTTTGAGCGACTCTTCGCCAGTGAGAGCGGACTTCGGCGGCACAAATGCAGGGAAGAGCGACTGAAGCCGATCCATGAACAGGCCGGTGCTGTGTTGTGCGAAACGTGCCATCGTTGGTTTGCTAGCCGAGGTGGATTTGCTGTGCACAGCTGCTCTCCCAGTCTTGGTGACGCTCCAGTTCCAGAGATTGTTGCACCTCGCCCATCTGATTGCAGCCAATGTCATTACCACTGCCACACCTGTGACCGCTGTTTCCGGAGCAAAGCTGGGCACCGCCGGCACAACTGCAACTGCAACCGCAGAACATGCAGCTCTGGCTCCGAGCGCCGCACCATCCCATGCCCGACCTGCTCTCGGAAGTTCACACGTCTCCAGTACCTGGCTCAACACAAATGCAAGAAGTAACTCTGCCCTCCTTGCCTCTTTGAGGCACTGCATCACCTTTAGGTGGCAGTTTCAAGGTTCAAGGTGTGTGTGTAGACGTGGCATTTTACCGTTCATGCTAGATCCAAAGGTACTCGTACCCAACACCCAAATTACCGTCGGTTTGGTACCGTTTCGACGATAGAAAGCTCTGTTTAGCGGGAGAACGAAACGGTAAGATTCCAACTAGGGTTACGTCACAAGTCGATCGTTGCGTAAGGACTCAGAAGCCAAACTGCAAACCGTGTCTCGAAAACACAAAAAATCCAGTAGACTCGCCCTCTACACGCCGACCGTCGAAATAGCGAGAACGGTGAAATGCTAACCATGTCTATTCACTGCAGTCAGTACGGTCACAGCAAATGATGCAAGGCCGGACCTTCGTGTGGGAGGGTTTTGGACTCGAGCGCAAAACACATTTCTCAATGTACGAGTGTTCCACCCAGACGCAGCTTCATAAGCTAGTAGAAATATTTCCTCCCTTTTTCTGCAACACGAGAGGCAGAATAAATTGCAGTATAATGAAAGGATTGTGCATATTGACGGTGGGAACTTTACTCCGCTTGTCTTTACCACGGCTGGCAGCACATCCCCAGAATGCACGCGGCTTCTGAAGCGCTTGTGTGGCATGTTGGCGCAGCATGGCGGCAAATCCTATGGGCAAGTGATGGCATACCTGCGATGTTTGCTATCCTTTGCGCTGCTTCGCGCAGCCATTACATGTATGTGTGTGAGAGGAGCACCCTCTGCGTTTCATCGCCCTGCCAATGCCTTGCGCCCCTTGGCGATGGCCGAGGGCAGGTTGTAGTCGTTCCCTGCGGTGTGCCGGAGTTTGATTGTTGGTATTATTATGTCATTTCTCATAGCATGTTTCATTTCTGTCATACTGCTGTGTATGGCATTCTCATTCCATGACAGTGCTCGCTTCATTGAATTTTGTTGTGTTTGAGTAGGGTTCCAATTTACTTATCACATTCTTCCTTTCATGCACATGTTTTCAGTACATTTTGCTTGAAATGTGTTCTATTCCTCCAAAATTTGCAAATTGTGTTTTGTTTGCCGGTAAAGAGAGGCTTGTTCTAGAGATGCGCCTGCATGGTTTCTAACTACGGTACCCATGTGTCGATTGCCACCGAAGCCACAATGTACGATCAACGTGTCGAAATAGGACAAGAGCAGTGGTTTGCCCTCCAGGTTTCGGAGCTGGCACCTCCGGATCTACGACCGTTCACCAAAAACGCATTCACAGAACGACCATTCACAGGACGACGTTTCACCGAAAGACATTTCACAGAATGACAGTTCACCGCCACTGCAGATTCACCGAAGTATCTATTCACCGAATTCTGTTTCGTCGAATCCCGGTTCACAGACGCATTTTTTCACCGAATGGATAGTTCACCGAAAATTACTTATATTCGACCCAAAATCATGATCGCTTATAACACGTGTAGGGAGAGGTCCTCAAGCCTCTCTTACCGGCTAAAACTAACACAGCACAATGAATTAAAATGCAAAACAACACTGGAGAAGAAGACTTGTGGTGCCATTTGATGGAAATAATCACATAACGGCTCTACAAAGAAAGCCAGATTATGGGCAATACCACGCAAAAAGAAAGCATACGCTCCAGCCCCATGGATGGATGATGAACTCCGCCTTCTACTGTTTAAGCGCAAACGGGCGCACCGTACAATGCTCAGACACCCACACCAGTTAGATCTCGTACAGCAGTTCAGAGCACTTCGCAGGCAATGCAAATACCTAACTAGAAAGAAACGGTCGACATTCTTCCAAGAACAATTTGAATGCCACAGAGGCCACCCAAGAGAACAATCGGGTATTATAAACAGTCTACTTGGCAGAGCTAAAGCAAATCAGGAACCTGCTGCTAATGTCTCCGACATCACAAAGACATTTGCGAAAGTCGTGAACGATCCCTCGATTTCTGAAAGTGCACGTTGCATGCCCCGCGGCCCTCTACCTAAATACTCATTAGCTCAGTTTTCCTCAGTCAGTGTTCCGGAAGTGCAATACTACATCCAACGCGTGAAAAGCCGTCAAGCCACCGGACCAGACAATGTTCCAGTTGCTGCTTACAAGTTTATCAACGATGAGATCGCTCCTTCACTATCCAAGATGTTATCTGAATCTCTGACGTCTGGTGAATTCCCAGCTCCGTACAAGTCAGCTCATGTTCGCCCCATCCACAAGCGCGGTGATAAGTCGGTCCCCTCTAACAAAAGACCAATATCACTGCTTCCCCATATGTCAATGCTACTTGAGCACATAGTGCATGATCAACTCATACGCTACATCCAGAATGCACCACCAGCACTGTAACATCTCCCTGCAGAGCAATTCGCCTACCGCAGAGGCCACTCCTGCGAAGACTTGCTGACTTGTGTTACCAACGATTGGATGCTCGCCTTGGACAAGGGTGACTACGTAGTGGCTGCCTTCCTTGATATGTCCAAGGCCTTTGACACTGTCAACCACAACATGTTACTTCAAGAACTACTTGAGATTGGTATTGGCGGAGTCGCTCTGCAATGGTTTCACAGCTACCTTACAAACAGACAACAGTGCGTGGTCACTAAGACTCAACAAGCGCAACCATACACAAGCAACAGAGGTGTTCCACAAGGCTCTGTTTTAGGGCCGTCTCTATTTAACTTGTCCGTGAGGATACTCCCCGCTGTGCCCAAACACTGCAAATCCCGTCAATACGCAGATGATGTGTCTTATACAGGGCGGGGAAGCATGTCCACAACTTGTGCAAAGACCTCACGGAGGACATCATCAAAGTGAAGGAATTCTTGGCATCGAGAGGTCTTATGTTGAACTCCTCGAAAACCCAGCTTGTTGTGTTCAGGCCAAAGTCGAAACCTCTTGACCCCGATGTCAACGTACAGATTGAAGATGTCACCATCACCCCTACTGCACACGTGAAATACCTCGGTATAGCTCTTGACGAACATCTCTCCTTTGGAGTTCACATTGCACAATTAGAACGTAAAATAGGCTGTAAGTTAAGGATGTTTAGAAAGATCCGAGACCATTTAACGATCGATGCTAAGAGGGCTTTCTACATCTGTTCCATTCAGTCCATACTTGAGTATGGGTCTAATTCCTTTGCTCACTGCCTGTCTGCCTCCCTACATGACCGTGTTGTCCGACTTTGCAATAGAGCGCAGCGTATTGTATTTTGCATGCCCCGCCTATCTGATGTGTCCCTTGTTATTGCCCGCTACCATATCATTCCCTTGTCTGTCAGGTACCAATTCAAGCTGTACGGTCTAACCAAGAGTACATAACCCCCAAGAGTGTGCAACTCCCACATACCCTGCTGTCCCGACAGAATTTCAAGTTGACGTCATTATTTATGACGCAATGCTCCTTGCACCAGTGATTTACAACATGTGTACGGGTGTCAACGCATCACACGTTTTTCTTTGTAATAATTTGTACAGGATCGATCGGCTTCGGTCTACCACAGGTTCCGGATTCGTCTGATAATCCGTGTACAGTGCGCATTGCATCATCAAAATGACGTCAACTTGAAATTCTGTCGGGACAGCACCCATAGTGGAGTTGCACACTCTGGGGGGTTATGTACTCTTGGTCTAACGTACCGTGGGCTTCATGATCGGGCTAGTGTTTTTGTTGCTAACTGTTTCTGTCTCCGCTCTTATTCTACCTGCACTGGTTTTCACACCCGCTCTCAAGTGTCCTCTTCCCTCACTCTTTCGACAGCCAAACGTCGCTATGGTTTATTTTCTGTAACTTTCCTTGGCTCTGACCGCTGGAATGCCCTCCCAGCCGAGGTCCGCTTAAGTTTTTCTCTGCATATCTTCCGTAATTCTGTTCCTCATTTCTTAGGGTGCCCTGTCAAAAAGCCTTAGGCCTGTGGGGATTGCCCTATCAAAAATTTAATAACAATAATAATAAAAACTCCAGTGGCGGGCAGCGGGTCATCAAATACGGGTATTTGACGACTTCCTGGTGGCGGGCGTTGCTCAAATGTGGTCTTTACAGTGCGCAGGCGCTGATCAACCTTCCTGTACCGCTCCTTCCTTGTTGCCTTGGCCCATCTTGCCCAGAACGCATTCTTTCCCGATTTTCTAGATGATGGCAGTTTACTACAGCTGAAAATCGGCGATGCCAACCTTCCTGGATGTTGTTCGTACTGTGTTCTCCATTAGCCGTTCTTGTGTTCACGTTCCACCACTCATGCCGGAATAAAGGCGTTTTTCTGGTCCCATTAGCTCTTAGACTGCCTATGTAGTAAGTTTCAAAGTACGTTAATTTCCTCCGCCTCGGGAGGAAAGTCGGCTACCAGTGACTCACAGTAATCTGCAACATCTCCCAGCGGAACGAAAGCAAGGGCTGCGATCATGCGAAGACTAACAGCAAAATTAGGTTGCTCAGCGTACATTTGTTGCAGTCCAGCACCTTGAATATGTTTGTATTATATTTTGAGAGAGATGAGAAAAGCTGCCTTGAATGGCCACTTCAGGGAATTTCTGTTTGTATGCTTTGAAAGCTGCAATTTCGTAGTCTGTGCTGATATTTTCTGGCTGCACTTCAGTACGTGCAATCTCTATTCCAGGCAGCGAGTATGTCTTTTGGCGCGTACATTGTGAGTGTACGGAAACCTACACATTTACGATTGCAACAACTGACATGCTACCAGAACTATCATTGAATTAGTTTCACAAGTAAAAGGACTCAAATGCGATGTATATCACAGTTGCTGGAATGAGTGGCATGTTTCCGGTGAAACTGTTATGTGGTGAAACTGCTAATCTTTAGAGGATTCGAATGGGAGATAATTATATCGGTGTCATCAGCGACCTTTTTTCGGTTAAGCTGCTATTCGGCAGAACTGCTATTCTGTGAACCGATATTCGGTGAACATGCTCTGGATGAACCTGTTTTCTGTGAACCTGATTTTCGGCGAATCGAACAGTCGCTAAATCTTACACTCTGTGAAATGTCTTTCAGTGAAACGTCGTTCTGTGAATGGTCGTTCTGTGAACGCGTTTGCGGTGAACCGTCGGGATACCAAACGACGGGAGTTTTGCTTTGTCGTTTGTTGGTGTCGGCGTAGCCTTTTGCGATCTCTGCAACTCTCTAGGCGGCGGGACCTCTCTTCTCCCATTTCTACTCTCTGTAGAATAAGAGCGGAGACATAAACAGTAAGCAACAAAGACACTAGACAGATCATGAAGCCCACGGTACGTTAGACCGTACAGCTTGAATTGGTACCTGACAGACAAGGGAATGATTTGGTACCAGGCAATAACAAGGGACACATCAGATAGGCGGGGCATGCAAAATACAATACGCTGCGCTCTATTGCTAAGTCGGACAACACGGTCATGGACGGAGGCAGAGAGGCAGTGAGCAAAGGAATTAGACCCATACTCGAGTATGGACTGAATGGAATAGATGTAGAAAGCCCTCTTAGCATCGATCGTTAAATTATTATTATTATTATTATTATAGACAACACCTCATGGCATGAGAAGAAAATCAGCCAGTACGGGAGATGTGGGTGTTAACCAACCATGGTGAATAAAAGAAGAAAAGTAATGGTCAAGACGGAGAAGCATGGGAGGGACAGGTGATGGTGAATCTAGTGAGCAGATTTAAATGCGTCCAGGGTACTGGCATTGCGCGTAGTAGCGGGCAGCGCAAGCCAAGCAGAGTAAGCAACAAAGAGTGGAGAGCGTACAAGGGAGGACGTTTTAGCCAAGGGGAGGGCAACAGAGCATCTTGTCTGGGAGCCATCTGTGATTCGGAACCAGTTATACACGTTAAGATGAGGAGGATGTAGAGCTAGTTTAAATTTGTGAGCAAAAGTGCAAATTAATTTTTGACGGTGGGTCGACAGTGGGCAAGCATTTGCAAGGACATACAGGGAAGCAGAAGGGTAGAGAGGGGGTAGACTAAATAGGATACGAAGAAGTTTTCTATGGTGGATTTCGAGATGCTCAGCGAGAACCGAGGACAAGCCACACCAGCTAACAGCAGCGTACATGAAAAGAGGCAGGATGTACAGTTTGTAAAACAAAATTTTACATTTGAAAGGAAGATGGAAACAATGGGGACGTATAACACCTAGGGCAGAGCTTGAACGGCTGCAAAGAGCATCAATATGGAAAGACCAAGAGAGACGATCATCAAGCATTATTCCCAGGTGTTTATGGTTGGAAACAACCTTTATGGGTTCTGGGAAATCAGGATGGTGTAAAAGTGACATGGATGAGATTGGGGGAAGGAACATTATTTCGGTTTTAGTCAGGTTGGGTCTAAGTCGCCATGTTTGCATCCAGCGTAGGACACTGCATATCTGAGCCGACACTCGAGGTACAAGAGCCGCTGAGGACGAGGATGCTGACAGTAGGGTTGTATCATCAGCAAATAACGAGACACCTGGGTCTATAGAGGGTAAATCATTTACGTATGCTACGAACAAAAGAGGTCCAAGTATGGAGCCTTGGGGAACTCCAGAAGACACTGGTAGAGGATCAGAGTTGATGGAGAGGGCAGAAACAAACTGGGATCGGCTACTCAGATAGGACTCCAGCCAGGACAGAGCAGGGCCAGACACACCAAAGACAATATGTAGCTTGGCAAGGAGGCCACGATGCCAGACAGTATCAAAGGCCTTTGCCAAGTCAAAGAAACAGAGAGCAATATGGTGTCGAGCATCACGAAGGGTGGCAATGTCTTGTACTAGACGAGCTAGTTGGTCAGCGGTTGAGTCGTTGCGCCGAAAGCCAGATTGGGAAGGGCTAAGGCATGGTGAAATGTGGCAATACAACTGGTCGTAAAATACCTTTTCACATACTTTTGAAAGGGAGCAGAGAAGAGATATTGGACGATAGTTTGAGGCTTGTGATCGGGAGCCTTTACACTTGTAGATGGGCGTGACCTTAGCGATCTTCCAACGATCAGGAAATACGCCGGAGGAGTAGGAAAGGTTGAATATAAGGCACAGTGGGTACGCCAGAGATGGAGCCAGAACTTTGAGAACTTCATTTGGTAGGGCATCAGGACCAGGGCTTTTGTTGCTTTTTAGTCTTTTTAGGTAGGTGCGAACAGATGATGTGGTGGTATGTATAGAGCGCAGATCAGAAGACACAGTCGCAGAACGTTGCAGAGGTGGTATTGGAGAGGAATGGTCGTCTGGAATACCAGCTGATGTGAATTGCGTATTGAGAGTATTAGCTATAGACTTGGGGTCAGTCACCACCGAACCATTGGAAGCTAATAACGGTGGTATGTCTTGACGTGTACTAGTTGTCCTTTGAGTGCGAACAAAGGTATACAGGTTAGGCCTGGAAGAGGGGTGAGATAGGGTGGTAGTGAGCGAACGTAAATATGCTCGATACTTAGAACGTGACAATGACTTCACCAGATTGCGCTGTTTTTTGTATAAAGAAATATTAGCATAGGTGGAGTACTTCTTACTTAAGCTATAGTAGTCGTATTTGAGTTTAATTGCACCTTGGAGATCTTTGTCGAGCCAAGGGATCTTGGGGTTACGGCTGGACTGACGAGGGTGGTGGCTGCCATGTTTGGGTGTAGCGGGTCTTGCTCCGTATTGTGGCACATAGAAGGAGAGCACGTCATCAAGAACTGTGGTGAACTTCGCCACAGCTTCATCAACAGTAGTGGAGGTGAATAAAAGATGCCAGTCACAGGCAAAAAGTGCAGAGTTGATGATTGACCAAGTGGAGGGTGTAACCTTGCGGAAGGCATGTCGCGGAGGGGTAGGAGTCTGAGAGCAGTTGTAAGAGGTGTTAGCAGTGGCAATGTTGTAGGCTAGCGTTGTAATGACTTGCAAATGATCCGATGCAGCAAGCGGGGCAGCATCGTCAACAGAGCGTACAGAGAGGGGGCGGTTCGTAGCAAGCAAGTCCAGACAGGACAGTCTTCCATTCGGAGCGACACGGGTGGGGAAATTGACAAGCTGCTGGAGGCCAAAGCTAGAGAACACGTGTGATAGCTCCGTACCAGCACGCGATGTGGTGTCACCACTCCACCAGTCAGAATTGTGGGCATTGTAGTCACCGGTAAGAAAAACATCAAATAAAGAGAGGTCCAAGGAACACAGCGTGTCGGTAAGTATGTCGCAAAAGGAGGTGATATCAAGAAGGGATTGTGAAGGGGGGCGGTAATGACAGCAAATGAGTAGCGGATTGGCCCGGAGACCTGCCGGTGCACCAAGCTCAAGCCATAAGGCCTCGCTTTGGGGAGAATCAAGGTCATGGCGACGGGTGCAATGTGGAAATGTCCCATCACGTATGAGAATGGCCACGCCACCATATCCACGTAGGTTTGATCTCAGGTTCTTATGTGTAGATCTGTCTTTACGGAAGCATGTGTAGCCTGGAACACTGAATGAAAGTGACGGGCTTAGCCAGGTTTCTGTTAAACATATTATGGTGGGCTTGTTGGCCTGACATATTGCGTACAATTCCGGAAGTTTGTTTGTTACAGAGCGACAGTTGATAGTTACAATGTTAATAGAATGTGCGTGGTCCGGGAGAAACGGGAAAGCATGAGCGCTCAACGGGGTGAAGACCGACATCAGTTTGTGGTAGGGGGCGTCGTGGAGCTGCTGTTGATTAGGAGGTTTAGTAGTTTGTCGTCCAGAATCAGGAAGGAATGGTGGTGCAAGTGGAATATGACCACTAGATATAGAAGAATATGTAACGCAATGAGGGGAAGGGTGTGATGAACTTGCGTGGGGCACAAAGGGTTGGGCAAGAGGATTTAGCTGTTGGCTAGGTGACCGAGGACCCATCACTTGCTAGCGGAGTCGGCATAGCGCCATTTGCGGACGGTGTGCGCAATGGTGTCGGGCCAGAATTCCTTGTCAAGCAGCGTTTGCTCAAACTCTTCCGCGACAGAAACGCGTGCATAGCAGGTACCAAAGTATTGGGTTTCGGCAATTGTGCATGCGTATACATCAACGCCCCTATCAGCGCACCAGGTGACAATGGACTGTGCCTTACTTCCAGGGCTAACATTCCCCACAAAGAAGGCACATCGCTTGGGAAGATGTGTGCCAGTGAGTGTGTTGGGGTTGGGGTTTTCTGTGGCCATTTTTCTGTAGACAGACACAACTTTGGATTTTGTTGCCCGGGCAATGGGATCGCTGTGGGCCGCTGATTTATTGCTCCTTCGCCGCTGTTCTTGCCAGTTGTTCTGATGGGGATCGCCTTCTGTGCTCCCAGCAGCACCCTGAGTACATGTGGGCTGTACTGGTGCACCACCGGCGCCTGCTGTTGTGAGTGCGCCCCCAGTTGTTGCATTTCTACCAGTGTGTACGGGTATGTTCCTGCGTTCCATGTGGTTGGTGTTAGGTACGGTGGCCCTGCTAGTGCTAGTTGACCTGCTGTGTAGAGTGCGTGCATCCTCTTCTGGCTGTGTGCTATTCGTACTCACTGTACGAGTACAACGGGATTGCATGTCTGGAGTGTCGCAGTGTACGGGCTTGGATGAACCATTGTACTGCTGCTGGTGAAGCTGTTGCACTTCCCCCTTCAGCTCCGAAATTTCCAGCTTCAAGGACAAAATTATGCTATCCCTGTCCTCCCTCATGGAGGCAATCTCCCCCGCCAAGGCCTGGATAGTGTTAGCAAGGCTAAATGGTCCCGGATCTTTCTAAACATTCCTAACTTACAGCCTATTTTACGTTCTAATTGCGCAATGTGAACTCCAAAGGTGATATGTTCGTCAAGAACTATACCGAGGTATTTCACGTGTGCAGTAGGGGTGATGGTGACATCTTCAATCTGTTCGTTGAAATCGGGGTCAAGAGGTTTCGACTTTGGCCTGAACACAACAAGATGGGTTTTCGAGGAGTTCAACATAAGACCTTTCGATGCCAAGAATTCCTTCACTTTGATGATATCCTCTGTGAGGTCTTTGCACGAGTTCTGGACATTCTTCCCCGCCCTGTATAAGACACATCATCTGCGTATTGACGGGCTTTGCAGTGTTTGGGCACAGCGGGGAGTTTCCTCACGGACAAGTTAAATAGAGACGGCCTAAAACAGAGCCTTGTGGAACACCTCTGTTGCTTGTGTATGGTTGCGCTTGTTGAGTCTTAGTGACCACGCACTGTTGTCTGTTTGTAAGGTAGCTGTGAAACCATTGCAGAGCGACTCCGCCAATACCAATCTCAAGTAGTTCTTGAAGTAACATGTTGTGGTTGACAGTGTCAAAGGCCTTGTCCAAGGCGAGCATCTAATCGTTGTTAACATAAGTCAGCAAGTCTTCGCAGGAGTGGCCTCTGCGGTAGGCGAATTGCTCTGCAGGGAGATTTTGCAGTGCTGGTGGTGCGTTCTGGATGTAGCGTATGAGTTGATCATGCACTATGTGCTCAAGTAACTTTGACATATGGGGAAGCAGTGATATTGGCCTGTAGTTAGAGGGGACCGACTTATCACCGCGCTTGCGGATGGGGCGAACATGAGCTGACTTGTACGGAGCTGGGAATTCACCAGACGTCAGAGATTCAGATAACAACTTGGATAGTGAAGGAGCGATCTCATCATTGATAAACTTGTAAGCAGCAACTGGAACATTGTCTGGTCCGGTGGCTTGACGGCTTTTCATGCGTTGGATGTAGTATTGCACTTCCGGAACACTGACTGAGGAAAACTGAGCTAATGAGTATTCAGGTAGAGGGCCGCTGGGCATGCAACGCGCACTATCAGAAATCGAGGGATCGTTCACGACTTTCGCAAATGTCTTTGTGATGTCGGAGACATTAGCAGCAGGTTCCTGATTTGCTTTAGCTCTGCCAAGTAGACTGTTTATAATACCCCACTGTTCATCATCCATTCATGGAGTCCATCATCCATTCATGGGGCTGGAGCGTATGCTTTCTTTTGCGTGGTATTGCCCATAATCTGGCTTTCTTTGTAGAGCCGTTATGTGATTATTTCCACAAATGGCACCACAAGTATTCTTCTCCAGTGTTGTTTTGCATTTTAATTCATTGTGCTGTGTTAGTTTTAGCCGGTAAGAGAGGCTTGAGGACCTTTCCCTACACGTGTTATAAGCGATCATGATTTTGGGTCAAATATAAGTAATTTTCGGTGAACTATCCATTCTGTGAAAAAATTCGTCTGTGAACCGGGATCCGACGAAACAGAATTCTGTGAATGAAACTTCGGTGAATAGATATTTCGGTGAATCTGCAGTGGCGGTGAACTGTCATTCTGTGAAATGTCTTTCGGTGAAACGTCGTCCTGTGAATGGTCGTTCTGTGAACGCGTTTCCGGTGAACGGTCGTAGATCCTTTGGAGACTCGCCGACTTCGCGACAAGATGCGTCGACAGCAAGAGACTCCTGAACAGGCATCCAGTCATCCAGTCGAAAAAACGTGATCTTGCCTGAACTTGTTTGGCGTGTGGTGGCTCCGATCCACAGGCGTAGGGCTGTCACAATGGCTGGCCATATCCGTGTCCCGTACCGTGCCAGCAAAGGCTACTTGTCACATGTTGAAAAGGGCTTTAAACTGCAGGATCACAACGAGGACGCGTAGTGCTGGGTAAAGCCAGGAGCGTAGACGAATCCGACAACCCGCTCTACGTCAGCAAGCAGTCCAACCACCCGCCTGGGATCACCAACAACATCCCTGCTGCTGTCAACAAGCGCCTTTCCGCTATATCGAGCGACGCGGAGGCATTCAACCATGCAGCCCCCGTGTACCAGACCGCATTAAAGGCCAGTGAATACACCGAAGTGCTGAGCTTTCAGCCCGAGGCACATGAGCACATGGGCAGGAAGAACCGCAGCCGGAAGATCATATGGTTCAACCCTCCCTACTCCAAAAACGTTAGCACAAACGTCGCTGGTAGGTTCCTGAGCCTTGTCTCCAGGCACTTCCCGAAAACATCCAAGCTCGGGAAGATTTTCAACCGTAACACTCTGAAAGTGAGCTACAGTTGCATGCCCAACATGGGAGCGGTCATCAGCAGCCACAACAAGAGCAACCTCCGAGAGCCAGAACAAACCAAGGCATGCAACTGTAGAATCAAGGAATCCTGCCCGCTGCGCGGAGAGTGCCAGACGAAGGAGATTGTGTATGAGGCCACTGCAGAATCTACCAGCAAGATTTACATCGGCCTATCAGAGACACCTTTCAAAGCCCGTCACGCCAACCACCTGACCTCCATGCGTCATGAAAAATACAAAAACAGCACTGAGCTCGCAAAACACGTATGGGAGCTGAAGAGCGAGGGAAAGCCGTTGACCATTACATGGAAGGTGCGGGAGAAGAGCCGATCATACAGATGTGAGTAAAAAAAATGCAATCTTTGTACCGCGGAAAAATTCCACATCCTGACTACACCCAAGAAGCTCCTACTCAACAAGCGGTCTGAGATGGTCTCGAAATGCAGTTGTTGTGTGTATATATATATATATATATACTCAATCTGCGGACAGAACTGTTTCGTCCTTTGTGGACTCGTCAGCGCAGCACAGAGGAAATGAGGCCGAACCTGATAGCAATGGAAATAAAAATTTCCAATCAGGCCCGAACGTACCTTGCCAGAGTGCTCAAACTGACAAGTCAGTGAGCTCTGCATAACGCAAACAGCAAAGGCACTACCCCACGCAAGAGTGCTCAACTGCTACAAGAGCAGGAGCGAAATACTCAATCTGCGGACAGAACTGTTTCGTCCTTTGTGGACTCGTCAGCGCAGCACAGAGGAAATGAGGCCGAACCTGATAGCAATGGAAATAAAAATTTCCAATCAGGCCCGAACGTACCTTGCCAGAGTGCTCAAACTGACAAGTCAGTGAGCTCTGCATAACGCAAACAGCAAAGGCACTACCCCACGCCAGAGTGCTCAACTGCTACAAGAGCAGGAGCGAAATACTCAATCTGCGGACAGAACTGTTTCGTCCTTTGTGGACTCGTCAGCGCAGCACAGAGGAAATGAGGCCGAACCTGATAGCAATGGAAATAAAAATTTCCAATCAGGCCCGAACGTACCTTGCCAGAGTGCTCAAACTGACAAGTCAGTGAGCTCTGCATAACGCAAACAGCAAAGGCACTACCCCACGCAAGAGTGCTCAACTGCTACAAGAGCAGGAGCGAAATACTCAATCTGCGGACAGAACTGTTTCGTCCTTTGTGGACTCGTCAGCGCAGCACAGAGGAAATGAGGCCGAACCTGATAGCAATGGAAATAAAAATTTCCAATATATATATATATATATAGAACAATAGAAGTATTTCTTGCGTCGGCAAAAAGTGCTCAATGTCCTAAGACAGAGCGGGGTTATACACTCAGACACAAAGGATCTCCAAGTTTCTCACTGTTGCTACTCTGAGTTTCGTGCAAAAGCACTCTTCAGGTGAAGAGTGCTTTTGCACGAAACTCAGAGTAGCAACAGTGAGAAACTTGGAGATCCTTTGTGTCTGAGTGTATATATATATATATATATATATTGGAAATTTTATTTATTTCGTTATGCAGAGCTCACTGACTTGTCAGTTTGAGCACTCTGGCAAGGTACGTTCGGGCCTGATTGGAAATTTTTATTTCCATTGCTATCAGGTTCGGCCTCATTTTCTCTGTGCTGCGCTGATGAGTTCAAAAAGAACGAAACAGCATGCTGTCCGCAGATTGAGTATTTCGCTCCTGCTCTTGTAGCAGTTGAGCACTCTTGCGTGGGGTAGTGCCTTTGCTGATTGCGTTATGCAGAGCTCACTGACTTGTCAGTTTGAGCACTCTGGCAAGGTACGTTCGGGCCTGATTGGAAATTTTTATTTCCATTGCTATCAGGTTCGGCCTCATTTTCTCTGTGCTGCGCTGATGAGTTCAAAAAGAACGAAACAGCATGCTGTCCGCAGATTGAGTATATATATATATAAATAGAGAGGTAGGCGAACAAAATTTATATACACACAACAACAAGGTTGTCAGTTTCATAATACCAAAAGCTTTTCACGCATTTTCATCAGTGGTTACATGGGAATGAGCAAGAACGAAAACGAAGCCAGAATTTATACTGGGGGTAGAGAATCAGCAAGAATATTCTTACGCGCCTCAAGTTCACACTACACTACCATAAGAATGTATGGAGCAGTGGAAAAATGCGGGAAACAACACATGAGGGGAATGCAGTACCAGAACAAACACGTGATAAAGTTGTCAGTCCGGTTGCAGCTTGAACAGCCGTAGCACCTTGATGTGCTTCTTTTGTCGACACAGTTCTGGCCTCAAACTGCGAATGTACAGCGCCTCCAGTGTGAATCGGTGCGCGCTGTTTCGGGCTGGTGTGATCACACTGAAGCTGCTGTTGCGTTCCTGTGGGATGCATTCAGGCTGCGCCTGCAAATGCTTTGTGATGGCGCTATCACTTGTTGCCACACGTTTGTCAGGCGGCTTCTTGTACAGCTTGTCTGGGATATGCTGCTTGATCCTTTCCGAGAATCGCTGACATGTCTCACCAACGTACGTCCGCTCACAGCGACACGCATACTTATAAATAAAATTACTATTTTCAAGAGTTGGTGAAACATCCTTCGCGATAGACCTGAATGCGGGTCTGGTTGTATAAATTACAATGGGGGATACTGTAGGATAGCAGTTCAAAATTGCAGCTTTAATCTTTTTGCGGAAGGCAATGCAATTTTGCCCTTTCCACGGCAATTTTGTGATAATACGCGTTGCAGGTTCAAGTTGTGCAGAAGCTGTATCTGGGCTAGGTTCAAGAACGCTTGTCATGACTCGCTTGAGTACTTTGAGTGGGTAACCGTTAGAACACAGAATATCCTCTAGCTTAGCAATTTCAGCTGATAATAGTGATGGTGAGCAGATGGTTTTAGCTCTAAAAGTTAATGATCTGATCAAATTGATTTTGTTTCTAGTGTCACAAAACGAGTCCCAGTGGGTGTAAAGACCTGTGAACGTCGGCTTTCTATATACTGTGGTGAGCAATTCTGTGGAAGAATGCTTAATCAATACATCAAGAAACGGCAATTCTCCATTATTCTCCTCCTCCATTGTAAACTGGAGAGCTGGGTGAAGATTATTTAAACGCTCAGAGAATTCCAATGCCAGTTTCCGGTTGTGAAATGCTGCGGATGTGTCATCCACATAACGCCTATAGAATTGGGGCCAATGACTGTCTGGAATTGTGTTCTCAAAATATCCAACAAAGATATTGGCTAGCACGGGGCCCAAGGGTGAACCCATGGCTACTCCGTCCCTCTGTGCGTACATATTGCCGTTGAAACTGAACTGCACGTCTGATGTGGCTTTGAAAAGCAGCTTCTTGAAAAGATCTTGGGGTCTTTGCGGGGCTGATATTTCATCATCATGGTTTAGCGACTGTATGCAGATATCTATTGTTTCCTTGAGAGGCACGTTTGTAAAGAGGCTGACTACATCGAAAGAGCACAGGAACAGCGATCCAGAGTTCTCTGCCTGCTGCTGGCCAAATTCCCGTACATCATCCACGAACTCGAATGTATCCTTAGTTGCGTGGGCGGAATATTTTTTCAGGACTGGTTTTAGTAATTCAGCTAACCACTTGGCCATTTCGTGTTGGGGAGCATTGATCATGGACAGGATTGGTCGAAGTGGCACGTCTTTCTTATGTATTTTCGGTACGCCATAGAGCACAGGGCGGCACGAGCCAACGGGTCGGATCCGGTCGTAATCTATATTGAGTATTTTCCAGCCTTTTTGTATCGCAATAGGTATGCCTGCAAGGCGCGTTCATCCAGGTAAGTGCGGTCATGCGTTTCCGTGGGTCCCAGGAGTTGAAACTTCGATGCATCAGCCAGAATAGCATTCATCTTGTAATTGTAATCACTTCGCTGCATTATCACCACTCCATTCCCTTTGTCCGGCCTGCTGATTATTATATCTTTGTCATTCTTTACTTTCCTGATGGCTGCCATATGCTTGTCGTTGAGGGGATAATCGGTTTTATCTGCTTTACTGTTACTAAACTCTTCTGCAAGATTCGCCAACGCTGCTTGACACGTATCCCTCTTGGCATCACTCACTGGTACGCAGCGCTCCAATTGATCATTTGTTAGTTCGAATTCTGCCTGCACAATCTCCTTGTCCATTCTGGAACTAGGGGGGACTCCAAAAAAAAGATTCACACTGGAGGCGCTGTACATTCGCAGTTTGAGGCCAGAACTGTGTCGACAAAAGAAGCACATCAAGGTGCTAGGGCTGTTCAAGCTGCAACCGGACTGACAACTTTATCACGTGTTTGTTCTGGTACTGCATTCCCCTCATGCGTTGTTTCCCGCATTTTTCCACTGCTCCATACATTCTTATGGTAGTGTAGTGTGAACTTGAGGCGCGTAAGAATATTCTTGCTGATTCTCTACCCCCAGTATAAATTCTGGCTTCGTTTTCGTTCTTGCTGATTCCCATGTAACCACTGATGAAAATGGGTGAAAAGCTTTTGGTATTATGAAACTGACAACCTTGTTGTTGTGTGTATATATATATATATATATATTTAAATAGAGAGGTAGGCGAACAAAATTTATATACACACAACAACAAGGTTGTCAGTTTCATAATACCAAAAGCTTTTCACCCATTTTCATCAGTGGTTACATGGGAATGAGCAAGAACGAAAACGAAGCCAGAATTTATACTGGGGGTAGAGAATCAGCAAGAATATTCTTACGCGCCTCAAGTTCACACTACACTACCATAAGAATGTGTGGAGCAGTGGAAAAATGCGGGAAACAACACATGAGGGGAATGCAGTACCAGAACAAACACGTGATAAAGTTGTCAGTCCGGTTGCAGCTTGAACAGCCGTAGCACCTTGATGTGCTTCTTTTGTCGACACAGTTCTGGCCTCAAACTGCGAATGTACAGCGCCTCCAGTGTGAATCGGTGCGCGCTGTTTCGGGCTGGTGTGATCACACTGAAGCTGCTGTTGCGTTCCTGTGGGATGCATTCAGGCTGCGCCTGCAAATGCTTTGTGATGGCGCTATCACTTGTTGCCACACGTTTGTCAGGCGGCTTCTTGTACAGCTTGTCTGGGATATGCTGCTTGATCCTTTCCGAGAATCGCTGACATGTCTCACCAACGTACGTCCGCTCACAGCGACACGCATACTTATAAATAAAATTACTATTTTCAAGAGTTGGTGAAACATCCTTCGCGATAGACCTGAATGCGGGTCTGGTTGTATAAATTACAATGGGGGATACTGTAGGATAGCAGTTCAAAATTGCAGCTTTAATCTTTTTGCGGAAGGCAATGCAATTTTGCCCTTTCCACGGCAATTTTGTGATAATACGCGTTGCAGGTTCAAGTTGTGCAGAAGCTGTATCTGGGCTAGGTTCAAGAACGCTTGTCATGACTCGCTTGAGTACTTTGAGTGGGTAACCGTTAGAACACAGAATATCCTCTAGCTTAGCAATTTCAGCTGATAATAGTGATGGTGAGCAGATGGTTTTAGCTCTAAAAGTTAATGATCTGATCAAATTGATTTTGTTTCTAGTGTCACAAAACGAGTCCCAGCGGGTGTAAAGACCTGTGAACGTCGGCTTTCTATATACTGTGGTGAGCAATTCTGTGGAAGAATGCTTAATCAATACATCAAGAAACGGCAATTCTCCATTATTCTCCTCCTCCATTGTAAACTGGAGAGCTGGGTGAAGATTATTTAAACGCTCAGAGAATTCCAATGCCAGTTTCCGGTTGTGAAATGCTGCGGATGTGTCATCCACATAACGCCTATAGAATTGGGGCCAATGACAACTTTATCACGTGTTTGTTCTGGTACTGCATTCCCCTCATGTGTTGTTTCCCGCATTTTTCCACTGCTCCACACATTCTTATGGTAGTGTAGTGTGAACTTGAGGCGCGTAAGAATATTCTCGCTGATTCTCTACCCCCAGTATAAATTCTGGCTTCGTTTTCCTTCTTGCTCATTCCCATGTAACCACTGATGAAAATGGGTGAAAAGCTTTTGGTATTATGAAACTGACAACCTTGTTGTTGTGTGTATATATATATATATATTTAAATAGAGAGGTAGGCGAACAAAATTTATATACACACAACAACAAGGTTGTCAGTTTCATAATACTAAAAGCTTTTCACCCATTTTCATCAGTAGATACATGGGAATGAGCAAGAACGTAAACGAAGCCAGAATTTATACATACATTCTTATGGTAGTGTAGTGTGAACTTGAGGCGCGTAAGAATATTCTTGCTGATTCTCTACCCCCAGTATAAATTCTGGCTTCGTTTTCGTTCTTGCTCATTCCCATGTATCTACTGATGAAAATGGGTGAAAAGCTTTTAGTATTATGAAACTGACAACCTTGTTGTTGTGTGTGTATATATATACACACAAGTGTGTGGGTACAGTGAGGGCTGCGTCCCACCCGCCTGTGTGGATTCACAGGAAGTGTGAGTTACGAGCTCAGTGGTTAGAGCATCGCTGGCTACAAGCGAGGGTCCCTGGTTCGAGTCCTGGTGGTGACAGTCGATTTTTTCTTCAGACTTTTCCCGTTTGTCTCTTTCCCTCAAAACCAGTTAATATTTTATGACTTGGGGCTCCCCGCGTGCTAGTTTGTACGTGAAGTGTGTGGGTACAGTGAGGGCTGCGTCCCACCCGCCTGTGTGGATTCACAGGAAGTGTGAGTTACGAAGTCTGAAGAAAACGTTGAACGGTCTCTACTTGGATGACGACTACACCATAGCTCAGTGGTTAGAGCATCGCTGGCTACAAGCGAGGGTCCCTGGTTCGAGTCCTGGTGGTGACAGTCGATTTTTTCTTCAGACTTTTCCCGTTTGTCTCTTTCCCTCAAAACCAGTTAATATTTTATGACTTGGGGCTCCCCGCGTGCTAGTTTGTACGTGAAGTGTGTGGGTACAGTGAGGGCTGCGTCCCACCCGCCTGTGTGGATTCACAGGAAGTGTGAGTTACGAAGTCTGAAGAAAACGTTGAACGGTCTCTGCTTGGATGACGACTACACCATAGCTCAGTGGTTAGAGCATCGCTGGCTACAAGCGAGGGTCCCTGGTTCGAATCCTGGTGGTGACAGTCGATTTTTTCTTCAGACTTTTCCCGTTTGTCTCTTTCCCTCAAAACCAGTTAATATTTTATGACTTGGGGCTCCCCGCGTGCTAGTTTGTACGTGAAGTGTGTGGGTACAGTGAGGGCTGCGTCCCACCCGCCTGTGTGGATTCACAGGAAGTGTGAGTTACGAAGTCTGAAGAAAACGTTGAACGGTCTCTGCTTGGATGACGACTACACCATAGCTCAGTGGTTAGAGCATCGCTGGCTACAAGCGAGGGTCCCTGGTTCGAGTCCTGGTGGTGACAGTCGATTTTTTCTTCAGACTTTTCCCGTTTGTCTCTTTCCCTCAAAACCAGTTAATATTTTATGACTTGGGGCTCCCCGCGTGCTAGTTTGTACGTGAAGTGTGTGGGTACAGTGAGGGCTGCGTCCCACCCGCCTGTGTGGATTCACAGGAAGTGTGAGTTACGAAGTCTGAAGAAAACGTTGAACGGTCTCTGCTTGGATGACGACTACACCATAGCTCAGTGGTTAGAGCATCGCTGGCTACAAGCGAGGGTCCCTGGTTCGAGTCCTGGTGGTGACAGTCGATTTTTTCTTCAGACTTTTCCCGTTTGTCTCTTTCCCTCAAAACCAGTTAACGATTATAGTTGCAATTGCAGCTTTCTCTTGGCGTGGTGTGATCAGTGCAGTTCCAAAGGGTTAATATATATATATGTATACACACAACAACAAGGTGGTCAGTTTCATAACACTAAAAGCTTTTCACCCATTTTCATCAGTAGATACATGGGAATGAGCAAGAACGAAAACGAAGCCAGAATTTATACTGGGGGTAGAGAATCAGCAAGAATATTCTTACGCGCCTCAAGTTCACACTACACTACCATAAGAATGTGTGGAGCAGTGGAAAAATGCGGGAAACAACACATGAGGGGAATGCAGTACCAGAACAAACACGTGATTATGCTAACTAATATTGAAAAAGACGTACTGTGCAGGGGCTTGAAGTTTGGAGTCCCCCCCAGTTCCAGAATGGACAAGGAGATTGTGCAGGCAGAATTCGAACTAACAAATGATCAATTGGAGCGCTGCGTACCAGTAAGTGATGCCAAGAGGGATACGTGTCAAGCAGCGTTGGCGAATCTTGCAGAAGAGTTTAGTAACAGTAAAGCAGATAAAACCGATTATCCCCTCAACGACAAGCATATGGCAGCCATCAGGAAAATAAAGAATGACAAAGATATAATAATCAGCAGGCCGGACAAAGGGAATGGAGTGGTGATAATGCAGCGAAGTTATTACAATGACAAGATGAATGCTATTCTGGCTGATGCATCGAAGTTTCAACTCCTGGGACCGACGGAAACGCATGACCGCACTTACCTGGATGAACGCGCCTTGCAGGCATACCTATTGCGATACAAAAAGGCTGGAAAAATACTCAATATAGATTACGACCGGATCCGACCCGTTGGCTCGTGCCGACCTGTGCTCTATGGCGTACCGAAAATACATAAGAAAGACGTGCCACTTCGACCAATCCTGTCCATGATCAATGCTCCCCAACACGAAATGGCCAAGTGGTTAGCTGAATTACTAAAACCAGTCCTGAACAAATATTCCGCCCACGCAACTAAGGATACATTCGAGTTCGTGGATGATGTACGGGAATTTGGCCAGCAGCAGGCAGAGAACTCTGGATCGCTGTTCCTGTGCTCTTTCGATGTAGTCAGCCTCTTTACAAACGTACCTCTCAAGGAAACAATAGATATCTGCATACGTAGGAGTCAGTATAGAGTCCATGCACTATATGATGATGACCCCTCCTTGTTGTCTCACTTCCAGCTACCCTCTTCCCAAAGCAGTCGTCACCCTTCATCCATAATTCTTCCTAAAGCTGGCGCCTACTTTCGTAAATCAACCCTCTTTTCTTTGAGTGTTGCCTGGAATAAACTTCCTGAAGATATTCGTTCACTCTCTACGACAGCGAAATTTAGTATTGCTGTTCGTCGGTATCATTCGCAATCTATGTTTTCTTTGAAAGGTATTCCTGACTTTTGTGTCTAGGCTAACCACATCTATGATAGTTTCAATAGTTTGTGTATATGTCAGTTATAGTAGTCCGCAATGTTGCTTTTCTAATTCTCACTATGATTAGCATGCAATGTACTACCCGAAGTACTGAATTTACTTCTTTTGTACTAATGTATCTTCTACTTATTCTCCCTTACGAACATACTTTCTCATTTTCCATACTTACTTAGGAGACTCCCTTCTATAGGCATCTATTTAATTGCCTCTGGAGGATCCGTGAAATAAAAATCAATCAATCAAAAAATGATGTCCAGCACCCTATATAGAGTCCATTGGTCCAAATCCACTATACAGAGTCCAGGAGTCCACTCAGTTTTGATCAGCTTCATCATATCCTGCCGCGCAATCCCCTATAAGGAGTACCCTTTTTCCACAAGTCCCCTATTCACAGTCCAGGAGTCCTGTTTATCCAGTCACGCCGTTCTGTGTGTACGTGTTGTGCCCGAAAGAGAACAAGCACATTTTCAGTTTTGCTTGCCTCGTGGCAGCGCATTCCTTTCTTCACTTCAGCCATGGCTAGCTGCCAGTTCTGCTGTGCAGTTGCTGACAGTAATCTGCCTCTAGGTAACCAAGGAGGATAAGGACACGTTCAAAATCAAATCTGGAAAGCGTCTTGTGGTTCTCTGAAGACGTTTCATCAGTGCGCGGGATGAAAACAGAAATTGCAGAACGAGAAAAGTTCAGCACAGTTCAAATCTGACGAGTCAGGTACACTGACACTCTCTTTCGTTCGACGCCACAAGGATTCCCTGTTTGGCTGGCCATTGCTGCCAGTAAGACGTTTGAACGGTTTCATCAGAGCGAGGGATGAAAGCAGAAACGGAGAAAGAGAAATGTTCAGCACAGTTCCAATTTGACGAGTCAGATACACTGACACTCTCTTTCGTTCGACGCCACAAGGATACCCCTGTTTGACTGGACAAGAGCTGCCTGTACCACCGTGTCAAAAGGCTGTCCAACTACATGGCAGGACGAAGACTGAGGTAAGGAAGCTTTTACTCGTTTCGATTGGTCTGCTGTTCTGTCGTTATGCTTGAATTTTTTTCCATTTTCAAGGAGCGTATCGCGTTTGTTTGATGTTGCTTGAATGAATGCCCTAAAAGTAATCAACCACTTCGTAATAGTCTTCAAGGACTGCAAGGACTTTGCACCAATCGTATACGATCGTCTAGCAATCATCAATTATTATAATTATTTCATGAGAAATGTATTTTTATCCCTGTGTTAATTATGTGAAACTCCACGACACTCTTCCTCTAGTATGATGTCAAATACAATGGGATTCACAAACGCAGTGCCAGTGTACTAGTAGTAGTAGGAGGATTGCTTGTTTGCCAATGACAAGAAAAAGCTTCTCAAGCTAATACTCGTATTCCCTGAAGTAACCGTTTTGATGTCACGCACATGACATTGTGATGTTGGTGTGCCCTGTGCGTCTTGAGTGTGCACAAACGATCTTATTCCTCGTATTACTAATAGATTATTGTTCCCACCATCACCTGTTCACAGGTCTTTGAGTGGATTGATTTTCATTGAGCATCACATTCGTTGAGAACTTGGTTGTTGTGTGCTCCCATGCATCATTACGGTAATAAGCGTATCCGTGTGCTGCCTATTTGTTGCAGGTGTGCTGATCTTCAGAAGCTTGCGGAACTGTGTGCTGCTGAACATTTGTATGGCCATGAGCAAGGGTGAAGCTTGCTATTGCACTCTCAGCATGTGCTAGTATTATGCTGACCACTGCACTATGTTACTCTCTTACACTACTACGTGTATGTAAACGTGCATGTACCCGTCCCTGTATGCATTCGTTTCGTATAATATTTCTTATCCCTCTTGACTTTACGTGTAAATGGGTGGACGTTTGTACGGCTGTTGGAGTTGCGCGTGTATTGTGTCTCTACTCTTTTCTTGGTGTTTTCTTGGCGCTGTGTAAGTTTGTGTGTGTGTGTGTGTGTGCCCGCGCGTGCGCGCGCGCGCAATAATTTGAAAACAAATAATTAATCCTGGGCTCTCCATTATTCTCTTTCGATTCTTTTTTTTCTAGGTATTTTCTTGGCGTTGTGTGGGTGTGTGCATGTGTGTGTGCGTGCACAATAATTTGGCAACACTACATGATTGAGATATTTTAATTTGCAGCGTCTGCGAAGAGACCACTTGATTTGAGGATGCTGTTTGTAGGCTTTTTCATGTAATGAAGTGGCTGCAGCGGCGCCTCAATACATATTTTTTCTTGAGAAGTGAATGATGTAAAGGATTAAAGGGAGAGGCCGTTCTCTGGTTAATATTCACTGCTTACAGCAGATCCTATGTCTAATTTCGAACTCCTTAGGGGATGCTTAATTGGCTGGACTTTATACAGAGTGTTGTCCACATAAAGAATCTTTAATCTTTATAGTTGATTTCAAAGTTTGGACTCCGTACAGTTGATTTTGGACCAATGGACTCTATATAGGGGTGAAGCCAATTGGCTGGACTCTATACAGGGAGTGATGTCCATCTAAACTTTGAGCTCACAGTTGATTCCAAGTTTGGACTCTGTACAGTGGATTTTGAACCAATGGACTCTATATAGGGGTTGGACATCATATAGGGGCTGGACGCTCTACTGAGTCCAACATATATGAACTGTCTCACAAAATATGCGGAAATATGCACAAGCATATTTGGTCGAGGCCTCCAACCAGTTTATGGTTGTAGTCAGGAGCACTACCCGTCCTCGCCTTGTAACATGCTGTCAAAATAAAAAAACGTATTAAACTACCCAGCAAGGCTTCTGTGTATATACTTGGTACAATAGCGGAGTCCTCCGGATCGATAGAGTGCTCAGTGCGGAAGCAGAGCAGTAACACACGAGTCACAGGAAAACCACGCGTCCTGATTGTCGTAACTTAAAGTTTCATGCCATATAGCAATCTTCAGTTGTCTGAAGATTCCTATATGGCATGAAACTTTAAGTTACGACAATCAAGACGCGTGGTTTTCCTGTGACTCGTGTACTTGGTAGAATATGTATGCGTGCTAAGTGTATCTAGGGAAGGCATGCAGCACAGGGAGATAGTGCGAGTTCGAACCTAGGTTATGCGTTTAAAAGATAGAATAAACGAAATAAGCTACTGTCATATCAAACTTGATACGAGAGGGCTTCTGCATTCGTGATAGTTGCTAATAGTAACGAGAGTGCTCGAAAGCTCAGGGGCCAGGGCCCACACCATGTTTTTCTGCCTAAATCATCATGCATGTTATTCGAGCTGATGGAAACAACCATCGGCTAAATCATTGTATTGCCAAGAGGCATCCATCGATTCGAATACCATTCATGAAGACCTAGGCCAAAAATATTGGAAGGGCCCTGATATTTCAAGCTCTCTCCTTTTGCCAGCATCTTCAACTTGGAGTCATGTTGCTGGTGTGATGCGGTCGCCCAGACAGCGCATCTAGTGGAGGTGGATTTGCTTTAAGGTCCATAGCCTCATCAAAGTAATACCGGTAATTTTCGTTTTTTTCCCAACACCGAGACCACTCTAACATCCATCACACTTTTTGTCATGTTGCTCACACTTTCGGCTCGTGATATAGAAGGCGTAGTCACACTGACTTTTTTTGTAATTTTCACTCAAACGTTGTGTACGTGGCTATCAAGATAATACAAAAGAGCAATTTTCACCAAAAAATATTTTTTGGGAAGTTTACCTGTAGGTCTATCTTGCTGATCAGGGGTCCAATTATGAAGCCCACTGAGAGAAAGAGACTCTGATATCACAGATAGATAGATGGATGTGGAGTTAGTCCACTTTCAGGAATTTACCTAGAAACGTTGTGATAATAATAAGCATAACATACTTTGGTGGAAAGCCGAGGATAAATTTGAAGAAAAATAGAAGAAGAGCAACAAGCTTCGCAGTAATGTCCACGGGCACCACCAGGTACTTGACAATCAGGTCATGCAATAACATTGCACATCACTGAACTGTACTAACGTTCCACAACCTGCCAATTAGCTCTAGAACGTCTTGAATTCACACTCTAACAGCTTTCCAACTTGGAAGGTTACAACGACATTGAACTTTCCATTGTTGAAATGCTGTTATAGTGCGCATCTAAGATGCGCTAGAGCTGTGTGGCAGTTAGCTATAGAACTTCACTACTGTTGATCAGAGTTGTGCAATGTTACTCGTGAGATTATTGCCAAGTAACTAGCGATGTTTAGCGGACATCATAGTGATGATAACCGGGGTGTGTGCGTGTGTGTGTGGGGGGGGGGGGGGGAGGGGGGGGGATGAACAATGGATGAAGAAAAACATGACGGAACAATATCAGCTAGGTGTGATTCAGATAGTATTCCTGCAGCTGTAGGTACCTAAAGGAACAGAACGTCGATTGTGCAGGTGTCCAGTTGCAGCGAGCAAAGAAAATGAAAATAATAACAGTTCGAGTTGCTTTCCATTGGCCGCTTGGTTGGCTTGCCGGATAACAATCCATAAAACATCCATGTCTTGCCGTTTCAAACACCATTCATATGGAGCTTGTCCAGAATTAATGTTTCTGTTGATACATTTTCCAATAATTCGTATTCAATGTCTCTGCCCCCGCTCCCTTTCAGAATCACAGTTGCCGTAAATATGTTTGCCGATCATTCGTAGAAAATGTCTGTGCCTCCACTCCCTTCCTGGGCCGCATCATTCGCTTCGTACACTTGATCGTCAGGCTTGTCCGAGGCCACTTCGCCGTAAAGCGATTCTTCATTAGGGATCATTTCGCTGTTCGCGGGCAAATGACCATTGGGATTTCTTTGACCGGCTTCAATCAAAGCACTTCCAATATCAGCTTGGCTCATTGGCCTGGTAACGTTGATTTGGTCTACTCCAGCCTCTTGCATGTATACAGTGTCAACATGCTGTGTGCTGTGTTGCGTAGGCGCTTCAGCCACTTCGGACAACTCATCACACAGAACTTCACCGTAAAGCGAACCAACGCTGGAAGTGATTGTCAATTGTGATTTTCTCGAGTGAGGCAATGTTGCACTGGTGGCATCCTCATAATTGCTGCTGTTTTGATCCGCCGTGAATCCGGCTGCCGTAGGATTTATTGTACTCGCTATGCTGGCTAGATGGCTGGCTTGAGAGCCCTGGGCCTGATAAGTTGTGTTGTCATCAGAACCAGTCTCATACACACTGTATGTAGTTTCGCGTACTTTGCCCGGTATTTCTCCAACTCCATCGACATCAAATCTGTCCTCAACCACGTCACGGTATAATGACTCGTCTGATAATGTGGCTTCAATTTCTGGCAGGCGCGCATCAGGAGTGGCTATGTTGACGGCCACGTCGCTGGAGTGGTGCATAGCACCTTCGGAAAGTTGAAAGGCACATTCGTTTTGGTTCACAGATGCACTAAGCCCACCTACTGGCATGCACTCGTATGTACAATCTTCGTTGTCATGATCATCACCACTGAGATTATTTTCATCCACTGAGGTAAACAACTTCTCGTTGCTTCTAGCTTTCTTCAGGCTGTATGCGGCACATTTGTTTTGGTTCACAGATGCACTAAGTCCACCTACTGGCATGCACTCGTATATACCATCTTCGTTGCCATAATCATCACCACTGAGACTATTTTCATCCACTGAGGTAAACAACTTCTCGTTGCTTCTAGCTTTCTTCAGGCTGTATGCTACAGTTTCATCTAGTTCATAAGCATCAAACACAGTCTCCTCATTGATTGGGTCTGTAGCACCAGACACATATGGATTTTCTGGTTGGTTACTCGCCGTCGGTTCATTGCTGTAGGTCTTGATGTTGTCGGCAGTACTGCTGTCTGCTCCGAGCATGGTGGTGTTGGTGTAGGCTTCCTGTGGCGCCTTGCTGTCCTTTGCAGTGGATGGTGGACCAGAGTAACCTGGAGTGACAAGCTCAATGCTGATCTTCTGCTTCTCCTTGTTCATGTACTGAGCAGTGTCATATTCAGATGAAGCCCCCCAAAGACGCCTTACTTTTTCGCCAGTTCTTGTCGTGAGATCTAAGAAAAATGAATAGAAATCCCAGACAACAATGTTAGAGTCAGACCGGACCGAGAAAGTCAATTCACCTAATTGTGCCTTCTGTTTTTCTGGTGCATGCTGCAATCCGCAAGATATGAACTGGGAATGCTAACCTTTTCAGCACTGTTAGTTACCTAGAAAGTGTTTCATTTTTAGAAGTTATGCTTGATAAGAAGAGCCCAGGAAGTATTTGAAGGAAAGAAGAAAGATCAAGGAACTACAACTTACTCTATGCTGACCACTAGAGCCACCAATCACTGGGCAATTAGCTCATGTGATAACATTGCAGGACACTCGCCCACCGTACCCACATTATAAAACTAACTGCCAATCAGCTCTACTAGCCTCTAGCACATCTTGGATGCGCACTCAAAATGCATTCGAACTTGGAAGGGTCTGAGTAATAGTACTAGCATAGAAGGGAAAGGTGCACGCAACCCAGTCAAGAACGGGCTGAACATCTTTGTATCAAATGCCGCAAAGGTTTTGTGGTATGTTGCTATGCGTCCGTGAATCATGGTCTGAGGGTATTGCCGAATGATCTTGCCAGTATCAACATCGACATACATGTACATTCACCAACGTTCTCCACAGCTGAGACGTTCAGTTTTTGCTTGTCTGGGTTGCGCACAACTTCCCCTCCTATGTTAGTACATTACTTGACCTTGGGACCTTCCAAATTTTATAGTAGTTTGAGGATGCGTCCAAGACATGCTAGAGCTGATTGGCAGTTATTTCCATAAGCTATTGCAAAAGCTGATTGTTCAGCAACTGGTGGTGGTGGTGGTGGTGGTGGTGGTGGAAAGTAGCGGAACTTGTAGTTCCTTGGTCCTTTTTCTCTCCTGTAATGTAAAATCTATCTATTTCGCAAATTGTATTTGACTATTAAATTTTGCATCTGCCCGATGTTATCTTCATACATGCGGAAAAACTGCCTTTGTCATGGATTGTAACATGGAAGTTGGGCTTTCTTACTTTGCATCTGTTCGCTAACATCGACGCCAGCACGAGTTGCGTAAACTGTAACAAGACAGAAGCAAAAATGCGAAAGGTTAAGTTATAATGCTTCAAAAATAATAGCCAATTTATTAAGCATACTTCCTCAGAGTGACACATCAAGGCATTGAACAATTTTTAAACACTAGCTTCATTTTACTTTAGTGATTTCAATTCAGTGGCACTGTTGATATGCCTTCGGATGAAACCTTCTCATCTCGTGCTCACTTGTGAATGATGGTTTCAATGGGAACCTTTTCTGAATTCTCTGTACACAGCCTTTTGCAGAAATCGCAAACGAGAATTACAACTCTATCAGACTAACGAATGTTTTCTTCTATCTCACATACAGCAGGCTACAGATAATAGCTAATGAGTTTTGCAACCCGAGCAGTAGCAGAATTGTTTCTGCATCCCCAGACTAATGCTTCCCTGACATAAAGGATATAGTATCTTACTCGAAAACTGGTCCATTGCATTCTGCTTTGATTGTACAAGCTGTTCTTTTACGGTTTGCATTTGTCCTTTCGCTGTCTCTAGCTTTATCTTGGCAGTCTTCAGCTTTTCAGGCCGATAGCGTTGCAAAACGAGTAGTATAAGAACAGCACCAGCAAGCAGAAGACCTATGCCAACTGACACACCCACTGTAAAAGCCGAACCGCTGGGCCCTGATTCTCCTGAATCTGCTGACATCACTACAGCAAACAACAGAAAAGTCAAAACAAAAATACAGGAATTCTGCTTGCAATCAAGGCCTGGTTCTCACTGTTCCTATATCAGACCACTGTACTCGGCCTGCCTGTACTTTTAGTTCTCTTTAGTATTGCTCAATCCAATGAGCAGCGTCAGCAGAGTTAGAACATTCACAATGAAAATCCTACTAAAAAAATGTTCCCTGTTGGACTGGACAGTGGGTCACCTGGTGGCTCATTCTTACTATGAGAGGAATGTCTTCATAGCTTATTTTTACCTTTTTACGTCCTATTTTAGATTTTAGAGTCGCCCTTGTGATTATGAGCGCCTCCTTCATGTAGAATGCTAGTCTTGAGCAGTCAGTTGCTGTAGGATAATAGAGTGCATAGAGTTCTGCAATATTTCCTTGAAGCGACCCACCAGGAAACGTATCTGCATACTTGTAGACAGAATGTTCAAGAGCCTGAAGGTTATCCTAATTCTAATTATAACTACATATTTGGGTGCCCACAGATATTTTTCCAGCTTCCCAGCATGAGTGTTTCTCAAGGATAGCATTTGCCGAGACGAGGTAATAAAATCTATTTCCATACGTTTGCCCGCTCAAGATCAGAATAAGGGTGATACCTAATTGTTTGAACTGAATGTGGGGTCGCTAAACTACCCCAGTTAGACATGAACCCACATTGCAAACACAATGGTGAACTTACCTTGACAAAATGGCAGGGGTGCAGACCAGTTTCCATGCTCCGTGCATACACTGATATCAGAACCATTCATTCGAAATCCTTTTCGACAGGAGTATAGAACTTCATCCCCGTAAAGCAAACCATCCAGTTCCCTAGTGCCATTAGCTGGTGTTCCTGGATCTTGACATTCGTTTACTGCGAGAGAAAAAGAAAAAGACAAAATTTAGGCTGGCATTTGAGTATCATGGAGGAAAGCTGCATTACATATCAATAATTGTGTCAAGAACTCTTTGGAAAGAGCAAGTATGAACTGGGATGGAGAGCTAAGGATCAAAAAATGAATCAAGGAACTACAAGTTACACTATAATGTCTACTAACACCACCAGTTACTAAACAATCAGCTCATGTGATAACAATGCACGACTCTGACCGACGGTACTGGCGTTCTACAACTAACTGGCTAACAGCTCTAGCACATCTTCCCCTCCTTATGTTATTTCTATAACCTACAGCAATGAACCGACGACGTGTAAACAACCAGAAAATCCATAATGTGTCTGGTGCTACAGACCCAATCAATGAGGAGACTGTGTTTGATGCCTATGAGCTGTTGGATTGTGCATCCAAGATGTACTAGAGCTGTTAGCCAGTTAGTTGTAAAACGTCAGTACTGTCGGTCAGTGTCATGCAATGTTATTGCATGAGCTGATTGTTTAGTAACTGGTGGTAATAGTAGACATTATAGTGTAACTTGTAGTTCTTTGCTCCATGTTCATTATATAAAGAGAAAATAACATTGGTTACTGATAGTGCAAAAGACTGACATCTAAAAAGCATCCTTTTAAATTGTTTGTTCCAAAACGACATATAGACTAGAGCTTACTTTCACAAGTGGGCTTATCAGGAATCCATGTCTTGTCTCCAGAACAGACCCTAAAGACAGAGCCGTTAATATTGTAGCCAAGGTCACATTTGTATGCAACAGTGCTGAGGTAGGAGTAGCCTTGCAGAAGACGTATGCCATTCTCCGGAGGGCCGGGGTCGGAACAATGCTTGACTAAAATGGTCACACAAAATGGCAAGATAAATCGATGTATAGACGGCCAGGCAAACAGTTAGAAAGTGATTATATTTATTTGAAATTATGCATGAAATGGTAAAAGCAAACAGATTGGTCTAGAGTGCAATGTGGTGGTGTGGTATATTAGAACCCTTGATACCCACCCTTGTTACTCTGAGTTTCTTAGCGATCTGGTTTGGGGTGGAAGGTGCAGTGTTACCAGCTCAATAAGTTTGAGTTTGTATTTGGCCCAAGCTATCTCGTCCTTCCACTAGACCTTTTATTTGCAAGATATTGGCATGCACTTGCTATGAATCTGTTACAGCGTGTCCAGATTCTTTCTCCGTCATTGGAATCAGCCAAAAAGCCAAAAGCTGGTGCTTTTCCTCCAGTTACATGTAGTGAAAAGTAATCTGCCTTATACCTCATTCCATATTCACCCACATACAATTGGCCATCCACATAAGTGGTGAATATTGCTGAATATTCACCGCTTATATTCACCACTTACCTCATATTCACCACTTATATTCACCACTTCTCGATAATTACTGTAAGTGTAAAGAGAGCAGTACTCGGTGCTGCGCTTCACTCCTCTTCAGTCAGCGCACCGGGGCTGCCGAGCGCCCTAGAAAAAATTTCTACGCTAACTTCTGTAAACAGGACTTCTCAGAGTACAAACGAACTTCCTTACTTGCCATTGCCGCTGGATCCGCATGTTACCAGGTGCTGACAGGTCACCGACATACAGTGAGCATCTTCACAGACGGAGCTTTCCAGCAAGCAAACAAGGTTTTGGACGCTCAACATATCAATGGCCTGATGATTGCGGATCAAGTGGCAAGCCATGAATTTCGTTTGTACTCAGAATAGCCCTGTTCACGGACGTTAGCGTAGAATTTTCCTATGGTATACAACAGCTCCGAAGTGCTGCCTGAAAAGAAAAGAAGTGAGGGTAGAACCCCTTGGCTAGCTGTTTATAAACCGACTCCCGAATTGGTGCGACGATCGCGGATTGGTCAAATTTTCGCGTGAAACGAAACCTCTCTCGGATTGGTCAAATCTTCGCGTGAAACGAAACCTCTCTAATGATTGGCTCCCGCCACAAAGCTGCACGAGCGTGTTCTCCATGGTGATTGGCACGAGCGTGTTCTCCAAGGTCGTCACCTCCCATGCCACATGCACCAGTACGTGTAGACGATCGATTGAACAAGATTCTGAACACGCCGCCCTCCGATTCATGCAAGAACATGCCAGTGGGTTTACGATACTGAAGCAACAGCGATACATTAGTTCTGCGTACATGTACATGTATGACCAACCGGACTCGTTTGTGAGGTTTTAGGGATGAGAGGGTGACTATGGAGAGGTATAAGTCTAATATTACCTTCAGCCTCGTGAATATGGGCGAATATTCACTAGTTATACAAACCTCGGCTTCGCCTCGGTTTGTATATTAGTGAATATTCGCCCATATTCACTTCGCCTCGGTTTGTATATTAGTGAATATTCGCCCATATTCACTATACACATAGTGTGCAGGTTTACACTCACCTTCACATTTTGGAAGGTCTGAAGTCCAATTTCCCTCCTCCGTGCAATTGATTGAAGGCGAGCCGATTAGATAGTACCCGGTATCACAGTTATAGTTTGCAGTGCTCTCATAGGTCAAGTCATGTGAGTCCTTAGAGCCATGGTCTGGAGTGCCTGGATCGCGGCATTCAACGACTGTAAAGATCAACCGACAAGCAAAATAATGAATGTGATGTTTACGAAAGACACGAGGGCCGATCTCAGATCAGTATGGTGTTAACGAGGCAGGCAGGCATCGTGGGATGGTCTAAGATCATGATTGAGAAACAGAGGGTGCCAGATTCTAGTCCTCTTAGGAAGCTGCAGGATTTTTTCGAGCCGTGCTGTGACCCATAATTCAATGGGAACTCGTGGTCTGGCACGAGGGAGCGAATTGAAGTCACTACCAGCCATTCAAATATCGATCCACGTGGATCGATGCAGTAGGCAATCACTAAGTATTTCGTCACACGCTCAAATATTGTCGGATCATTACAAATGAGGGCTATACACCTTCAGGAAGACCTTGGCTATCGACTGCAACTATCTATTTCACTTCTTGGTGCATAATTGGCGCACGACAAAGCTCGAAGCTAGTGCGCGATCAAAAATGCGCATTCAATAATTTCGCGTTGCCGTCACGCTGAGAATAACTCTGATTGTAGGCACTTTCCCAAGAACTTCGTCTGGTTTCTGTGAGCCACGATCGGTGAGCCGCTCGTGACAGATCGCGCTGCGCATATTTGTTTGAGTTTGAAAACGTATTCTTCAGCACGGCGCGGCACACACGAATGGCGCTTGGTGCTGTAGATTCTACGAGCGCATAGCTGCCATCAATAGCTTTCCAGGGAGTGGTTGTTTGTGAGGAATGGCCGAAGGAGAGCAGAAATATTACAAAATTTGTATATTAATTTTGTAGACTTTGAATTGACTCAATAGCGAAAACAATGAGTCATGAAAGGGTCAAGAGAATGAACAATGAGCAAGGGGGTGTGTAGATTCACGAAAAAAGCGAACAGCTTCAGAGAGCTTCAATTGCATGGCATAATTGGCACTATACAGCACAGAGAATAGCATATTCTGGTAACCAATGTCCCATTGCGCTTCACTGTTACCAATGTGAGGAGGGAGGGAGAGAAATGACTCTTCCCTTTTCTAGTCACGAATCCGGGATTATAGAATATGTTATTGGTCTGCAACCATTTTTATTGTTATTTTTATTAATTGCAACATGTCAAGACATATACTAATGTGAAGAGGGTGGGTGGCAGCCAACCATGGTGATAAAGATAAGCAGGGGTTATGAGGGAAAATGAAAGGGTTGCAAAAGCAACAGGAACAGCAACTTCGTCCATGGCACATCTGATTCACTGCATGGCGAGTGTCAATACTGCTCAGAGCCACGTTTGCATGTAGCCAAAGATTGTAATGGAGACAGTACATAGAGCATATACGAGCTTGGTCTGTCACGTTCCACAAGGCAAAGGACAAGAAAGAGAGAGAGAGAGAGAGAGAGAGAGAGAGAGATAGAGAGAGAGAGAGGGGAGAGAGAGACAGAGATCCTTGCTCCTTTTAAGGGATTATAAATTGTCATCCGCTGTTGAACTTTATCATTGTAGCCTGGTTAAAAACATAAAAGATAGTACATGTTCATATAATTGAAGCCCACGGTACAAGTCCTCTGTGATCCTCACGCCCAGTTTTATCCAATTTTATCTCAGCAGGACCAAGATCAAAGCCCAGATAACCATTCAGAAAGAAGCAGCACCAAGTAGTGACTTTGAAATATATAAAGTTAAGATCCCTAAACTTACTGTCACATGTTGGTGCAGAGGTCGACCATCGACCAGTCTCATGGCATTCACTATCCTTCGTGCCATTGATCTCATACCCAATGTCACATGAATAATTGACGGTTTTACCATAGGAAAGATCAGTGACCACTCTGGATCCATGTGTTGGCGCTATTGGGTCGGGGCAAGTTAAAACTAAAGAAACAACCAAACGAGCATTGAGAGAATATAAGGTGAAATCTCTGTGAACTCAAATTCTGAGCCAAAGAAATACTTCGATACTAATATTAGAGCAGTGCAACAAAAGGTTACAGCATTGGAGCCCACCAAATATACCACCAATTGAACAGTCAGGAGACATTGCAATAGTCTTGTTTTAAAACGTGAATAAGCGAATTGCCCAGACCATTGGTCAGACCTGGCTCCATAGTGGTGGTAAGTGTATCAGCCAGACGGTCGTGGTTCATCAGCATGATCGGCAGCCATCTCTGCTATGCTTCTACCGCTTTCAATCCTTGCAACACAGTGCAGTTGTTGGATCTCTTTGTCAAGATAATCAAATATGGATTTCACGCTGTTTTCCGTCTACCACCCCACCATCCCCTCTTCTCTGATCTTCTCATCCATGCTGAGATATATTCAAAAACTATTACTTTTTGTTCACAGATGTCTTGGTGGTGAATTGATCATTAGTCTTTTCAAAACTTTCTTTGATTTGGTCAATGGCCGTGTTACGCATGGTCAGGCTTCAAATCCACTGTTCACTTCATTGGTAGTGTGTACTGGAACTGCCTGCCGCGAGATGTACGCTCCATTGCAATTCCTTCTGCAAAGCAATCACAAATGATATCTTAAAACTCTCTTACACTCTCTACACATCTCAAAGCCTCATAACTGTCAACATTCCCTCCACCCTGGAACGTTTGCACCCGCTGCATCATTTTCATGAAACACTTCACCACATTCAAATTTGCTGCTTCAAGTACTCTCTTATTTCTCATTGCACTTTAAATTGGTAGGGTAGATAGTTCCGCGTTCGATATTGAATATTTGTTTTACATATTTTTATTCTAGTCGGTTTGATTTTGATTTTTTACCATATTTTTTATTCTATTTCATATTTTTCATTCGTTTTCGGTTTTATCTATTCACTGTAATAAGATCGCTATATCTCACAGTCAGGATTCATGAGGTTATCACTACCACATTGATTTGTTTCCATCTTCTCTTTGTGCCTGGTTCAAGTCCTGCCTGGGAGCGTTTTTTCCAGCCGTGTTGCTACCAACAGTCAACTGGGAACTTGTGGCCAGGCACAAGGGGTACATGGATGCAGCTAATGGGGTCGTTCTCGGCACTTGTGCCAGTGGTTGTGAGACTTATCTACTCACCCCACCGTTAGGCTCTGCATCTGCCGCAAGGGGTTACGGGGTGTTAGCGGCCGTCGTGAGTTCCCTTCGGGAACGGACACGATAATTTACTTTTTTTCTCTTTGTGCCGTGTTCATGATTGCATTTTCCTCTTTCTCCTTTTCTTATATCACTATCTTCATCATTTTGCAAGAACGATGCCAATACGCACAGTGAGAAGGCCGATTTTGCCTGTGATTATGGCGAAGTAAAATTAACAAAAACAAACATACAAACAAGAACAATTCCCCAATGCCCAGTAACAACAATCCAACTTGGTCAGCTAAATTATATCGAGGATAGAATATAAAAAGAAGAGTAAGAAAATGTGGTCTTTTTTTTGCACTTTCCTTCCCTTCTTGGACCTTTCCTAACGTGAGGCTTCCAGGGTCGTTGGTTTGCGCCTGGGAGAAGTGTTGGAGCCGGGTATCAGGTCATAGAATAGCCCAGTACTCTTTGCCAGTTTTGTGTCTTTTTTTACACTCGCTGACTGTATTATGATCTGGTTACGTTAGCGGACAGTTAGTCATAACTCTCGACATGTTGTCCTTCCTTCCTTTTTTCTTTTCCATAATTGTTGATTGGCAGTTAGCCGTAGAACGTTAGTTGCAGGACCATTCTTCATTGTCATCGTTCAGTGTAGTGCAATGTTGCCATATGCTGATTGTCAAGTAACTGATGGTGCTAGTAGACATTACAGCGGGACTTCTAGTTCCTAGGTCCTTTTATTTGCTAAAATAAAAAAGGTGAAGAAGAAAGTTCCAAAGAGCTACAAGTTACGCTATAATATTATCCACTAACGCCTTTTCTTCTTCATACAAATTAATCCTTGGCTCTCCACCCGAGTCTAACATTTAGAGTTCATTAAAGTTGCATCCTGTGCTGAGCATAATGCGGAGCTAATTCTCTTTTGAGTTCCCACGAGGTGTTAGATACCTGAACGAAATAATATCTCGGATACTGAGCCAATAATTTTTTTAAATATTATTTAATAATATAATTATAATTGAAGAAATCACATGGAAACAAACTATGAAGCAACAATCTACGACTGTAACAATGTAATGTGCAGCCAGAGAGTGTGATAAAAGGGCACAAAACTGATTTGCTACATGGAAACGATAACATACACTTGTGGGCAAGGAAAAGGCTGTTGTCTTGCCTAAAGCTGTACTCACCGACACACGTTGGTTGAGTTGCTGACCATTTTCCAGTCTCAGCGCAATGCTGGACTGCCATACCAGTAAGGTTGAAGCCAGTGTCGCAGCTAAAGGTGACTGTGTTGTTGTACGAGAGCCCTTGTAGCATCTTACGACCGTTCACTGGCGCACCAGGGTCTGCACATGTTATTACTTCAGTAACATGCGTATACCAAACACCACGCACAAAATGGCACACGCACAAATAAAACGACAGAAAATTCAAGTACTTCCAAAGTACAAAACGAAAATAAACACTTTGCTCGAGAAACAAGTATAACTGCCACTTAAACACACACACACCCAGGGAACACACACCCAGGGAACACACACCCAGGGAACACACACCCAGGGAACACACACCCAGGGAACACACACCCAGGGAACACGATAAGATTTCGAAATTGGCCAAAGACAAAGTCCTGCAACTTATGGAAACGGTTGGACCTGGCGGGACACTGTGATTTGGCAAATTTTATGGTACATATCTGGTACTCTTATTGTCTTCGCCACTTTCATACACGACCGCACCGCATATGCATACGTACATGCAACATTACATTGCTGTGTTGCTGGTCACATCAAGTACTCTCATCACATGGATCTCAACTAAATATTTTTGTAACCCTGATTCAAATCCCAGTGCATCGGGCAGCAAGCACAGTAACTGTGAACGTGCAGCGTTTCTGCACATTGAGGAATTCAGTTGGTGTTTCGACAGATAGTTTTCATACAGTCGACAAAGACAAAGTGGGCACTTGCTTGCCCATTCCTATTGCCAGATCCAAGATCGACACCATTTCAGTCACTACTCGAGTTGCCAGAAGATCTTAGGAAGCGTGACGTGCACTTTGAACAGCACTTATAATTCTACTCGATGCTGATTTTCTGACTCACTTTCATTGCTGTTGCTTCGTCGATCCTGCACACGCCTATGCGAAAGGAGACTATTAGTTTGGCAGGATTGCCAGAAGATTACTTTTTTCAATAGAGCCATATCGCAAAGTGTTACATTTCTGAAGCCTCATTTATCTGGAACTAGGACGTTTCCAATTTTTTGGATAGTACAAGCGCCTCATGGAATAGTTCCTAGCTTCTCCAGGAAGCGAGACAAAACTCCTCGAGTGTTTGCTAGTAATCCCCCCCCCCCCCTCTTCCTCTGCACAGTGTGTTTGAGTTGCTCTGGTTTTGTCAGCTGTAGAGGGAGCGGGTTCCTGCACGGTCCTCCACACTTTCATCGTTTTGCGAGAACTGTGGCAATACGCCCAGTGAGAAGGCAGATTTTGCCTGCGCTTCTGGTGAAGTAAAATAACGCCAAACAAACAAACTTAGGGCGTTTCGTTTTTGCTTCGTCCGGCATCATGTGCAATTGGGTAAACTCACCCATTCCACAATACTCTGCAAGTTTCCGAACCATTCCATTATATACAACGTTTCGGCCAATGGCCATCTTCAGGTAGTCAATGATGTCCCTAAGGCTGCAAACGGAACGTTGTATATAATGGGATGGTTCGGAAAATTGCAGAGTAGTGTAGAATGGGTGAGTTCACCCAATTGTATCCACTATGAAACTGCAGGAAGCCTCCAAGCTTCTTCTCAGTTGACATCATGTGCTTTTCTCAACAAATTAATACTATTTGCTCAACATCCGAGTTCTAAAATTTGTATTATTCAAAATGTCTAGAGGTCTATACTTTTGAAAGGCACTATAGTAGCTACGCAGATCAAGGAAAGAGAAAAATGTGATTATAAAAGATGCAGGCCAGCTGGCATTTGGATGTATGGTGGTCTTACAGTAGGAGCTATACAACAGGAAGGATCATTGTACTACCCAATGGTTGGGGTTGCATGTTTACAGTATATGCACAGGTCCTGGTTTCTTGATCTCATGACTTTATCTCATGAGACTGTCTTCTTTAAATTTATTGATTCCTGCTTCACCATCAAGTCTCTTCGATATCGGGGCTGCAACAGTAGAATGATATTGTGTCCTGCCAAGGCAATCTAATTCTTATTTACTTCCTCTAGGAACAAAACAACTTTGTGACTTTTTACGTGACTTTTCAAGGAGGTACTGTGCTCAACAAAAGTGTTCTATTGGAAGGGAAACATTTCAATACGCTCAATGGACATGTGTACAATACCTGCAAGATTGATGGGGAGAACAGAGTCTGAGTCTGAGTCGCCACGGCTCGATTCATCACTGCTAGAACCAACCAAAGTGGCAGGTGGATCGACTTGTTGTCGAATGTCACGGAGCAGCTTCTCCGCGTCCCTGGTCGTCTTCGCTCTTACTACTAGTACTGGTACGTGATATACACCAGTGCCTTCCCTAGCATGTAGTTGGGACCCAGGTGGCGCTAGTACTCATCATCGTCCCCGCTCAAGAGGCTGCCTCCGAACGAGGCGCACAGGCAAAGCCAAACAGTTTTCATTTTCTCCCCATCACTTGACCACTGCTGCGAGGAGATCATCGGAGTGGAGGCTGCTGAAAAAGGCGAGATCTTCTACATTGATGCATGGGATTCGCGGGGGCTGAACTTTGATTTGGAACATTCTAGCCTTGCTGAGCTGAGCGAAGTGACGAGTGTCACAACTTTCGTTTTGGAGTTTTGACATCTTGCCGATCTGTTTGCACTTTGGCTGGTGTTTTTGAGGATGACGGAGATTTCAAAACGCTAGCCGCTATTCCTTTCATACTTTTCTTGCTCCTCAGTTGCATTTTCCTGCTCTTACTCATTCTGAACTAAAAACTTGCAACGACGAGCAGTGAGCACAATGCATTAATTTCCGTAGCTATGCAAAAGACGTTACTTCAGTAATGCATGGGGCTAGCCAGGGTCTACACAGCTTTATTTCCGTGTGTGTTTGTGTGTGTGTTGTGCCGTCGGCATGTCTGGCGCTATCCCGTTACTTTCCCGTACAGTACCATCAATGACAGTTGGCCGCAATATTGTTGTTGTTGTGTTTATTTTAATTCGCAAACCAAACAGGCAGATCTGCCCAATGAAAAGGTGGCGAATGCAGATAGAAAGCAGTAATAAATGAAATTGGGGACTGATGTAATTAGGATAGAGGTGGAGAAAAACTAAGCCAGCTGATCATCAAACAGGACGTTTGGTACTGTAGGTACTAAGGGTGTGCGGGATCATGCTGGCGCGGAACTGGCGGAGCGTGGAGATGGCACGTATATCGCTGGGTAAGGTGTTCCACAGCTGGGCGCCCGGAACGCGAGGCAACCCTTGCCGAACCTGGTGCAAAATGGTGGTTGGCGCAGACCCATGGTGGAGTGCAGCCTAGTTGGGCCAGCTGACGAAGGAACTAGGAGGGCTTGCAGATCAGAACTTGCGTGCCCATTCCGAGACCTCAAGACAAGAACGATGAATTTTTGCCTGAATATCTCGGATACTCTGTAGGTGTCCAATTTCAGCAGGAGGGTACGCGCGGAGGTGTGATGCGAGAGTCCGAAAACCGCCCTTGCCGCCCGATTCTGCATGACTTGTAGCCGATCCAATTGGTTGGCAGTAAGAAGTGGGGAAAACGCATTGGATCCGTACATCAGGTCAGACATGATGATCGCTTTAAAGTAGAGAACTCAGCTCTGATGAGTCAAGCAGCGACGCAACCTCCATAGTGCTCCGATCCTCTGGGCCAGTCGAGTGGTGCAGCGATCAACATGGGCCGTCCAGGACAGATCCGAGTCGAGGAGCACTCCAAGATACCTGGCCGCAGTAACGACAGGAATCGGCGTTTCATGACAGTATACATTGATCGTGTGCTGGGGCTGCTGAGGTTGCCTGTTGGGGTATACAGGGATCACTTGTCTCTTGGCTGCATTCAAAATGAGACCACGGGTCTGCAACCAGTCAGCAAGTGCAGAAACCAAGGCCGATAGCGTAGCAGATACAGTGTCCAGGGATGTGCTGCTGCTGATCATCGCGATGTCATCAGCAAATTGAACTGATGAAGACTGGTTAGCTATGGTTGGAACTTCGCGGGTGTAGATACTGAAAAGGATCGGTCCTGGAACAGAATCGTGTGGCACGCCACAGGATGGTGCAGAAATGGCACTCTGATCCCGTCCAATACAGATACGCTATTCAAAATTTGAATCCTATTTAATAGGACTTTCAAATGCAAGATCATAACATGAAACAACTTGGAAGAATGAGTATGTATAGGAAGTGTTTAGGTACTTACGGGTGCAGATTGGCATGGCGGGTATCCATGCGGCATGCTCAGTGCATGTTCTTGTAGGAGATCCAGACATATTGTAACCTTCATCACACGCATACCTGACGACACTCTGATAGACGGATGTGTGTGGCTGTTGTGAACCATGCTTAGGAGTGCCAGCAACAGGACATTGGATGACTGGAAATAAAAAAAGAAAGATGCACAATGATAGATTCAGCCAAAGTATGACCAGGAATGCTACTTCAGCCTGTAATATCTTTATTATGTTATTATTATTTATTCTTCTTTTACTAGGGACTTCCCAACAGGCGTCAGCGCCTCTTTACAGGGAACCCTAGGTATAATTTGATGGATGAGCGAAATTCAGCGGGTGAACTAGACATGCGGCAAGCCAGTGGAAGTGTATTCCACCCGGCAGCGCCCAAATAAGAAATTGCACGAAAGCCATATCAGGCGTTAGTGGGGGGCCCCGGGCAGAACAAGAGCAGCAGAGACTTGGCCACGGGTGGTGGCTGCAGTGTGAGCACCATGGGCGCGCAAGGTAAAGCGGTCTCGCAGAAGAGGACTAGCAAGTCCATTAAGGCAGCGGTAAACAAATACATAGGTTTTGAAGTTGAGGCGTTTCTCAAGGGCGTACAGGTTAGTCTGACTGTATAGAATAGTGGTGGGAGTCATTCTATCCAACGAAAATATTCTCTTTAATGCAACGTGGCTGGCAGTAAGAAGCTTGTCATATAGGGTTCGTGATAAGCAATGAATATAATTATGCAGTGTTGCCAAACTCAAATATGGACTGAATGATCGATGAATAGAAAAGTCTAAGTGAAGCGGACATTACAAAATGATGAATGAGAATACATGTATCTAAAATGGTTGTTCCTAATCGATTTTCTTGAGACTATCATCAGGGAAAATCGTCTCACAATAGAGGCTATACGGAGAAACAAACTACTTATAGGTTAATGGATAGTGGGAAGTATACAAGGTGAGGTGTGAAAAAAAACTAAAGTGGGAGAGAAGACGAAAGAATTTAGAAGAAAAGATGTGAGAGTGTTCTGACGGTGTGAGCTACTACAAAAGGTGAGTGAAATGAAGGCGTGGAAGCAGGTGAATGTGATAGAGTGAGGAACTGTGAGGTGTAGGTGTATGCGAATGAATACGTGTGTGAATGCTAGGTGAAGAGTCTCAGTTTTGTGACATTTTCTTTCTGAATGCATAGATTAGGATTGTGTTTACGGATGAAAACAGCTTCTAATACCTTAAGTTCACGAAACCTACGAGCACGACACAAAACAGTGAAGCATCTTCTCTCCCACTTTAGTTTTTTTTCACACCTCACCTTGTATACTTCCCACTATCCATTAATCTATAAGTAGTTTGTTTCTCCGTATAGCCTCTATTGTGAGACGATTTTCCCTGATGATAGTCTCAAGAAAATCGATTAGGAACAACCATTTTAGATACATGTATTCTCATTCATCATTTTGTAATGTCCGCTTCACTTATACTATTAATCGCATTAATAAAGTTATTGTCTCCTCGTCGCCTTTTCAATAGAAAAGTCGTTTGCCAAGAATGCTGATAATCTGCTTTGCATGGGCAAATGCTACGACCTTCCTATTGACATTTGCACATACTGCATCCACTTGGGTTGAGAAAGACAGATGTTCGTCAACCAGTATTCCTAAGTACGGAGCGTAAGCAGATAGGACTATTCAAGTGCCCAGGGTGTTGACTGCGATGCCAGGTGGCAGCTTCGTGCCCGGTCGCCGGAGCAGGACAAACTGAGTCTTGGACGGGTTTAACACCAGACCCTTCCGATCTAGGTAGCGATCCAGAGCGGCAAGGTCATCACTCAGCTGGGTTGTGATAATCTGGATGGACTTGTGCCTGATATAGAGTGTAATATCATCGGCATAAAGTTGATTCAATGCATGTTGGAAGCACTGGAGTGCATCACGGGTGTAAATGCAAAATAGCAATGGGCCGAGCACTGCGCCTTGTGGGACGCCTCTTGTGCAAGGGTGGGCCCCACCTAGCTGTTGTCCTACTCTTACTCGCTGGACGCGTCTGGTCAGGTAGCTTGCAAACAAAGCAGTGCAGTGTCAGCGATGCCAAGCATCTTCAACTCGTCAACGAGCTCTTGATGCTTAACTCGGTCAAAAGCTTTGCTCATATCTGCAACCACTATGCCGCAGTACTCGTTATTATCAAGGGCTTTGAGCCATTCGTCGACCACTAGCGCTAGGCAGTCCTCACACGAGCTGTTGGAATGGTAGGCAAATTGATTGTCAGGCACGTACATGATGTTGTGTAACTTAAAGAATGCAATCAGCTGCTCCAAGACAACTCGTTCTAATATCTTGCTGCATATGGGCAAGAATGACACTGGTCTGAGAGAGCTTTCTGCATCGCCTGATTTGAAAACTGGGCTGACTGTGGCATTCTTGAAAATATCTGGTACGCACCCTGTGCTCAGAGATTTATTGATAATATCAGTGAGAGAAACTGCTATGGAATCACAACCATTCTTCAGTACGGCTGGTACGACTTTGTCAGAGCCAGGTGACTTACTTGTGTTTGTTGCTTTGAGCAGTGTGGTGATGTGCGCCACAGTTACGGGTCGAAAATGGGACAGTCGAGCAGCAGTAGTTGACTGTTGGGTGGCTGGGTGTAAACATATGTCAGCAGGCTGGCTTAAATCGTGCACTATGTTAGCAAATGTCTCTGTCAGACTACTGAGAGATGCAATTGGCTGATTTCTTACTTTCCGCCTGCCAGACAGACTGTTAAGAAGAGCCCACTGACCTCTAGGATTTCGTCGGAGTGCCGAGAACTGGTGCATCAGGAAACGGGATTTCAGTCTCCTACTCAGAAGCGTCCCCTCGCGTCTAACAGATCGATACTGTTGCTTAAGAACCATATTCCCAGGCTGCGAAAGGACTCTACGATGCAGAGTACTTCTGCGCTGCAGCAGTTTCCGTAGCTCTGGTGTTGCCCACGGTTGAGGCTTAGGTTTGGGACAGAGGGGTAGTCTAACTTGTTTAGATGGAGCATGCGTATCTGTAACAGCAGCGATAGACGTTAGAAGATGGCAAGTTTGACTGTCCAATGTTGAAAATGAGGATGAGTCCTCGAGCATACCATTCAGGTCAGCATTAAATTGAGAGTAGTTGATAGTAGCTATTCCTGGTTTTCTCACAACCTTAGTTCTTTGGGTTGCTGGGGGCTTCCATTCTGGTATTACAATATCAAGGCGGACTAGGTGGTGATCAGTAAGATCTGACATGGGGATGATCGTTGGATTGGGCAATGGAAAGGTAGTGTTCAACAGAGCCAGGTCAAGACACGTGTTTGACTGCGCTCTAGTTGGTGCGTGGACAATGTTCTGCAGCTGGTGTTCTGCACAAGGCTTAAGTAGATGATAATGATGTACAGTCGGTTGTAAGATGTCCGTGTTCAAATCTCCCAGAACTAGCAGGTCAGAGCTGTCTACGAAAATGCCATCCAACTGGGCACTGTACTGCTCCCAGAATTCTGTGTCAGAGCTCGGTGGGCGGTAGACTGAACTCACGAGGAGCTTACACGCATCTGGCTCCCGTGCAATGCGAACTGACACAAACGACTCCAGATGTGTGTTGGATGCGGGCATGATGAGACGAGCGCGGAGACTGGACATGACGTACAAGCACACACCTCCGCCCCTCAAGTTCCTGTCGTTCCGATATATCCGATATCCAGGGATGTTCAGCAGGGAATCTGATACTGAGCTGTCTAGCCAGGTTTCATTAATTGACATGATGTGAATTTTATTGGCATGCAGGATATGATGGATTTCATGAACTTTGTTTCGTAGACTGCAGATGTTCATATGAGCAACTTTGAGGACGGCGCGGTTGTCTGGCTGGGGGTTCCCTGATATGTCCTATTGGGCAGACAGCAGAGCCTGGATGGCATTGTCAGAGAGAGGTGTCCCTTTGTCATCCAATATGACGTCATAAGACAGAGAGCACTTGACCTTTTTGGCTCGAAGTTGCTTATACTTCGGTAGTACTGCCTTCCGCTTCGTTTGCTGTTGTCGAGTCAGGTGGTTGTTGACGTACACATCATGTCCATTCACTTTTAGGCCAAGGCGATCCTTGTACGCTGACGCCTTGAGGCGCTTGTTTCCAAAGCGTACCCTGACAGGAGCTGAACCTGGCGCTGGAGTCTCATGTTCAGTAGCGCGTGGGCGCAAACGTTCGACTTCCAGCAGGTCAGAGGCCGAACATTTGAACAGAGTACTGCAATGCAGGGATAGGGTTTCATTCGATGATGCAGGCAGTCCTCGTACTATGACGCTGGTAGTACGGTTGGACCTCTCAACCTCCTCGGCAATGATGTCGAAGAGGTTGTATGGTTCGAGTTGGACTACCGGTCCTGCATTTGCCGCCTCCGAGGTCAATGGTGCACCAACTGGTCCGCCTTGCACTGCTGTACTACATGTACTAATGCTGGTGTCGTCTGTCAAAAATCGTACCGTGGCGGCAAGGTCAGTCTTTTACCGCTCCAGATCACCAAGTCTTGCCTTCAGAGCTGTCACCTCCGTGGTTAGGTCTGCAACCGGTGTCACCAGGTTTGCCAGCCGGTCGTCTAACAACTCGGACATACACGTCCTAAATTCCTTCATCATGTCCACGGGGGCCTCATCTTGAGTGGTGAACATGCGTTAAGGACCCTTAGTGCTTCCCAGCCATGCCACTTCTAAACCTTCTGTAAGTGCTCTGTTGATGGACTTCTACCAACAAGCTTTGCAACATGCAAATTCAATTTCGCTTGAAGTGACCCAAAACCAGAGTGTTCGTACTGAGAAGGTTACAGCTCATGCACCAAAAGAGTACCAGTAGATGAACAATTTATTATGTACACACACACATACTTCAGTACACTTCATACTCTCATACTGGTAGTCTCACGTTGTTATTATTTCTCACATCCGCATCATTTTTTTTCTCTTCGCCCACCCCTGTTATCAGTTCACACTTCTCTAGTCTTTCACATTGTGCATTTCGTACTCTTCTACGTAGATATTGTTTATTGCTAGGTTTCATTATTGAGACGCATTTCCCTGATGAATATCCCTAGAAAAATTGTTAGAAAATGTTATTATCCATATTTTGTTCCTGTTGATTACTACGTCCAATGTCCGCTTCGCTGATTCTGCTGATTGCTACTTCGAAGTATAAAGAAGTTATTGTCTCTGCGCCGCTTGTTAATATATTATGTATATTCACAAAACAGATAGGCTCTAAGCTGTCCAGATAACTACTTGTCGTAAAATACAGGAAGAGTGAACTCACTTTCGCAGACTGGCAGAGTTGCTGACCAAGTTTTATTGGCTAAACACCGCCTAGTCAATGATCCTGACATGTCGTAACCAATATCACACTGATACGAGACAACACTGTTGTAGTGTTGGCTGTTCAGCGTACCCGAACCATTCACTGGACTACCAGGATCTGGACAGGAAACAACTGCAACAACAAAAATGAAAGCAAAGAATACTGCAGAGTGAGAAGTTTTAACATGTAAGAAAATCGGTCAACACAATTAATTTTTCACACTTTCGTAATCCCGGTTGAATATCCTACCTCTTGTTGAAGTTTGAGGACAAAATGAATTAGTTTCTATAACCATTTGGTTCTTCACAAGTTATACAAAAGAGAAAAACCAAGGAACTACAAGTTACGCTATACTATGTACAATAATATACATACAAACTGGCTGGCGGTACTGACGTTCTGCCATTAACTGGCTGACAGCTCTAGCACATCTCGGATGTGCACTCCAATGTTATGGCATGAGCTGATTGCTTAGTAACTGGTGGTGTTAGCGGACAGTATAGCGTAACTTGTAGTTCATTGGTCTTTCTCTTTTGTACAAATTAAACCCTGGCTCTCCATCAGGGTCCATTCTTCTCAAGTGTGTGAATTAGTTTCTATAATTATACTCAGAGTTGTGACAAAGCTTCGAATGTCTCTAGTCTTTCTATAATCATAACTAATTTGCAACATGGAAATTCGAGATTGTTTGAAGTAACCCCAAACCACAGTATTCATAGTGAGAGGTTATAGATCATGCACCAAAAGGGTACCAATTCATGAGCAATAATTATAATTGTCGCACTCTTCAGCACCTTGTTGAGCACTCTCAGTATGCTGCTCTGGGGCTGCTGCATTAAGCATTGCCCGCTACTTTTTATATTGTGAGCAATCTGGCGCTAGAGCGACGAGCTACCTTAAAATGTCTGTGGTGCCTCTCTTTGAAACCATGACTGTTAGCTCGGCTTCATTAAAGCTCGTAGCTGTGCTGATGAGGCCTTTAAGGCCGAAACAGCTTGCTGTCTGCAGCAGCGGGTGAACATTATACTCACTGCAGGCAGTGAATATAGTATGTATTGTCAAGAAGGCTGTATGCTGTCCAAAAGGCTCTAAGCTGTCCACAAGGCTACTTGTTGTTATTTAAATGAATATTCAACTCACTGTTGCAGACTGGAAGGGGTGCAGACCAAGCCTTATTGGCTAAGCACTGGCTAGTCATTGATCCTGACATATCGTAACCCATATTACACTGGTACACGACAACACTGTTGTAGTGCAGGCTGTTCAGTGTACGCATGCCATTCACTGGACTACCAGGATCTGGACAGGAAACAACTGCAATAACAAAAATGAAAGCAAAGAATAATGAAATACTAATGGATTTGGATGTTCAACCAACAACACAATTTCAAAAAGGGAAAGGAACACATGGGTCGCGATCAGCGAAAACATGTCTTTGGGTTTTCGCAAAAAATAATGAGAAAAAAACGGAAGGACAAAGTGTTTTGTAGAGCTTGTTCATGCTTCTCTTCCTTCATGAACATCTAGTGATACTTGAGCAGCTTGCACGGCCCGACGATCACTGTGCATGGGGCAGGTTTGTTCAGGTGTCAGCAAGTCCGCAGCGGCGGGACTGCAGAGAAACAATGCTGCCCGAATAACCACTTCGTGTTAAGGGGCTCTCAAACTCATCGTCATCACTGCCTCTGCTACTGGCTGATCATCTGAGCCCAGACCGCATCAGCCATTGACCTCTTTGGACGGGTACCATTGTTGCATTCTCTCAGGAATGCCTCAAGAGGTTGCTTCACTCCCTGAAGGGTTAGCAAGGACAACGCTTTTCTCAGAGATAGTAAGCTAATGAGAGGGCACATGTTTGACGGAGGGCCATTCTTTTTATTCGGTTTCTGCAAAGCAATCAGCGTTCCATGTCAAAGAGTTAGTGGCTGGTGTATTTCAGCCTGCTTGCTAGCGCCGATGTGAGAGTCTCGCTTCCGAATTTGAACTCTGCTGGCCCTGCATCTGGGGCACAAGCTCTGTCATTACTGAGGCGTCCAATGCTTTGCTGCAGTTCCTCTTGGGTAATGGGATTCTCAAGAGGTCTTGGGTCTCCGACGAATGCTTCTACTGGCTTTGATGTTTCGCTATTGAATTGACTACAGGAGTGTTTTACCACAGCAGCTGCTGCATCTATGCTGTTACCTACGGTACGACCGTCTTTGTCCTCCACCACTGGCTTAGCTGCAGTTTTTTTTCTCTTCATGAGTCTTACGGGCTGAAACATCTGGGCGCCATCACGGAGCTGCTCAGCTTCTCTTGCCTGATCATCTAAACGCCTGGTAACATTCTCAAGGCGAAGTCTCCTGATTTCCGGGCGTAATTTCTTTTGCTTTAGTGACAATGCTTCTATTTCGGAATTGAAGCCGCCTTTCAGTCCTGTTACTTTGGCATAACCAATAGTGTCTGCGGCTGCTTCTTTGACGATCTCTATAATCTTGGTGCAGGTAGTCTGTGTGTCAGGTTCAGAAAGCATAATTATTGTGCACCTTGTGTGTTACAGTTTCAGTTATTTGGTCAATATCTGACCGTGTTGCCGTCTTCACGCTACGCCTGACAGTTGCTGACAGCGCTGATAGGGCCAAAGGAGGTGGGACAAGAGTCAGTACGAGTACACGCGACATGCCCAAATTCGCCAAGACCCGTCGATAATCCGATGAAGTCAGTGCACCGCCATAACTCCTGCAGTTCTTCAGTAGTCTTTTCTGCAGAACAAATCACACAAGATGTAGTCTATGTGATTATACACTGGCAGAGTCCTTCCAGTATCTCTGTCCTTTCTCCAGCCAGTGCAGGTTGCTTGGTGCCTAGCAGAAGCCTGGAGTGTGGTGTTGCTCACGTATAGCTGATCGCATTCGCAGAAGTTGACGAGTGCATGATCGCTGACACTTCTACGGCCCTGTCCATGAGGTCAAATGCTAGCTGGTCCACCAGGCCCAAGCGTCCCTACTTTCGCGTTGAAATATCCGATTATGAAGAGTGGGGGATACCCCAACACCTGGTCTAGAGCCGTCAGGAGGTTGTCGTGAAACGTTTCGAGTTCGTCGTGTTCTTTGGCGCATCTCGTGGGCTTTAAGGCGTATGTGCTGATAATGGCTACAATCGTCCGTGTAATCGTACTGGCTCCTGTCCCTCTTCCTTTGGCCCATTGAGCGCTGTCCTCAACTGTCAGGCGTAGCGTCAAGACGGCAACACGGTCAGATATAGACCTGTAGTGGTGTATTTGCTCTACATGTGACCGAGCCACGACAAAGCGATGTCTATAGTGTTTGCAGATAGGCTGCCGGCCGATAAATCTCGAGCCATTCCATATACCGCAAACAACAAATATCCACTTTGTAGTCTACACGGCGAGGTCTTGAGAAAGCGCCTCTTGCTTCAGCCGTGAAAATAGTCCGAGAGAGAGAGACAGAGAGAAAGGGATATAATATATATATATATAGAGAGAGAGAGAGAGACAAAGAGAGGGAGGGAGGCAGAGAGAGAGAGAGAGAGAGAGAGAGAGAGAGAGAGAGAGAGAGAGAGAGAGAGAGAGAGAGAGAGAGAGAGACAGAGAGACAGAGAGAGAGAGAGAGAGACAGAGAAAAAAGAGAGAGAGACACAGAGGGAGACACACACAAAGAGAGAGAGAGAGAGAGAGAGAGAGAGAGAAGAGAGAGAGAGAGAGAGAGAGAGAGAGAGAGAGAGAGAGAGAGAGAGAGAGAGAGAGAGGGAGGGAGGCAGAGAGAGAGAGACAGAGAAAAAAGAGAAAGACAGAGAGAGAGACACACACACAAAGAGAGAGAGAGAGAGAGAGAGAGAGAGAGAGAGAGAGAGAGAGAGAGAGAGAGAGAGGGAGAGAGAGACACACATATACACACACACACAGGGAGACACAGAGACACAGAGAGACACAGAGAGATAGAGAGAGAGAATGAGAAAGAGAGAGAGAGAAAGAGAAAGAGGAAGAGAGAGAGAGAGAGAGAGAGAGAGAAAGAGAGAGAGGGAGAGAGGGAGAGAGAGAGAGAGAAAGAGAGAGCGAGAGGACAGCGTAACCTTCCTCAACCAAACAAATCAGATACTACTGTACTACTAGTTACCGCCATCTTGCGCTCACGCTCGGTCCCTCTACTCTCAATTTTCCGTACTTTTGACTTCCAATCCTGACTCGGCAGGTTTCTGGCCTCTCCGCAGTCTGTCCTCACGAGAGGGTCGCTTTGGAGGTAATGCAGCAATACAACAGAATAGAGTTCCTTCTCGTACGCGACCAACTTCCGTTGTGCTCGACTCCGCTTCCTCTGCAGGGAAGTACATGTAGTCAAACTCCAGGACCATGACTTGCTTGCTGCAGCCTATGACTACACTATTTCCAATGATACTAAAATCTCCCTCATCCAAGCTCACCTCGCGCTATGGCATGACTCGATCTTTCTGCATTTTCGTGTTGGGAAAGGAACGTACGGAACGGGAGCCTCAGTCTTCACTTCCATGCAACCATGAGCACAGTAGCGCTTTGGCATGCTGATACAAGCCAAATCACAACAGCTCTAGCCAAAACGCCACATCAGTGCTCGTCAGCCTGAGGTAAAAAGCGAAAGTGAGGCAAAAAGCGAAAGTCTGAAACTCAAATGGTCGGGAAGTCACTCTGAGCGGAAGGTCGACTTGCGTCGTCTCGAACCCAGACAATCTTTGTGCAAGTCATCTATTGTTGAAACTCAAAGTATGTGCAGACGGAGAATGGTGCACACATCCTCGCGAAAAGGAAAAGGACATTTTGCAAGAAGAAAAAAAGGCAAATGAACTCCAAGATATGCTATAATGTCCACAAACACGACCAGCTACTATACAATCAGCTCATGCGATCACATAGCAATACACTGACTGACGGTACTGAATCTCAACAACTAACTGCCAATCAGCTCTAGCATGTCTTGGGTGCCCAACCCAACAGCCTTACCAACTTGGAAGGTTTTAAGTTGTAAGGTGAAGTTTCTAAGTTTAACCTTCCCCACGTGTGTTATTTCTACTTAGTCTGCCAAGTTACAATTGGCGCTTATCATCGCACTCGATGTTCTGCCTATGGTATGCCGCATGGACCCACCGATTCACCATCCAGCCATCACCACAGATCATTGCATCCAACAACATGGCAGCGGAGACCATCACAGAAGTTGCAATCGGTTCGTTTGCATCTATTTTACTTAAGCTGCCACCAGTGAACACTTCCGTCAGCATATTTGAAACACTGCAACATCCGCTCCAGTTGGTAAAATAGGTCAGAATGTTCGCACTTCAGAGCGATGGTGAATACAGTGTCTGCATACTTCCAGGTATATGGTGGCAAGCATGGTTTTCCATGGAGAGGTATAGAAAAGCTGAAAAAGCGCTTTGCGAGCTTGAGTTTGAGTGCTCGCCTGTGCAGTGCCTAGTGAAGAGCTATCACCAGCAAATCGCTGACGAAGAAACCACAGCTCATGTCATCTCCAGAAAGTTATACCAACCCGGCGAACACACGCTCAAGCTCACAGAGGGCCACGCACTGGAGCTGATCAAAATAAACACCAAGTCTTTAGGAAAACTCCCATCCAAGCGACTTGTAGGAAACTCGCAGAAATGAGATACGCCTGCTCCAGAGTCAGTGCGACACTGCTGCAAGGCGTTAGGTGCAATACGAACAGATGCTACATCAAGCGGAAGCTATCACTGCACTGCACCAGTGGCTCACGTGGGTGCTGATCAGCAAGTACGACAAGTGCAAAAGGCACTTTGAAAGAAGGACAGTGATGCGGTGTTGCCTTTTTGCTTCAAAGAAAGGCATTTTTGCGACGAAAGGAGGCCACAGACAGGCACCACACTGGTAGTCTCACTCAGCTTCTAAGTGGCAAGATGACAGGAACGACAGGTCACACCCTTTTGTAGTGATTCGAGACAAGAAGAAGTGAAACAAGGTATGAAACTTGTGGCAGTTGTAGGGATCGAATGTTTTGAGCTCTTCCTCCAGCGACGATAGTGACGAGTGAGACATGTAACTTGCTTGAATTTTCGGCTGAGTTGCTTCCTGACATGTAAAATATATACATTGGGTTTTCTGATCGTGGCAAGCTTCAGATATTAATTAATTTTGACGTTCTATTCTCGAGAGAAGAGTGAAGATAAGCGCCAATTTCACCTTGGCGGACCAAGTATACCTTAGAACCATCCAAGCTGGAAGGCTGTTGGAGTATGTTAAATGTAGAATGTCAGTACCGTCGGTAAGGGTCGTGCATTGTGATGGCATGTGCTCATTTAAAAGTAACTGGTTGTTTTGGTAGACATTATAGACGTTTGGTTCCTTGGTCCTTTTTCTTCTTTAATTAAATACGAATTAATCTGTAGCTCTCTTGAACCTTTGCAATGGTCTTTGTTCTTGATCCTTCAAAACTCCTGGTCAAAATGAAAGAAAGAGAAGTCACTCACCTGTACATGTTGGAATTGGTGTTGACCAGGTGTGATTTGTAAGACAATTACTGAATCTCGAGCCCTGGAGACGGTACCCATAGTTGCACAGGTATACCAGTACAGTATCAAATCGCAAGCCTTGATGGAAAATGCTACCATTGCTTAAGTTGCCCGGATGTGGGCAAAAGGTTTCTGAAATCACAAAAGAATCACAGATGAAAGAGGTTACTCCCAGATGCGTGCATGCATTTCACATACTTTGAAGTATATTGATCCTGAACCATCACCACAGCACTTCAACAAAAATAGAACTCACCCAAGGGTTGTCTATAAATTATTGTTAAAACTTCAAGAATCCCAAAGTTTCACACTCCCAAGCGACCAAAGAAGAACGAGAACGGAAAGACTGCATGGTACGGGTTAGAGAGAGAGAGAGGGAGAAAGAGAGAGAGAGAGAGAGAGAGAGAGAGAGAGAGAGAGAGAGAGAGAGAGAGAGAAAGGGAGAGAGGAGAGAGAGAGAGAGAGAGAGAGAGAGAGAGAGAGAGAGAGAGAGAGAGAGAGAGAGAGAGGAGAGAGAGAGAAGAGAAGAGAAGAGAGAGAGAGAGAGAGGGAGAGGGATAGAGAGACAAAGTCAGACAAAAAGGAGGAGAGAGAGTGATAGATAGCTAGAAATATAGAGTGCTACATCAAGGGCCAGGGGAGACCTGGCAAATATGGGGTGCAATCAGCAGCCCAGTCCAACGAAGCAAAATGGCCCACTAGAAGCTTTGTTGTGCAGACTTCTCGGCTCGGGAGAGGATGTACGCCTTCTTCCTTCGGTCTGCCAGTTCATAATGGTATTAATCACAGGATATTCCTTTGACCCGGCGAGACCACATACTGCTTGTAGCAGGAGTAACACGTCTTGATATTGTGGAACATGGCTGGTTAACCGTTGCTGAAAACTATAAAGGCTCTTTCTTGTTCGTCCAGCAAACTACTTGAAAGTGAAATACTTTCACTATCGCGCTCAAGCAGCAGTTTGCCAACTGCCGAGTTACGTTTTTGGTTATGTTCTCCATCTTATTGTGGCGAAAATGGGCTTTTGATGGCTTTAAACTGTCCAATAATGAGTGATCTACGGGTCACAGTTTGGAGCTCTGTGCACCTTCCAAGATGGCAAAAAGAGGGCCCGAAATCATGGGTGAAGGTCAACAAAAATGATCAAAAAGCAAAATGGAACCCAATTACAGTTTTCTCTGATGGAGTGATTTCACCTCCTCCTATGAACTTGAAAACTCAATCCCTGTCATATGCAGGTGTTGGACACAGATTTATCAGACAGTAAGAAGCAAATGACGTTTTCCGAGCCTGGGAAGGCCCTACACATGTGGCCCAACTAGTGATTATGAATATGGGAACCTTTTGATGCCAACCAGAATCAATCATAAGCAACGTTCCTTATACAACTCACCAATGATCTGTAAAAAGGACTGAATGCTGTTTCCGGCTTTGAAGTCCTATTACTCATCTCACCGGCACAAGCAAAAAAAAGAACTCAGATGGTGAGTCCAGGAAACAAATTGACTTTCATGCCGTGGAATGTCTCAGGACTCCTTGTGACTTTTTTGTGATTAATTGTGTACGTTTGACATCTGACTGTTCAAAATCTGGTGCAGTTGGTGAACTCGTTCACATCACTTGTGCCCACAATTTCCAGGTTACAAAGTAAGGATCTTATCAGCATAACTTTTACCTTTACAAACAGGGCGTTGGCCAGACCAGGTTCCGTTGTCCTCACATATGCGACTTTGTGCAGCATAGCCTTCGGCGCATTCATAGTTGACAACGCTGAGATACACCGAGGTGAAATTGCGCCGTGTACCATTCACGGGTATGCCTGGATCGTTGAAGCATTTAACAACTAGAGGAAGACACGAAGACAGATAGACAAGTTTATTCCAGGTTAATTTCAAGCTATTCTTCATTATGACTGTGATTTGACACAACGCAAAGCACTAGCAAAACGACTTCAAGAGAAACAGCAACCTACCAAATTTTAGAATGTCATTCAGCATTCAGTGGTTAGGTCACTGAATACATGGCACTTAAGGGCGGACCACTGTTACTGTGAGTGGGAGTATGCCTAATTACGTTTTTGCTCCCAACATTGATGCTTATGTAGTGGTGATTGAATGTACAAAGAAGACACAAATCAGTCAAAATTCGCCAAAATTCGCATCCTCTCCCTTTGTGTGAACTTCATTGCCTAAAAAATACGGAAAATTCACCAGCACCTACTGGAATCCAATTGATTCCAAATAGACTAGCGATGCTCTAAACTAAGGTATCGGGGAGTCATCGACATATTGAAAACTTCATGTGTGGTACAGGAGATCCTGGGTGTAGTCATAAACAATATGAGGCCAAACCAGTCTTCCATGGCCACTTCTCACCTCAACCCACTGGCTCGGCCATACTACCCACACTGCCAGGAAAAGCTAAACCTGTTCTCCATTAAGAGACCATGTCTGAGAATACCAAATTATGTGTGAAAGTGGACCTCTCCGATTTCGCTTAAAACTTGCAGGTATGTTCCCTTTGGGGTGTAGATCGATTGTGCAAAGCCCTTGAAAAAGTTCCTGAAGGGAACCTTGACACTTGAATACCCCTCAAAATGGCCAAAATGTCATACTATTTATGGGTCTACAAACGAGTCACGCCACAGCGTATACGAACAAGCTACAAACAAAACTCCATCAAGCCAACATTGCGTCACCTTAGAAGAGTTCCTGGAGCAGTACTGCTTAGTCACGCCAATATCACAACAGACCATGGCCATCACCCTCTGACGCCAAAAATGATCGTCTTGAAAAGTGCCAATTTACAACCGCTGCCAAAACAGCCAGCTACGTCCTCAATTTGTAAGAACTATACACGGGCAGATAGTAGAACACCTCTTCTAGCGCTGCGGACATGTCCCCATCTTCCTTTTGGGGTTTTCTGGAAATAAACGTTTTTGAATTTTTCCACTCGACCATTCTGAAATACGGCCACAGTCATACCTGCGCAGGAAAGATCGCCCCTCCGCGATGTTTCCTCAGCAGTTTCTAACACTACTCCCAACGCTGCAGAATAAAGTGTATTGTTGACTCTGACAAGGAAAACCAGCGGTGATCATTTGTCACTCCAAACGACAAGCTTCTCCTTGTGCCACCGACAATTTTTGGTGCGATCGTTGATGTAAAAGTGACTGAAGTCCTGAGCGCAGGTTTTGAATTTTATTGCAAGAGTTTCGTGTCAAAACACTCCATCAGACAGCATATGACCAAGATGAACAATCACTAGAATATGTACGGAGAAGGGGAGAAGGGGGCAAAGGCGATGGAGGTACATTTCAATAGCGCGAGGGAAAGGGATGACAAAGTCAGCGTGATTATAAGAGGAAAAAGATGTTGAGAGTATAGAGCATAGCCAGTCAGGGTAGAGAAACAGCGCGATTTTCTGGCAACACATCAGTACAGATTTGTGCTGCATTGTTTGTTTGAATTTGAATTCTTTATTCTCACGATGGCACCATCGCCAATAAGAGATAAATTTATGAGAAGGTGAGATTGTGGGTTAAAAAATTGTTATACATCACATTGTGACCTAGGGTGGCAAAAAAGGTGATGGGGATTGTGCTGCAGGAATCACTCACGCCAGGCAAGGGGGTGACTACCACACCCGCCAAGGCATAGGAAAACCGGTCACAGAAGCCAAGACCCGCAAAAGCGCCTGAGCCATGAGCCCTGGGGAGTGCTCACCATTCCCGCGCCCCGCGGAACCCAGCCCTGACCGCCACCTCCCCGGCCCCGATGGGCAAAACAAATACAAATACAAATACAATGCAGCACAAATCTGTACTGATGTGTTGCCAGAAAATCTCGCTGTTTCTCTACCCTGACTGGCTATGCTCTATACTCTCAACATCTTTTCCTCTTATAATCACGCTGATTTTGTCATCCCTTTTCCCTGTTTGATTCATTGCTGTGTAATATTTGTATTACTTGCTCTGCCCAGTGGACCGACGGTACTGACGTTCCACATCTAACAGGCTAACAGCTGTTGGAGTGCGCATCCAAGATGTGCTAGAGCTGTTAGCCAGTTAGTTGTGGAACGTCAGTAATGTCGGTCAGTGTCGTGCAATGTTATCGCATGAGCTGATTGTTTAGTAACTGGTGGTGTTAGTGGACAGTATAGCGTAACTTGTAGTTCCTTGGTCTTTCTCTTTTGTATTATACTACAATAGTATTCATTTCTTCTTATAAACAATTTTAAAACCAGTTTAGGTATGCTATGTCATGATGAATCTATTGCCCTCATAATCGGTCAATAATATATGAAATATAGACCTCGTAAAAGACCTCGGGATCTCGGTCTTTTACTCGTTCTATATTTCATATATTGACCTCTTTAATCGTGCAATAATAGACACATATATGGAAACGAGTTAAGAGTAACTCTCCACCGCTGTAACTAGATACTATTATACAGTTAGAAAGTGCAACAACTAGGCACAAAACTGACAGAGTACTGAGACATTCGACGTCCTGACACCTACCTCCAACACATCTCCATAGCGCCTACCGACAGCCTTCCAACTTGGAAGGTTCAAGGTTATGGAAAGACCAAAGAGGGGAAGGCAAGCGCAACGAAAACGAGCACAAGCTACAGTCCCAACGGAACAAAGAATGTCGATTGTTACTGGACGATGACGAGACCAGTAGGCGATTTGACAAAGCGGTCTAACTACAATTCGAAGCAGCAAAGCAGTACACCACCCACCTTTGGTGGGTCATAAATATCAAAGATAAGTAAAGAAGGGGAAAGCTTTGCGAAAACGAATTCTATAAGCCGAAAGCCTAACTCCTACAGTACTCCATATGCATGCATGATCCTTCCAAGTTGGAAGGCTATCGGTTAGCGATACGGAGATGTGTTGAAGCTAGGTGTCAGGACGTTGAATGTCTCAGTACTCTGTCAGTTTTGTGCCTAGTTGTTGCACTTTCTGACTGTATAATAGTATCTAGTTACAGTGGTGGAGAGTTACTCTTAACTCGTTTGCATATGTCCTTTTCTTTTCTACTTTTATTATTGGCTCAATACCCGAGTTATATATGTATATATATATATATATATATACACACAACAACAAGGTTGTCAGTTTCATAACACTAAAAGCTTTTCACCCATTTTCATCAGTAGGTACATGGGAATGAGCAAGAACGAAAACGAAGCCAGAATTTATACTGGGGGTAGAGAATCAGCAAGAATATTCTTACGCGCCTCAAGTTCACACTACACTACCATAAGAATGTTTGGAGCAGTGGAAAAATGCGGGAAACAACACATGAAGGGAATGCAGTACCAGAACAAACACGTGATAAAGTTGTCAGTCCAGTTGCAGCTTGAACAGCCTATATATATATATATGCCTTGCTTAGCAAAGCATACTGGATGCCTGTACTACAGCAGAGCCAGTATGCGCTATTTGGCTAAGTCACACCTGAATACTTGCTCAGCTGGTATCTAGTGCTGTGCCGGCATTTGGCGATGAGGTCACACCTTGTGTTCAGGAGGGTTGCTTTGTCGGCCGTGATAATTTCTAGCTTCTCTGTTAGACAGAGGTTACAGCGCTTAGTTGTTGGGCTGTACGACTTGGCTCTGCGCTTGACGTTCCATGACACGTTGTACTCTTGACCCTGGTTTTTGAGCGACCAAACGTAGCTTGACAGCTCGGTGGAGTTGCGGTATTTTTCGTGCCGCATGGAGGTCTTGTGATTGGCGTGACGAAGTTTGAAGGGCGTCTCAGCCGAACCAATGTAGTACTTAGGGTCGTTTGCGCCGCCCACGACTGCTTCGTACACGACACAATCGGTCTGGCATGCTCCACGCAGCGGGCAGTTGGCCTTGTCACGGCAGTTGCACGGCTTTTCTGGAGGGGTGGGGTGCAGCTTAGCTTGGTTGTGTCCCTTGATGATGGCAGAGACGTTCGGGAGGCAGCTGTAGCTAATCTTGATTGAGTTCTTGTTGAAGATTTTGCCGAGGGGGGAACCTGCAGGGAAATGTCGCTTGATGAGTTTTAGGAAGACTGCCCCAACATTTGTCTTGACATTTTTGCTGTATGGTGGGTTGAACCATATGATGTTTCTCTTTCTCTTCTTTCTCTTCTTCTCCTCGGCCCGTGCCATGCCTTCACCTTCATCAGCGCGGTACTGCATGGCCGGCAGGAATCCACTTTTGGAAAGTGCGGCTGCGTATATTGGTTTGGCCTCTTCAAATATGTCCTCACTGGCCGAGATTGATGTCAGGCGCTTGTTGATCGACTTTGGTAAGTTTTTGATGATTGTTGGCGGGTGGTTGGAGGCCATGTTGAGATACAGGGGAGTGTCGCCGGGTTTCCTGTATGGCTTGTAGGTTCCTGTTTTTAGATCCAGCGTTACGTCTAGGAAGTTTGTTGTCTTGATGTTGGTGTCAATTGTTATTCTAAGGCCAAAAGACTTGAACAGGCTGACAATGTTCTTTCTTGTGCGATCTGCGACACTGCCGGATGCACCCTTCAGTGTGGCGAGGCCATCGTCTCGGTATAGGCCAATAGACGCCGGATCCACAAAAGCAGCAAGCTTCGTGAGGAGGAAAGCACCCACAAGCTGGCAGACCTCAGCTCCGTCAAAGGATCCCATCGTCACATCAAAAGCTCCCCCGCTGCTTCTCTTCACCCACGTGTTCTGTCCGTCGAACAGTAGCGACCTTCGCGCGTGCAGTACCATATCAACTTCTTGCTGGCTGATGTTGGAATACTGCTTTGCGAATTCGATGGCACTTGTCAAGAGCTGCTCCGTGATTGATGGGTAGTACTCTACAATGTCGAAAACCACGAAGGTTCTTTGGTCCTTCGATTGTGTCGTGTACGAAGCAGTCGTGGGCGGCGCAAACGACCCTAAGTACTACATTGGTTCGGCTGAGACGCCCTTCAAACTTCGTCACGCCAATCACAAGACCTCCATGCGGCACGAAAAATACCGCAACTCCACCGAGCTGTCAAGCTACGTTTGGTCGCTCAAAAACCAGGGTCAAGAGTACAACGTGTCATGGAACGTCAAGCGCAGAGCCAAGTCGTACAGCCCAACAACTAAGCGCTGTAACCTCTGTCTAACAGAGAAAGCTAGAAATTATCACGGCCGACAAAGCAACCCTCCTGAACACAAGGTGTGACCTCATCGCCAAATGCCGGCACAGCACTAGATACCAGCTGAGCAAGTATTCAGGTGTGACTTAGCCAAATAGCGCATACTGGCTCTGCTGTAGTACAGGCATCCAGTATATATATATTGAGTATATATACTCAAGTATATATATATATGCAGAGCTCACTGACTTGTCAGTTTGAGCACTCTGACAAGGTACGTTCGGGCCTGATTGGAATTTTTTTATTTCCATTGCTATCAGGTTCGGCCCCATTTCCTCTGTGCTGCGCTGATGAGTTCACAAAGAATGAAACAGCATGCTGTCCGCAGATTGAGTGTATATATATATATATATATATATATATATATATACTCAATCTGCGGACAGCATGCTGTTTCGTTCTTTTTGAACTCGTCAGCGCAGCACAGAGAAAATGAGGCCGAACCTGATAGCAATGGAAATAAACATTTCCAATCAGGCCCGAACGTACCTTGCCAGAGTGCTCAAACTGACAAGTCAGTGAGCTCTGCATAACGCAAACAGCAAAGGCACTACCCCACGCAAGAGTGCTCAACTGCTACAAGAGCAGGAGCGAAATACTCAATCTGCGGACAGCATGCTGTTTCGTTCTTTTTGAACTCGTCAGCGCAGCACAGAGAAAATGAGGCCGAACCTGATAGCAATGGAAATAAAAATTTCCAATCAGGCCCGAACGTACCTTGCCAGAGTGCTCAAACTGACAAGTCAGTGAGCTCTGCATAACGCAAACAGCAAAGGCACTACCCCACGCAAGAGTGCTCAACTGCTACAAGAGCAGGAGCGAAATACTCAATCTGCGGACAGCATGCTGTTTCGTTCTTTTTGAACTCGTCAGCGCAGCACAGAGAAAATGAGGCCGAACCTGATAGCAATGGAAATAAAAATTTCCAATCAGGCCCGAACGTACCTTGCCAGAGTGCTCAAACTGACAAGTCAGTGAGCTCTGCATAACGCAAACAGCAAAGGCACTACCCCACGCAAGAGTGCTCAACTGCTACAAGAGCAGGAGCGAAATACTCAATCTGCGGACAGCATGCTGTTTCGTTCTTTTTGAACTCGTCAGCGCAGCACAGAGAAAATGAGGCCGAACCTGATAGCAATGGAAATAAAAATTTCCAATCAGGCCCGAACGTACCTTGCCAGAGTGCTCAAACTGACAAGTCAGTGAGCTCTGCATAACGCAAACAGCAAAGGCACTACCCCACGCAAGAGTGCTCAACTGCTACAAGAGCAGGAGCGAAATACTCAATCTGCGGACAGCATGCTGTTTCGTTCTTTTTGAACTCGTCAGCGCAGCACAGAGAAAATGAGGCCGAACCTGATAGCAATGGAAATAAAAATTTCCAATCAGGCCCGAACGTACCTTGCCAGAGTGCTCAAACTGACAAGTCAGTGAGCTCTGCATAACGCAAACAGCAAAGGCACTACCCCACGCAAGAGTGCTCAACTGCTACAAGAGCAGGAGCGAAATATATATATATATATATATATATATATAGAACAATAGAAGTATTTCTTGCGTCGGCAAAAAGTGCTCAATGTCCTAAGACAGAGCGGGGTTATAGTGTATATATATAAATATATATATATATATATGAGTTGGGGTGATCCCGTCCGTTGAGAATAGTGCTCAATAGTACGGGGTACTAGAGCCAATACACACTGCACGATCAGGTCCTCACCAGAGATACATCATCGTTCTTTGATCGTGCAGTGTATATATATATATATATATTCCTCTGTGCTGCGCTGACGAGTCTACAAAGGACGAAACAGTTCTGTCCGCAGATTGAGTATATATATATATGTAGGACTCAGTATAGAGTCCATGCACTATATGATGTCCAGCACCCTATATAGAGTCCATTGGTCCAAAATCCACTATACAGAGTCCAGGAGTCCACTCAGTTTTGATCAGCTTCATCCTGCCGCGCAATCCCCTATAAGGAGTACACTTTTTCTACAAGTCCCCTATTCACAGTCCACAGTCATGGTCCAGGAGTCCAGTTTATCCAGTCACGCCGTCCTGTGTGTTGTGCCCGAAAGAGAACAAAAACATTTTCAGTTTTGCTTGCCTCGTGGCAGCGCATTCCTTTCTTCACTTCAGCCATGGCTGCCAATTCTGCTGTGCAGTTGCTGACAGTAATCTGTCTCGAGGTAACCAAGGAGGATAAGGAGACGTTCAAAATCAAATCTGGAAAGCGTCTTGTGGTTCTCTGAAGACGTTTCATCAGTGCGCGGGATGAAAGCAGAAATTGCAGAACGAGAAAAGTTCAGCACAGTTCAAATCTGACGAGTCAGGTACACTGACGCTCTCTTTCGTTCGACGCCACAAGGATCCCCTGTTTGGCTGGCCATTGCTGCCAGTAAGACGTTTGAACGGTTTCATCAGCGCGAGGGATGAAAGCAGAAAGCGGAGAAAGAGAAAAGTTCAGCACAGTTGCAATCTGACGAGTCAGATACACTGACACTCTCTTTCGTTCGACGCCACAAGGATACCCCTGTTTGACTGGACAAGAGCTGCCTGTACCACCGTGTCAAAAGGCTGTCCAACTACATGGCAGGACGATGACTGAGGTAAGGAAGCTTTTACTCGTTTCGATTGGTCTGCTGTTCTGTCGTTATGCTTGAATTTTTTTCCATTTTCAAGGAGCGTATCGCGTTTGTTTGATGTTGCTTGAATGAATGCCCTAAAAGTAATCAACCACTTCGTAATAGTCCTCAAGGACTGCAAGGACTTTGCATCAATCGTATATGATCGTCTAGCTATCATCAATTATTATTTTATTTCATGAGAAATGTATTTTTATCCCTGTGATAATTATGTGAACTCCACGACACTGTTCCTGTAGTATGATGTCAAATACAATGGGATCCACAAACGCAGTGCCAGTGTACTAGTAGTAGTAGGACTAGGAGGATTGCTTGTATGCCAATGACAAGAAAAAGCTTCTCAAGCTAATACTCGTATTCCCTGAAGTAACCGTTTTGATGTCACGAACATGACATTGTGTCAGTGAAACTGCCTCGTGACAACAAATCATTGCATTTCCATCTTGGGGAAGACTGACTGACAGCAACGCTGTACAGATTGTTCAAATCATCTCATTTGAATTTAGTTGCAGTGAAGTGAAACACTGTGTACACTACATGTATGTTGGTGTGTCTGTGCGTCTTGAGTGGGCACAAACGATCTTGTTCCTCGTATTACTAATAGATTATTGTTCCCACCGTCACCTGTTCACAGGTCTTTGAGTGGATTGATTTTCATTGAGCATCACATTTGTTGAGAACTTGGTAGTTGTGTGCTCCCATGCATCATTACGGTAATAAGCGTATCCTTGTGCTATCTATTTGTTGCAGGTGTGCTGATCTTCAGAAGCTTGCGGAACTGAGTGCTGCTGAACATTTGCATGGCCATGAGCAATGGTGAAGCTTGCTATTGCAGTCTCAGCATGGGATAGTATTATGCTGACCACTGCACTATGTTACTCTCTTACACTACTACGTGTATGTAAACGTGCGTGTACCCGTCCCCGTATGCATTCGTTTCGTATAATTATTTGTTATCCCTCTTGACTTTACATGTAAATGGGTGGACGTTTGCATGGCTGTTGGAGTTGGGTGTGTATTGTGTCTCTACTCTTTTTTTGGTGTTTTCTTGGCGTTGTATAAGTTTGTGTGTGTGTGTGTGTGTGTGTGTGTGTGTGTGTGTGTGTGTGTGTGTGTGTGTGTGTGTGTGTGCGCGCGCGCACAATAATTTGAAAACAAATAATTAATCCTGGGCTCTCCATTATTCTCTTTCGATTCTTGGTTTTTTTTCTAGGTATTTTCTTGGCGTTGTGTGGGTGTGTGCATGTGTGTGTGCGTGCACAATAATTTGGCAACACTAATTTGCAGCATCTGCGAAGAGACCACTTGATTTGAGGATGGTGTTTGTAGGGTTTTTCATGTAATGAAGTGGCTGCAGTGGCGCCTCAATACATATTTTTTTTATCTTGAGAAGTGAATGATGTAAAGGATTAAAGGGAGAGGTCGTTTTCTGGTTAATATTCACTGCTTGCAGCAGATCCTATGTCTATTTTCGAACTCGATAGGGGATGCGTAATTGGCTGGACTTTATACAGGGGGTGTCGTCCACATAAAGACTCTTTATAGTTGATTTCAAAGTTTGGACTCCGTACAGTTGATTTTGGACCAATGGACTCTATATAGGGGTGAAGCCAATTGGCTGGACTCTATACAGGGAGTGATGTCCATCGAAACTTTGAGCTCACAGTTGATTCCAAATTTGGACTCTGTACAGTGGATTTTGGACCAATGGACTCTATATAGGGGTTGGACATCATATAGGGGCTGGACGCTCTACTGAGTCCAACATATATATCTTGACTAGTACGTTCGGGCCTGATTGGAAATGTTTATTTCCATTGCTATCAGGCTCGGCCTCATTTCCTCTGTGCTGCGCTGATGAGTTCACAAAGAACGAAACAGCATGCTGTCCGCAGATTGAGTATTTTGACTAGTTTGATATATATATATTATATCTAAATTGGATTCAATCTGTATTCTTTTATCTGTTTTACTGCTGTGGTTGGCTTTCACCCATGTCTCAGTTTTACTGGCCGTCATCATGATGTGCCATGAGATAATGATATAAATACAAAAATCCAGTCGATACACCTCACATCAATGCGTTTTGTGGTCCGTTTAGCACATTTGGTTCCTTTTGAATTGGGAGAAACTTGGAATGGCAATGCCACCAATTGGTGCCAGAGTGTCAAATTAATTATGAGCAAGAAAATGGGTGACAGGTCCATGAACAATTCATTGTTGGAGTGCATGAGTCTATGGATTTATCGATAAAAACCTTAATTTGCTACTTGCACAACAATACAACTAACTTTCCAATCATAGGTGGCAGACACTTTTGAGCATGAAGCACAATCACGAATGTAGAAGCACCTTGAACTAACCTTCACAAAAGTCAGTGAGGGTCCAAGTGTTGTTTACCTCCGGGCAGAAAGGAGTGAAGTTACGTGGGACTACCACATAGCCCCGAGAACAGGTCACAGTTCCATTGTCTGTAATTGACTCATAGCCTGTGGTATTTACGTCCTGCCATTGGCATTCTGGTGTATTTAGCAGAATTCAGAATTAAGAGCAATAATTTCAGGTTAGTTAAAATAGAAGAAATAACATGGAAATGAGTTATGAAGCAACTACGGCAACTGACTGTACCAGTAACAAGATGATTAATTTTAGAGTTGATTTTATCTATTTATTCAACATCTTATGGCTTCCGATGGCAGCCAAAACGGAAAGATGTGGGTGATAGCCAACCATGGTAAAAGAAGGAGAAGATTATTATACATGAACAGGAAACAGCCGAAAAGCTATATTGATAAGTAGTCAGAAAGTGCAATAACTTTATCTCTTTATCTTTCTTTATCTCTGATATTGCTGACCCACCCAAGTTGGATGGGGTGCTGCTGTCATGTGCCTGTAATGGTCAACATTATTTTCTGCCTTGGGACTTAGCTTTTGCACATTTTCGCTGCGCTCACCTTCCCTTCATTGGTCCTATCACATAGCCTTGAACCTTCCAAGCTGGAATGCTGTTGGTTTGCACACTGGACGTGTGTGAGAGCTAGGTCTTAGGTCGCTAAGTCTCTCAGTACCCTGTCAGTTTTGTGACCTGTTGTTGCACGTACAGACCGCTTATTGTTGCATTCGTCGATAGTTGCTTCATAACTCGTTTCCATGTGTTTCCTTCTTCTATTTGACATGTTATCCTGGCTCATTATCCGAGTGAGTTCATACTTACTTTTAATACATATTTGAGCTGTTTTGTGGAACTTATTCCTGTCAGACGAAACGTCTTTCAATGTGTATTCGCGTTTCTAATCCCACCCTTCACTGTACACACTATCAGCGTTATCAAGAGTAGATAAACAAGTGTGTGCAACTCGCGGATGGGTTGGCCCACGGCGGAATGTTTTGTTGACGTAATCTTTTCGACGACGCACGCGCTGCGAGCCTTTTGGAGAGGTTTCCCTTGTGCACTTGGCGGGGCTTTACACTACAAGGTCGGTGCCCAGCACGTGCTCTCACACTGCTCTGCGGCAAAGTCCGCGTTTCCCTGAAAAAAGGTGACGTCAACAAAAAATTCCGCCGTGGGCGGGGGTATCTGCAGATTGTGCAGAAGAGATCCGGAGTTGCACACTCTTGTTTATCTACTCTTGGCGTTATTAATATTTTATACCTTAAAACTTGTAGTTTATCGGCTTCCAGGAAACCACCCATCGGACAGTGACGGGATGTACGCCATCAATGGCTACAAACTCATAACAGCGGACCGGGACATCTTTGGTGGAGGAGTCGCCACATACATACCACACAGCTGCCAACATGAGACAATTACCATTCCCATGACTAACGCGGAATGTATTTGGATTAGAATAACAACCGGCCAAGCCTCCCTTGTGGTAGGGACCATCTACTGCCCCCAACGGTCCGACCCGGCAGAGTTCGTTATGCAACTGGAGAGAGCCATAAAGTTAGTTGAAAGACCCCAGGATGAGATACTTCTCCGTGGCGATTTCAATGCAAAGAATTGCTTGTGGCACTCCAGCGACACCACTGATGCCTTAGGTGAGGACTTGCATTGGCTGTGCGAGACTCATGGCCTCACACAACACGTCTCTTTTGCCACGCACCTACGCCAACACACACCTACATCGTGCCTGGTCCTGGCCATCTCTATCTTTAGCCGCAGTAACATCACCATCACAAGCCTGCCTCCTATGAGTGCCTCTGATCACATTATCATACAAGGCAACCTATGACCCCAGCAGCACATCACCCACAGAACCTGCAATCTGCAGTACGATCCACAGCCCACTGACCCTCAGCCAGTCACCTCATTCTGGAACTTCCGGAAAGACCAGATACTGCAACTAGCCGTGCACCACTGCCAAGTGACCAGAAGCAAATCTCGAAAAATTACTATGCCCACTCGTCCCTGGATGACGAAGGATCTCCTCAGCTAGATCAAAACAAAGCACAAACAGCTCCGCACCTACCAGGCGACGCATTTAGACTCGGACTGGACACTCTACACAGCCCAGCGTAACTGAGTAACCGCTCTTTTGCGACAGGCTAAGTCCGATTTTGTCTAGCAAACAACGTCAACGGGGACAAACCTCAACCACCCACTGCAGCACCTGAAGAAAGCGCCTAAGCCAACAATTCCCACACTATCCACAGCCAACTCCACTTGCAGCCACGGCCATGGAGAAGGCAACAGCTCTCAACGAGTTCTTTATCTCCCAAAGCCAACAGTCCATCGACAAGACCGCCTGTACTACACCAGACATCAACACTACCCCTGACATAACTCATACTCTTAATATAATCGCAGCAACAGTGGAAGAGGTCGAGAAGCTTCTAAGCAGTCTAGACACTGACAAGAGCCCAGGCTTCGATAACATCCCAACTCGGCTCCTGAAAGAAACTGGAAATCTCCCCATTTCTGACTAGTCTCTACAAACAGTCCTTTCGAACCGGAGAAATACCACAGAATTGGAAAGACGCCACTATTACACCCATCCACAAGTCGGGCAACCCCTTCCATCCAACCAACTACAAACCCATCTCCCTGCTCAGTATAATATCAAAAACAGAAGAAAAAATAGTCCACTCTCGTCTGTACAATCACATAGCACCGCACTTACCCTCCAACCAATCCGGCTTCAGGAAACAAAACGGGACCAAACTGCAACTCGCACGGATCGTCCACCAGATATCCACAGCCAGGGATGCGGGGAAGCATGTTCTTCGATCCTAGCAAAGCCTTTGATCGCATAATATATGGCATCAAAGCTTGCTGAAAAGCCGAGCCACTACGGTGTCGATGGCAAGGCTCACAAATGGCTCGAAGCCTACTTGACAGGACCCAGCCAGGGGGTGCAGATCGAAGGCATAAACTCTCACCTTCATTCCAACTCCAGCGGGAGTGCCCCAGGGCTCTGTCCAGGGACCACTTCTGTTCCTGGCGTACACCATTGCCTGCCTGCCTACTGCCTGTGACAATGCTACAACCTCGTGTAGCCAGATCGCGGACGACACCGCACTGATTGACATTGCAGGCAACTACATTGAGTGTGAGGCTGCGCTACGAAGAATCATCGATGCCGCAGCAGAATGGCTAGAGCCCTGGCACCTGCTAGTCAATAAAGCGAAAACCGTCATCCTCCCATTCTGCCATGCTAACCGACCCCTACCACGACTACCCGAAATAAAACTTGGGCAATCTCTACCAGAAAAAGTAACACAACATCGTCACCTTGGCATAATATTCCCACATGACCTGCGCTGGACAAAACACTTCGATAGGCGTTAGCCTTTGGGTAATCCTGAAATAAAGATTATTAATATGGCCACCCAGAATTAATTCGTTGTTTCGGGTCACCCGGCCGACCGTCTTTTTTCATCCGACCGCAAAATGTTTTTTTTAAATATTGTGCATGCAAATGTACGACTAGTGTCGACTACACACACGTACAATAGCAGTCTGGACATCGACCTCATGCTCAGAAGCAGCCAAATGACAGGATGCAGCGCTTGGTGACCAGGTTGTCGTCTTAGACTTCTACTATCTCCGATCCGCAATCGGTTCTGAAACAGCTTCAGCTCCGCTACCGCGTCGCTCATTGACAAAGGTTTTGGTGAGAGCTGCTCGTCAGACTCGTATACCAGCGACTCGGAGGAAAAGAACTGGTCCTTGAGGGGACCTGGATCTAATGCCAGTAGTAATGGGACAATGACTGCGCGTGCTGGATCGTCTACAACAATGTACAGTCAGATTTGATCAACTGGCTTGATGGACAAAAGCTGTTGGATGTGCATAATCATGCATGCACACCGCAGTAACCAAAATAAAAAATAAAATGACATCAAAAATAAACCCGACCGACCCTGGTACGGATGAGTGAAGTGACCCGAAACAACGAATTAATTCTGGGTGGCCTATTATTATTAACTGGTTTGAGGGAAAGAGACAAACGGGAAAAGTCTGAAGAAAAAATTGACTGTCACCACCAGGACTCGAACCAGGGACCCTCGCTTCTAGCCAGCGATGCTCTAACCACTGAGCTATGGTGTAGTCGTCATCCCAGCAGACGCCGTTCAACATTTTCTTCAGACTTCGTAACTCACACTTCCTGTGAATCCACACAGGCAGGTGGGACGCAGCCCTCACTGTAACCCACACACTTCACGTACAAACTAGCACGCGGGGAGCCCCAAGTCATAAAATATTAACTGGTTTGAGGGAAAGAGACAAACGGGAAAAGTCTGAAGAAAAATTCACTGTCACCAACAGGACTCGAACCAGGGACCCTCGCTTGTAGCCAGCGATGCTCTAACCACTGAGCTATGGTGTAGTCGTAATCCCAGCAGAGACCGTTCAACCTCTTCTTCAGACTTCGTAACTCACACTTCCTGTGAATCCACACAAGCGAGTGGGACGCAGCCCTCACTGGCTTCTGTTTCCTCGGATGTCTGTCTTGACACGAGTGTCGTGATTACATCATGAAGTTGTACACAATATCACGTGTAGGTTTGTGTGACGTTATCGTCCACGTAGCATTAGCCCCTTTGTTTTGTTTTGATTGTTTTATGGTTTTACCTTGCTTCTTGATGATTAGAGATTAGAGGAAGTCATGTAGTAATGAATCAGAATAAATCCCAGTCCTGTGAAGTTACAGGGCTGCAACTTGCTCCGATTTTTCGGAAATCGTCAGATTTTTGATCGCCTGTCCGACAATCCGACCGATTTTGTTCTCACCGAGGGACACTCGACTATTTAATTTTGTGCGCTTTTTAGTCCAGTTGGCCATTAATTCATAATTGGCATGGTTGTAGTGCGTGTGCTGGACAGTTACAAATGTGTTCTTGGATCCCAACAGCAAGCCATTTTCCTAAGCAATTTCATCGCGTGGGGGCCTTGCCCCCTTGCGGGGGACACCCCTGGACCCCCGTTAAATTCTACCCCTCCAGGTGTGGCAGCCCTGAAGTTATGTTGTGGAACTAAACTGGAAGAGAGTCGAATCGCAACATAAATTGGTGCCGAAACCATGTCCGAGTATCCAGGGAGTCTCCGAGTTTTAGCAACTAAAATTAGCGCATTGTATTCTACTGTCCACGTTGACGATACGAAGTGCCAACGTTTAGTTTCAGAAAGTTGTCCATCTGACGACGCAGACCAGTGGGTCGGGATCCGGACCCAGTTTTGTGAACAGCATAGAGATGCCTTCACAAAGTTGGATGCTGACCTAGATAAGTACGGGGCGGAGTTATACGATTTCGTGGCTATTCGAGCAACTCAAATAAAGGAAAAGAAAGAAGATGAAGAAGAGTATGAAACTCCCCCAGTACGTTACCGTCGCACTTCAAAAATCTGTCCCTGCTGAGTGCTCAAGCCAACAGAGCCTCAAGTATCTTCTATCATACTCAGCAGCAACAAGCGCCACAGAAACATACTACCGCTACGGTGCACGTCCAGTCCAAAGGTATGAATCTCCCAACCGCCATTGCAACTGTCGCCGGGCAAGGCAATATCTCAGTTGAGTCACCGACTCAACTAGCACATTTATTCATGAATCATTAGCTGCCTCTGTCAACACAGCTGTTGTCGGTTAAAACGTGATTTCCATCGCTAGTTTTGGATCTGCGTCCCGGCGAACGGTCACCCTGCCGAGAGTGGAGTTTCCCCTCCTATGTCGAGACGGATCAGCCTTACCCATAACGGCCAATGTTATGCCGTGGATTTGTTGTCCCGTTGCCAAATCCCCAATGGACATCGACCAGTACCCTGAAGTCAAGAACGTCCAACTAGCTGACACCATTGTCACCAAGCGTGAGGAGGTAGAAAGTTACCTCCTTATCAGCACGGATTTCTACTTCTCCATAATGGGTAACGGTCACATCCAACTCAACAATGGCCTAGTCTTGCTGAACTCCAAATTGGGATTTGTCCCAGCAGGCCCTACTGACACAGAGACAGATGACACTGCGGGCCACATAATGCTCACAGATGCTACCACCTTGCCAGACCCAGTGTTTGATCTCCAACAGCAACAGACAGAGACATTCGATGATTTACATGTGCATCCAAGAGGGAAGCACCGGCTTTGCAAAACGATAATGAGGAGAATTTGGGATTGAGATAGGACAAAACAATAGTAAAAGCAGTGCACCGTAGGAAGATGGAGAGAACTGATAATCGGATTTTAAGGCTGAGCGAAGGGGATCAAAGAGGGGTAGAAGGGAGCTGGAGTGCGGTCAGTATAATAAGCTGGTGTGTTGGCAGAGATCATAGCCTGTCTGTGGCCCACTCCCACTTGCTGCGCCGAAAGTGGTCGTTGACGTTTTTCTTGAACGTGTGCATACCTCTGCGAGAAGAGGGCGACTGCAGAAGGGTAGGTGAGAGCTGATTTCACGTTGCGATGAGGGAGTGGGGAAATGAGCGGAGCGTGTTGTTTCGTGACTGAGGTGGAAGAATACTGGTGAGTTGCGATGGATGATGTGTTGCAGATCTGGTTGTCTCACGAGTAGACATGCGGCATTGCGGTGCGGCTGCTGATGGGGGCAGAATGGCTTTCACCATTTCCGGACCCTCCACAAAGTGCAGCTTGTACAGAAAGCAGAGCCCTGCTACGGTACGGCGAATGTCGAGGCTCGGGAGGTATAATCCATCTCCAATTATGTGCAGGGCAGGCGCTGGATGGCAGTGAGGCGGGCCAAGGTGGTGGGGGCTGCGCTCATCCACACCAGCATGCCATACTCTAACGCAGGGCGGACAAAGCCACGGCACACGATTGCCCGGTGCTTTGGGTCTAGCACAGCCGATGCTTTACGGAGGAAGCCGAGCAGCTGGGCTCCTCGTACTGCAAGCTGTCGGATATGTGTTATGTCCCCTTGCGGACTAACATTCCATTACACTCATGCATTCTCACTGACACACACAAACAGTAGCATTTGTAAGACATTCCTCTTGGTCAGGTAAAGTAACAACAACAACCATATGCGAGCATGCGCAGTCAGTAGCAAACGGTGTAGTAGATATATAATGACTAACTTGCATACACAACAACTGCCCCCTTTCAAGAATGTTCCAGGGAATATTCTACCACAATTAAATACCTCAAAAATCGTTGAAGAAACACATAAAATAAGTTCATCAATCCACCGTACGTGAATTCTTAAACTTTGACACAGCACTACAATAACATAATCTGACGCAGGAATCCGTCAGTCAATATTAGCAATACCAAGGATCTTGCACACTATTGTACATGGTAATAATTACTAGTTCGCTAAACAGTCCAGCAATGACATATCAGGGAACGGCTCAAAACTGTTCAATCAGTCTATCCGGACGAACACTACGCCGAGACGAACGTCTAACAGTGGTTTCACAGGGAGTATTCTCGACCTGTGGTAAACCAACTTCAGGAGCAGACTGCTCACAAGGAGGATCCGCCTCAACTTGTACAGTAGCAGACTGTGGCGAGACGCTAGCCGGAAAATCACTGGACAGTGACGACTCTCCTACGTCTGACAGCACTGGTGACGGCGACGTCTGATCGATTGTATCCAACAGTGGTTCTGGCAGCGATGCACTCAAGCTTGCCGGAACTGACCGTAGACGCAACTGATCTCGGTGACGCTTCCACAACACATCACCCACTTGTACTTCATAGTTGTAGTCACTGAGGACACGCACAATTCGTCCCGGGACCCAACGATTACCTTTGCCGAAATTGAGCGCAAACACAGAGTCACTCTCTGTGAACGCTGGCTTGACGCGATTGCCGTCCTCATAAGCCTTTGCTTGTTGACGTACCTGCGAGGGACGCAGAGCACTGAGCCGCGTGCGTGGCTGGCGTCCAAACATCATCTCCGCAGGTGTTCTGCCGGCATGGTTGGGTGTCGTGCGGTACGTTAGCAGAAACCTGTCGAGCCGAGCTTGCAGTGGTTCGCTCGTTGCACCCATTTCCTTCAACTTCTGCTTAAACACACCCACATAGCGCTCAGCAAGTCCATTCGTAGCCGGATGGCCTGGAGCCGTCAGGGTGTGCACAATGTCGTTGGCACGGAGGAAAGCCTTGAATTCCTCGCTCGTGAATTGGGTTCCATTATCTGAAACAAGATGCTCCGGCAGACCAAACACCGAGAACACGTGCCGCAGAGCCGCAATAGTGGTTGCAGACGTGGCATTAGACATTGCAATTACATCCAGATACTTTGTGTATGCATCCACCACAACCAGGAACATCTTGCCCATGAATGGTCCTGCAAAGTCGATATGCACCCGTTTCCAAGGACCGTTTGGCCATGACCAGGTTCCCGACTTGGCAGGTGGACATTTCGCACTTTCTTGGCATTGAGCACATGCCTTGACCAACATTTCAATCTCTTGATCCACATTTGGCCACCATAAGTACCGTCGTGCCATTTGCTTGGTTTTGACCATGCCAAAGTGCTCCGTGTGCAAATCACGTAGCAATACCATTCTTAGTGATTTGGGTATGACAACTCGTTGTCCCCACAATAGGATACCATCTTCCGCAGACAGCTCATCCCTCTTATTGTGGTAAGACCGAAACGATTGGGGTACTGAGCTAGGCCAACCATTCACTACATAGTAGAGCACCTTAGATAGCTCAGGGTCACGAGCTGTTTCCGATTTCACTACGTCTGCTTTGATTATCGTATCTTCCTCCACTAGCAAGACACGAACCGTAACCATTTCCTCTGCAGACGGACTGATATTCTCACATGGTTGCCTAGACAGGAAATCCGCGTAGACATTTTCCTTGCCTGGCAAATACTTGATCTCATAATCATAGCCAGCTAGCATTAGTGCCCATTTCTTGATGCGAGCTGATGCAAGTGTAGGAACTGGTTCGTTGTTTCCCAGTAACTTCAATAGTGGTTGATGGTCGGTTTGAAGCGTGAAGTGGCGCCCTAGCAAGTATTTCTGGAACTTCGTAACACCGAAAACCACAGCTACGGCTTCCCGTTCGATTTGTGCATAACGCGATTCAGCCGGTGTCAATTTCCTTGACACGTAAGCAACCGGCAAAACATCACCATTCTTTTGCCTTTGCAATAGTACGGCACCTAGACCCATTGGAGAAGCGTCCACCTGGAGTGTGACTGGCTTCTTGACATCGTAGTGTGCTAATAGCGTATGCTCACACATTGCATCTTTCAAGGCCTGGAATGCATCTTCCTCTGCCTTGCTCCATTGCCATTTCATTTCTTTCCTGAGCAGGTTGTACAGTGGTGCAGCAATCTCTGCGAACCGAGGTACAAATTTCCGTTGAAAATTGGCCGCACCCAGAAAAGAGTACAATTCATTCACGTTGTTAGGCGGCTTTGCGACTTTCAAGGCGTTCACTCGATCAGGCGAGGGTGCGATTCCCTGCGCGGTTACCTGATGACCGAGGTACGTTAGCTTATCCGCCATGTAGCTGAACTTCTTAGGATTGAGCTTGAATCCTTTCTCATTTAGGCAAGATAGCACTTGATCCACATTTTTCTCATGGATCTCCTCATCACGACCAGTACACAACACATCGTCGATGTAGCCCCCGCATCCTGGCAAATCGCTAAGGGTTTCTTCCATTACCCGTTGGAAAATAGATACGGCGCTGTGAAAACCAAAAGGGAGTCGTTTGTACTGATACAACCCCTGCATGGTATTGATCGTGGTGTACTTCCGACATTCAGGTGCTATCTCTAGCTGGTGGTAGGCTTGCGACAAATCCAGCTTCGTGAATTTAGACCCCGGGCCCAATTTGTGCAATAGCTCCTCAAGAGTGGGTAGCGGGTATTGCTCGCATTTAGAATGCAGATTGATAGTGCCACTGTAGTCACCACAGATTCTCAACCCACCTCCTGATTTCTCTACCGTGACAGTGGGGGAGGCCCATTCTGAATGCGTGACTTTCTCGATTATACCATCTGCTTCCAATTTATTCAGAGCCTCAACATAGCTCTCCCGAATTGACAGTGGTACCGGCCTGGCCTTTCGGTAAACAGGGCTCTCATCAGACACATGCAATTTCACCTGCACGCCTTTCACCTTTCCCACTTCTGAGGTGTCGAACAACCCTGGGTATTTCTCAATGAATTTAGCGCCAGACTTTTCGACCTGGTGCACTTCGAAAATTGATTTCCAGGGGAGTTTGAACAAAGCCATTGCATCTCTGCCCAGAATAGATGGACGGTTTCCATTTGTAACCCTCACCAATAGTGTGTGCAATTGTGTGCCCATTCGGAACTCCATTTCCGCTTCCCCGAGACAATTAATCACATCTCCAGAGTAGGACACAAGGTTGATACTGGATTCCATCAGGTTACTCAGCACACCATTGCATTGCAAGAAATCTGCGCTGCTGAGAATCGTGACAGCACTTCCTGTATCAATCTCCATTTGGATAGTGGTACCCATTACATCTAATGATACAGTGTACGGTAGTCGCCCCATTGCATTTACACTATACATGGTGACATCGGGTTTACTAGCACATGGAACGAACTCACCAATTTCTTCCGCGATGTGATGGACGGTTTGTCCAGACTTCTTCTTGCGGCAAGCTCTCTCGATGTGACCCACCGTACCACACGCGTGACACTTCACACTCTTGAAGCGGCACTCTTCCGGTTTGTGACCAGCCTTGTCACACCGAAAACATTTCTTGTCGTGCGACTTGAAAGTTGGAGTTGGCTTGCTCGTCGACTGGCGCGAACGAACGGCGTGGACGGACTGCGCCGTCAATTGTTCCGACTCTCTCGATGCAGTTTCATAGGCTGATGCCATCGTCACAATGTCCGCCAAACTTGAGGTCTCCTTTGCTTTCGACAATATCTCCTTCGTAACACTCATCGACTTCAACCCACTGACAAACTGGTCTCGGAGTGCCCTGTCCAAATACGCCTGAAACTTACAGTCCATGGCTGCTTGCTTTAGTCTAGCTGCATACTGTGTTGCTGACTCTCCATCCTTTTGACAAATCCTCTGGAATCTATGAGTCGCCGCCAACACACTGACATTAGGCTTGAAGTGCTCTGAAAGCAATTCTCCGAGTTCCTCAAACGTTTTCTGCGCTGGTTTGTCCGGCAGGCAAAGACTCTTCAGAATCGAGTAGTTCTCAGCAGAGAGTTGACTGATCAGGACAGCTGCCTTTTGCGTGTCCGCCGCTCTCTCCTGGTCCGCGGTTGCCCCAGCTGCGACTTGTCCAATACTGTTGGCGATAAAATAAAACGTGAGTCTCTCTACATACTCACGAAAATCACCTTTTTCAAATATTTCAAGCTTCGATCGCGACATCTTCGTCTTTTATCTTCGTCGCCAAATTGTTATGTCCCCTTGCGGACTAACATTCCATTACACTCATGCATTCTCACTGACACACACAAACAGTAGCATTTGTAAGACATTCCTCTTGGTCAGGTAAAGTAACAACAACAACCATATGCGAGCATGCGCAGTCAGTAGCAAACGGTGTAGTAGATATATAATGACTAACTTGCATACACAACAATATGGCTGCGGAATGCCAGCTGCCTGTCGAAGGTGACGCCAAGAAGCTTGAGCTCCTCTACTTCTGGCACGGCTGCTCCTTGGAAGCGTATTGCGTTCGTGGGGGGGGGGGGGGGGGGGTTGGCGAGCGGTGGTGGCTGATGGCCAATGCCTGCGACTTTATGGGCTCGAACTTGATCCTTCACCTGCTTCCCCATGCTGCCAGTGAGTCTACTGCCTGCTGGAGGATTGCGGTCTCTTCTGGCAGTCTGAGTCGGGTGGTGATGCACTTGTAGAGAGTTGTGTCGTCGGCGTATACAGCCAGCTTCGCGCCATCAGGCAGGTGGTCTTCTGCGTCATTGACGTACAGAAGGAAGAGGGTGGGGCCGAGAATGCTGCCCTGCGGCACGCCAGATTGGATTCGGTGGGTCGGTGAAGACTGGCCACCTATGACGACACGGATGTGGCGGTCTGTCAGGTAACTCCGGAGCCAGGCAAGGAGGGGTCCACTTATGCCGCATCGCTCAGCCTTGTGGAGGACGCCGTTGTGCGGGACCTTGTCGAAGGCCCCGGCAATATCTACTGCGAGTACCCTGACGAGGCCTCCACTGGCAGCTGCAAGGCTCCACTCATGCTGAAGAGCAATCAGCAGATCAGAGGTTCCCAGTACAGTGCGCAAGCCAAACTGCCTGTGAGAAAGGATGTCATACTTCTTCAGAAAGTTGGACAGGCTGCATGCGGTTCACGATGGACTCCATTCACTTCGACATTATGGGCAGTAGTGATATCGGTCGGTAGTTTCTGGGGTTCGACTTGGGGCCTTTCTTGTGTACCGGTACGATGTTGGCAACTTTCCACATGGCAGGTTGATGACCACTGCAAAAGCACAGGGTAAACAGCTTGGATAGGGGCAGGACCAGAGAGTCGGCACATTTTCTGAGCACTCTAGCGGGTACTGCATCAGGCCCTGTGACTTTACTTGGATTCAGGGCTCGGAGTGTCCGGCGTACGGTGGCTTGGCGGAAGTGGACTTTTGCAAGCGTATTTGCGGTGCGCTGGCGGACATGCGGGAACGGCCCCGACTGTTCTGCAAAGTCATCGTCTAGGCTGCACTTCTGGGCAAAGTACTTCCCGATGACATTAGCCTTGTCGTGGCTTTTGGTGCATTCCATGCCATCGGGGTCAGCCAGGACTGGGATGGAGCTGTCCCGGCCATGCCCTCCAACTCGTTTAATCACGCTCCACCACTCTCTGTCCTGCAGGCTGCCCGTCCGGAGCCGTTGCTTGACATGGTCGAGATGTCTGGCTTTGGCTCTTGCTAGACATCTTGTTGAGTCAAGGCATGCTACCTTGTATGTACACTGGAGCGCTCCATTTCTGGGGTCATCGCGGAATTTTCGCCAGGCATTGCGCTTTCTGTCAACTGCTGCAGAGCATTCTGGTGTCCACCAGATTGGGTCCTGCGGTCTGGTCTTGAAGACCTTGGATGGTATAAAGCGTTGCATTCCCTCAATGGTTCGCATGGTCAGAAGCTCACATGATATGTTAGGGTCGTCGCCGATTATTGTGTCCCAGTCAGTAGTCCGGAGGAAGGCAGAGAGGCGGGGCCAGTCAGCCCACTGGTATCGCCATACTGTACGAGTGGTGGGTTGTTCTACAGATGCAGTAAGCTGGAAGTCGGCTATGACAACAGCATGGTCTGATCTGCCAAGAGGTGGTTGGGTGGTGGTAGACACAGTTCCAGGCACATCTGACATGACGAGGTCAAGGATGTTTTCTCCACGAGTGGCTGAGGTGACGTGTTGTCGGAGACCATGCACACAGCACATGTCTTCTGCAGCTTCTCCAGCAGCCGAGGTGAGTGGACTTCCAAGCCATTCCCAGTTGTGGGCATTGAAGTCCCCTGCCACAATAGTGTGTGAGCAGGACTGCCGGGCTTTGTCGATGTCAGATTCCAGCTGGGTGAAGATACTGCCGTCGTTGTCTGCACTTGTCCCAGGTCTGTAGGCAGCACAGATGCCCAATTTCATGCCTGACGGTGCAGCAACACTAATCCAAAGAGTTTCACACTCAGAGTTGATGTCCAGTTGTTTGTACGCCATCCCTTCTTCCAGCCATATGGCGACTCCGCCGTCTTGCGCTGTCCGGTCTCAACGTATTGGGGAGTAATAGCCAGGGATTGAGACTTCCGCAACTGTAGCCTTGTCGGGCGATAGTTTGGTCTCGTTGACGACAGCGATGTCTACATTCAGGCTTTTCAGACTATGCTGAAGCTCATCCATTTTGTTGTAGATGCTGAATGCATTCGTGAGCAGAAGACGGAGTGAGGGGACCTTAGTTTTCATTGTGACCATTGGCGTTGTTTGGGTTGGTGCATGGTCTACATTGGGTGGTGGGTTCGTGGGTCTGTGTATCCTGCAGGGGTGGCTGCGCACCATGCTGGTCAGCTCGCTTTGCTACCCTGCGGCAGCGAATCTGGTGACCGTTCTGCAGAGGAAGGTTTGTGGCTGTGAAGGGGGTTACAGGTGTGCCGGCAGCGGCAGCGGACAGGCCACGACTCGTGCTCAGGAAGTCGTTAATTGTGGCGCCAACCCCAAGTTGCTGTTGCTCTTGATCATGCTGCTGTGCTTCCAGCTGGTTGGTGCTACTGTCGCTACTGCTGCTGCGGCGACTGCTGGTGCTGCTGCGGTGACCACTGGTGCTGCTGCGGCGACTGCTGGTGCTGCTGGTGCTGCTGCGGCGACTGCTGGTGCTGCTGCGGCGACTGCTGGTGCTGGTGCTGCTGCTGGTGTTGTTGTTGGCGTTGTTGTTGCTGCTGCTGCTGTTGTTGTGCTTGTTGTGGCTGCTGCTCTTGCTGCTGCTGATGCTTTTGGCCGCATTTGCATTTGTGGAGGTGTGGAATCTCCACGGCCTGCAGTAGAGCGGCCTTGGCCAGAAATTGGCTGACATCACTGTCAGCTTGCAGGTGGCATCAACTGATATCCTGGCGGACACTTGCCCGTTTCCGGCTGTGTGTAGGCTGCATTGGTGGGCTTTGACAGGCGTCCCCACGCTTTCCGACCTCCGGTGTACAAACTCAGTGAGGCTGTCCACCGTACAGTCGGGGCTCAAGTTGCCCACAAAGAACACCGATCGCTTCTTTCTTGGCGGGCCCGCGGCAACTAATTTCCAACTGTCATCCTTGATGACGGCCAGGATAGGTTGGCTCTTCTCGCAGTTTGATTGCACAGGCTCAGGATCGACCAAGCCGGGGTCATCCGTACGGGTACGGGTTTCGTGCTGTGCAGAGCCAGAGGTCACGTCGGCCTGCCCTGACTGTTGTCCATCATCTGCATCGGCTGGGTCAAGCTGGTTTGCTGTGCGGTCAAGCTGGGGAGGTTTCGTACGGGTACAAGATTTGTCGCCTTGGGCTTGGTGCTGAGATCGTGCAGGGGCCTTGTCGGGAACAATGGCGGATTTCTGCAGGGAGAAAAATTCCTCACGGAGGCCTAGGAGCTGCGCGGAGAGGTCCTGCACACGCTGATGGGGACGCGCCTCACGATCCCTCGACTCGCTGACATGAAATGTGTACATGTTAAAGCCGGAGACGAGAGGTAACACCTGCTAAAACTGCACGGCAAAGGACTCTGGTACCAAATGCCCCCTTCTCGAGCCATTCAGTGGGCCAAGCTTGCATTCATCTTCAACTTTTTTCATCACCACCCAAGTCGACTTTTCAAACCTCTAGTTACATCAACAATGACCCTGCCACCCCTCAACTGAGGGCCACTCATAATTTAATGTCAAGCCTGTGAGAGAAGTAGTGGTACAAATGAGTCCAAACAGCTCGTTCAGGTGAAAGTCACTTACTTTCACATTCAGGGACGATTATGAATTCTCCTCCAGGTCGAGTACATTTACTCGAAGCTGTGGATGGTACTGCGTTGTATCCCACCCGACAGGTAACATCAAATGCATGCGCCATTAAACCATTTTGTGGAACATATTTAGCAACTACACTCACAGAGTTATTGATGGTTGGCAGCACACATGTAGCTGAAATAAAACGAGGAGCAGAGTCACATGAAATAGAGAGTCTCCCTTAGACATTGCATTCCGATTAATGGCTGAACTTGCTGCGACAATGAATCTAATCACTAGCCGGTTTGCCTGGCGGCCAATATTGGAATTTTGTTGTTGTGTTTCATTAGTGGAGGGTGTGGAAAGAGACACGATAAGAAAAAATGTTGTAGATTGGAAAATTACCACCAGGACTGGAACAAGGTTCAGCTGAAAACTGATTCTCCATTTTCTAAGCCTGTGCATTTGTAAAGGTGAGGCGTTTTGCAGTTTCGCATAGAAGTAAGGCATTAATTTTGACCTAACAAGCTCTTTCCCATTACTCTGAAAAACACTGAACTCCATTTCCATATCGAATTCCACAACGGTTCGGCATTTTGCCGTCATAAAGTCAATGTGATAGCTAGGCAAAGTTGCAGCTATAGATTTTTAAATTAATAATAGAGGTTGGCTACTAATGACATGAACACGTCATCTGATCAAGACCAACACACAAAAGCTACCTTTATGGACTTATGGTGTTGCTATGGTTACCCGCTCGCACTGCGCAATGCGAACACCCAGATTTCGTCATGCTCGTGCCCTGTTAAGCCAAGTAAAAAAATTGATTGTTTATCGTCCGCGCCCGCCCCGAATTTTGACCCTCCCGGCCAAATAATTTTATTTTTTAGTACTGGTAACTGCACTGTATGTCCTGCCTTCTACGGCCTCTAATCAGCATGGCCTAGGTTTTCGAAGGTCAAGTCCACAGACTGAACCATAACTTAGTCGCTATGGCCCCGGCTAGTATGAGCTCGAAAAGTGAAACTGATTATCAGCTGCCTGATTTCTTCATTTTTCTACATTGGTTGTTGCACCTTTCCTTATTAGAATCCTCAAAATTGTCTCGCAAGATGTCATTCATGGCTGACGATTCATCTGCATCCCATGGATTTATCTCACTCTGCGCCAAAATGGCTTCAAAAAAATACATCAACAAAAACGAAGAAAAAGTCATGTCTGCGGTTGCGAACACCTACCCGGTACCCTACAGCCATACATGTACTGGGTACATGCATAATATATACTATAAAGAAGAGGAACCTGTGACGTTTGTTTGTCTGTGTGTTACGCAGAAGCGCTGCCGAGCAGCGCAGCCCTGAGCACGCGAAGCGTGCGAACAGTGTAGCTAGCGGCCGCAGAAGCACTGAGCACGCGAAGCGTGCGAATCGTGTAGCTAGCGGAAGCAGCCACAGAAGCACTGAGCACGCGAAGCGTGCGAATCGTACAGCCATCACCATGTGCTGAGCACGTGTGCTGTTCATGTACTTGCTTCACCCGCATGCCACATTCGGCCAGGCAACGCTGGCCGGGTGCTGCTAGTAAAAAATAAAATAAAAACCCTCCCGTCCGCCCGATTTCTCGGGAAAAGCTGACGATAAACAATCAATATATTTTACATGGCCTTAGATTGCTAATTTTTTTCTTGGGCCTATGATGAGAAATACTGGCACTGCCAGATGTCATAATAAGGATTAAAGCCATGGTGCATGTCTCCAGCAGCCATGGTCTTGCTCGGTGTACCATTCAGTAAAATTGATTATTACACTTTTGCTGCTGGCATTAGCCTTTGGGCCTATGGCCCTTGGGAGGTAAGTGTGAGACGTCTTTTCGAACTGTCTTTGTTTTTAATTATCCTTTTTAGTCTTCACCAGTCTTAATTAATCAACCAGAATTACACATGATAAAGCCTTGCAAGTCGTGATCGCTTGGTGTGTTCATCTTTATCAAGATGATTTTAAAACTTATTCATTCAGCAGGAAGTGTGTGTCAATGTGCCATGGTTGTCAAAGTGCTAATCAATACAAGAGTTCGAAAGTAATGAGCCGAGCCAAGCAAAGAGGAGACTTAGGCATATGTTTTGAAAGCTTCTTTTTTATGCCAAAGTGATGTGAATAAATTGTGCCACACAATTTTTCACATTCTTCGATGATGTTCAATGATGTTTGGGTCATTTGCTGGGTGTGGAAATGTTGCATCTTACCAAGACAGTCCAACATAGCGTTACTCTATCAAATTACAAGTGCTGGTAGGAATTCATTCATGCAGCTCCTTGCGTTATGCCAGAGATCAAGCTCCCTTGGTTCACCACTCGTGTACCTCCATTGGGTCGACGGCACATCGCAAAAAAAACAGGACTGGTTCCTTGTCCTTCCTCGTCCATTCTCGTTCCCTGGCATGGATAGCGGTAGACGGCGCATCAGAATGATATGCTAGCAGGTGGAGGCAATGCATCACTTTGTAGCATAGCACTATTTACTTGAAATTAGATGAGTTTGAAAATTCAGGATTCAGAGGGGCATTTTCGGAATCATGAAGCAAGACAGACAGGACAGCACTATCTCTTCGTATTATACTACATGTAGAATGGGACTTGTGATGGACTAACAACCGACACTGTTAAGAAGTATAACACGACCTACTTTTCACCGTAAATATGGTGACGGCTCATCACTTATGGCGATATTTGCTCAGGTCGAAGAATCACGCAACAACATTCTTTCCAGCATCCGTAGCTGTGGGTATCTGGTGGACGATCCATGCTAGTTGCAGTTCGATCCCGTCTTGTTCCTGAAGCCGGATTGGTTGGGAGGTAAGTGCGGTGCTATGTACAGACGACAGTGGGCTATTTTTTCTTGTATTTTTTTATACGCAGCAGGGAGATGGGTCGGTAGTTGGTAGGATAAGGGGGGTTGCCCGACTGGGGGATGGGTGTAATAGCTGCGTCTTTCCAATCCTGTGGTATTTCTCCGGTTCTGAAGTTCAGATTGTGAGAGATGGGGTGATTTCCGTTGCAGTTTCTTTCAGGAGCCGATTCGGGATGTGGTCAAAGCCTGGGCTCTTGCTAGCGTCTACACTGCTTAGAAGTTTCCCGACCTCTTCCACTGTTGCTGCGATTGCATTTAGGATATGAGTTATGTCAGGTGTAGTGCTGATGTCTGGTGTAGTACAGGCAGTCTCGTCGATGGACTGTTGGCTTTGGGAGATAAAGAACTGCTTGCCTCATCCATTTTTGCATGTGCCACCGACACCACAGACTCAGCCCCAGCACTGCCGATGACAGATGCAGGAGGAGTGTGCAGGAGGGTCTAGTCATCTTAAGAGCGGAGTGTAATGGTGGAGGTGAATCAACATTGACTCTAGTTATTATTTAAAAAAATCATTTTATGAGATTGATTTGGCTAAAAACTCATGTTTTGCTCCTGCTGTGGTGTTGTTCACAGTCAGCAACCCCATGTCATAACGAAATATTGAAGTACAATCATGTACATTGGAAACAACACATTGTTGGGAATCGAACGTTTTTGCAATTATTTTTCGACGAGGGCGAAACAAAGTCGAGCGAATGAAGCCTAGAGAACGATAATCATCCCCTCCATTTCACTGTCGTGATGCTCACATACAGTGCGTTTCAAAAATATAGACGCGTGGTTTCAAAAACCCGTTAGGCCAGCATCTATACCACACAAAATCTGTAATAACATTGTGGATAAAAAATTCGAAATTGGGTGTTTCACATCCGATCGCTTAAATATCTATATTAGAGTAGTTGGGGGAAGGACCTGAGCAATATTCCGAAAGAAATTCTCCAAAAGCTGCAGCCAAATTTGAAATATACAACATCTTTTTGAAATGGACTGTATAAAACGATACAACTAAAACATCTTCAAGAAAACTGTACAGCCACCGCCACGTTTACTTTGGTCTGAACATTTTCTACTGAATGCGAAATGTATGAGGATCACTAAAAACTCAGCTACCAACGTACCTTTGTTGCTCTCTACTCTTTTTTCAAGACACAAAGGTCGTCTCTCCATATTCAAACCGGAAATAAGACATACTAATGGTCCTTTTCGGCTGCTCCACGAGCGCAGGTAACGTACACCATGGGCAGCATCCATTCCTATCATAATAGCTAAAATGCATGAAAAGTTGCATGCCTGAGTACATGAGTACATAAGTACAGTCATGTGGTAAATAGTAAATTTCAGTGTTTCTGCTCGAAACAGCAACTAGCATTGACTAGCTACAAGGATTACATCAAAGCATCAAACGTTATTTTCGGCAGAAGGTTTCTCCTTGTGTTTGACCCTGACCAAGAATCACACCTTGGAGGAGTACAAAAATTACATTTCCAAGTTGTCCCTAATTGCTGGCCAATTGTTTTCACTACATGAGTCAAGTGCCACATCAGTGCCACAAGTTCACTAAACATATAATTCTCATTGACTTACGCACACATTCATCAATCCCCGCTCCAGAATATCCTGCACAAACCAAATGAATAGCCTTTATGAGATTCATGTGAGTTTAAAAATCCTCTCTGGCTCCTCTTGTGGTACTTTTCAAAGACCAATCTTATCAACGCATAGAATGACCAACACACATAAGGAAGTGACTTATGTACAGATTACTAGTAGATTTTAGCGCTACGGACTACATACTTTTTAGCGCTACCGACTACATACTAGCGCTAGCTAACTGCGTGCCAATGGTATCAATAATGTGATACTTCAGTACACTTGATCCATGTACTCTGAAGTACATACAATATCACACCATGCCCCCCAGTTCAATTCGCTAAAACGCTACTAAAGAATGATGAGATTTCAACTCAGCCAACTCAATAAAATGGAATTATTTTAAAATTATGTCAGGATTCTAACCCAAACGGATTAATTCTAACGATTCAATACATCGTCAGATAGTGGTTCCGTGTTGCACCTCTCATACAGCTTAGTATTTGATATCCTGGCTGGGTAAACTATGCCAATGAGCCGTCGGAGCTGCTTCCGGTGGAATACGTTAAAGGGGAAGTTAAGGCAAAAATTAAAATTTCACCAGTTGTAGTCTTCGGGGTGCTGAGTCGAATGGTCTTGGTCCGAGGAAGCTGAGACGCTCCCTTCCTACTTGAATCCCAATCGAACTCGCGCACTTCCACCGAAACTGGGTGACAGCGCCCTACTAGATGGGGATTTGTAAGCAAAATGTCACTAAAAGCGCCGTTTCGTTCTTATAAAAGCACGGATGACCGCGATTGGCCCATATGTTGTAGTCTTTTGGATGCTGAGTCGACTGGTTTTGGTCCGAGAAGGCTGCGATGCAGCGTTCCTCCTTTATTCCCAATCGAACATGGTTGAACAAGTGGTCACGTGCTCCTGGGTGCCCAAATCACCTGGTCACCACGCCAGCAGGCGACAACTTTCACACCAAGGTTCAACTCGAGTTCAACTCGAGTGACAGGCTGCACCCAAAAAAGGTCAAACAGGCTAGTAAGTTGTACCCTGCAGGCACGGTGACCAGCTGACTGGTGTACGCAGGAGCACGTGACCGCTTGTTCAACCATGTTTGATTGGGAATAAAGGAGGAACGCTGGGTGCCCTCCTGGGTGCCCAAATCACCTGGTCACCACGCCAGCAGGCGACAACTTTCACACCAAGGTTCAACTCGAGTTCAACTCGAGTGACAGGCTGCACCCAAAAAAGGTCAAACAGGCTAGTAAGTTGTACCCTGCAGGCACGGTGACCAGCTGACTGGTGTACGCAGGAGCACGTGACCGCTTGTTCAACCATGTTCGATTGGGAATAAAGGAGGAACGCTGCATCGCAGCCTTTTCGGACCAAAACCAGTCGACGCAGTGTCCAAAAGACTACAACATATGGGTCAATCGCGGTCATCCGTGCTTTTATAAGAACGAAATGGCGCTTTTAGTGACATTTTGCATACAAATCCCCATCTAGTAGGGCGCAGTCACCCAGTTTCGGTGGAAGTGCGCGAGTTCGATTGGGATTCAAGTAGGAAGGGAGCGTCTCAGCTTCCTCGGACCACGACCATTCGAATCAGCACCCCGAAGACTACAACTGGTGAAATTTTATTTTTTGCCTTAACTTCCCCTTTAAGTGATTCTGCTTTTGCCGCCTTGAGCCCCACGCGCCGCAGTTATACAAAAGAATGCACAGAACCAGGGCATTATACAGTCGGATGCGCCTCCGCTCACTGACCTTCCCACGCCTCAGCCAGAGGCTATACATCCTGCAGTATGCACTCGAAGCGAGGTCTTTCCTCCGCTCCAAGTCCTCACCATCGCCAATGAGGGATCCTAGCTGCCTGCTGGACCGCCAGGAGTCTGAAGTTGATGTCAGATGCAATAATTTGGTCTTGGTCTCATTTACTGTAAGGCACCAATCCCCGAGCTCTGCGCTAATGATGGGGAGGCTTCGCTTCAGCCACTGCTCACTGGTTGAGTACAACGTCACATCATCGGCGAAACCTGTTTCTCCAGATATGTGACGGTCGGTGAAAGGGCGTTTGGGAAGGCTTGTTCTCACTTGGCGCAGTGCTGCCTCCAGGTAACAAATACAAAGAACAGGGCTCAGGCTATCTCCCTGGAATGCTGATGGTGCTGAGAAACGGATTGGCAGTTGCCTTTCCTACTTTCACTGATATTTGTGTGTGGAACAGTAGGTGCTGGATCATGCGCACTTCATCGGGGCCAGTCACTGATGCCATGGGGTCTAACATTTTGGTCTGACATCGTAGACAGGAATAGATGGCAGCTAACCGGCCATATTCTCCGTATGAACAGGGATGCACCGCCATGGATCGCGCTGACGGTCTATTTTTCAGGAGATGCCAAGGCTGGGCGTGGACGTCCAAGGACAGCCATTGCGACGCGCATCACAAGCGACGGGACGGTCTGACGGCATCTAATGTGAACACCAGGAAGGGGAACGCAACCGAGCTGCCGTACAGATTGGGAAGCAACGGGAAGAGTTGGATCGATCCAACTTTTCATACCGTAGACGGGCGTAGACGGGGACGCTAGCGTACAAAACGGCTGCAATTCGAGAGTCAACAGGAGACGGCGTCGTGCGCCGACTACTCCCGATTCGTACTTGGAATTTTTTAGCATTTCGAACACTGCACTTCCCATGATAACTCACAGAATGGCTAGCACGACTTGAGTTGAATTTTAGCAACATAAGATCTCATGTCACTTATTGTATTTGGGGATAGTTCAGAAGCGTGACAGACGAACTATTCGATCATTTCCTGGGGCTATTATGTGAATACCACAACTTTCAGGGCTAATTTTTTGGTCTTCATGAAAAACTGGTATTGTGAACTTGATTCCGCTTCTTGCAAGAAGAAATAATTGAAAAGAAGTCCGGAAAAACGGGAAATTAGGTCCGAAAGTCACCCGTCACGGACCGTGCCTCATGACACGTGCCGTTCGACGTTGAACGTCGCAACAGCTGCTGCATGTCGTATGAATCGTACAGGATTTTACAGCTCACCCCTAGCCCTCCCAACAAGCCCTTATGTCCCGTACTGTCAGCGTTGCGTCGAATGTGAACTAGGCTTATCCAGGAAAACAAGTGTAAAAAGCATGGCTACCTGCTCTCTGTACAATATGTCACCTTTATCACATGGCACGTGATTGTTGCCCGCACTCCAGCGAATCAGCACCTTTTCGCGCCGCGGGCAATAATATGCGATATTGCCCGCAAAAAATAGTTTATTTGCCCGCAAAAAAATAGTTTATTTCAGTGATCGCGTGACTAGACTGTACTACGAGTCTACGACGACTCTGTAGACTGTACGACTCTACGACGAGTCGCAGTGTAGCATTGAGACGAAGATGGAATTATTTTTGGAGATGGACGTCCCGGCAATGGACATGGCGTCGGACGTCTGCCGTGTGGTGCTTGCAGGGATCATTTGTTCAGTCATGTGGGCAGCCTGACCGTCGGTAAGCTTGTGAATAAGATTCAGTTCTGCTCGATGTGCACATGCGGTACTGTTATCACAAACACTTATTTGAAATAACACAAATAAATTCAACTCCGCATCGTGCGTTTTCAGATCATCGCAAAGTCACTGCCTGTGTGTGGTCTTCAGAATATCTATGTTGCACAATTGCACACTTAATGTGCAAACTTTCAAAAAATACCCGATACTGTACCTCTGTTACCTGGATAAAAATATCCGACCTCGTTACCTGGTCTACCAGTTGCATACCTAAATATAACTATGAGTGACTTACTACTCAATCGGTCTCCGGAAGTCCATTGACCAGACAGACCTGCACAAACTAAAGGAAGCGAACTCCCAAAGACGTAATTTTTGTTGCATTGGACCATTACATGACCTGATGTTAACATATCACTCCCTGATGGTTGACTTTTTATCCATGTAACGATTGAATTATTAACAACGGGTGGTGATGTGCAATTATTAGATGCTGCAATGCATAAAACACACCACACATGCACAGGTGACCTTATTGCTTGGTTATAAGTCAACACACTATCATGGTTGAGTTGTAACAGGAAGCATACTAGCTCCACTCGACACTACAAATCAAATTCACTCCTTCTGGAATAACCAAGAACCAAGGGGAAACCCTCGCCGTGGTCAGCGTCATATTTTCAGAATAAAATGTAGGGACTCGTATTCAACTCTCTGCTGTATTCGGAGTACGGTGTTAGAGGTAGAATAAGGATGTGTAGTTGTATGGCAAATAAAGTGTGTTCCTAAAGGCGGATCGTGCGTAGACTACTAGCTATTCATAATACGGGCCATCCAAAGCAAAAACAGAACTAAGGGGTCAAATTTTGGAAAATTGTTTTTTGACTGGAGTTTGTTTATATGGACATATTGAATCTCTGTACAAAATTTAAGACTCATACGACACATAAATCATGCTTAACTTAACTTCACTGTATTATGTCTTGGGGTCCATATTCTACTATCGCAAACAGTATTTTAATCTTTCACCGTCGTTTGTTACATATACACGATGTTTTGTAAGCCCAGGTTGCTTCTTTGCCTTGGGTAAGGTAGGGCAATACTTCCTTGTTGAGGTAGGAGCAGCGCTGTTGCCACGATCCACCGGGCGCAAGGATGGCAGGGCGACCAGCTGGAACGCCAGCATTGGCTTTCAATAAGTTTTTCTTAAATTCAGGACCATCGCAGACCTCGCGCACCCACACTGTTCCCTTCTCATCCGATGCTGAGAATCGGAAATGCTGATATTGAGTGATGCCCCAGAGAGGTAGGAAGCTCTCACTGAGATTCGAATCCCACTCCCTCCAAGACCAGGTGAACCGCTGCGCAACGTTGGGACTGCAGGAAAAATTGACGACGTCTTCCAAGTCATCTGCAGTGTCAACGACACTGGTACGGAATTTTTGGTTGATTAGACCAAACCTGCCGTCACCAACACAACGAGTGTGGCCCACCTTCATGAAAGAAAGCTCAACAGAATCGAAAATTTTGTTGCCGACAAACCAAGAGAGGTAAGCTAGAACAGTTTTGTTCTTGTTTTGCCCAAAACAGCTGTCAGCATGCAGGTGGAAGCTTCTTTCATTCCTGGGCAATTTCGTCAGAATGCTGACGACTGCATTGGGCCCATGAGCGTGCTTGCCACCTGCTCCAATGCACACACCCTCGTGGAACATGTAGTTTGTTTGTCCTTTGCGACCTGTGTCCGATTTTCCAAAGAGTTGGCAACGAAACACATCTTTGAAATACAAAGGTCCCATCTGCCGAAAGTGATAGGGTAGCTCAACTGGCTGTGCAAAGTCAAATGTAAGGTGAGTGAGCTCAGGCACATCAAGATTATCATCTTACTCAGCAGCAGCGGTCGACAGCATATCGTTGTAGTACTCGCGCTCATCTGTAGCTGTGGAGAGATGCATGTTGAGCTTCTTGGCAAAGTTTTGCATCTCCTCCTCCGTTTTGGCATGCTTGCATGAGTCACGCAAACGTTCACACATTGGACATACATCTGTTTGCGGCTTTATAAACTCCACATCAGAGCACTGATTGACCCAAGTTCTTCTGAAAACTTCATAGGACACTCCATCATCTTCCTCACACTCTGCATAACACTTGTACACAAGGAGGTTTGACAGTGATGTTGGCAGGTACATTGGGGCTACTCCTGCTCTGCCCCGTGGTGCAGCTGGCTGTGGCATCCCATGGACGGATGCATACTTCCTAATGAATGTCACAGCACGCTCGGTAACATCCACAGGAGTCACATTTACAGGCGATTTGCCAGCTAAGCTATGCAAGGGTGGTTCTGCTTTTGCATCTTCCACAATACCCAGTAGCGACTTCAGCATGTAAGGACTGAGACTAAACACATCGAGCACCACAGACTGACAAAACTCAGATCCCAGCAGTGAACACAAATAGTGGTGTCGGCGGAACCAGGTTCAGAGCGAAGCGCAGTTGTCAGTACGCCCACGATGAAAACTTTTTCGCTTTCTTTCTCAGCTGCTTCTCGCTGAACATAAGCTCTTCCAGCAGCTTGGGCGACAGCGATTCGTAGTGGTTCTTGCACTTACAGCTGCGATTTTAGGTCTCGAATATCTGCAGCGATTAGGGCACGCTCTTGATCTGGTGATCCCTGCCCGGTCGCGCCCGCGCCGTCATCGCTGCTGGAAGCAGCGGAAAGTTCGCTGTGTACAGACTCACTGGAATCGCCTCTGAGGGCTTATTCGTAGTCGACGCGTTTTCTGTAACTAGATGCTGCTATCACTGTCAGATGAGCCGTCTGAGTGCTCCTCCGCGGAAGCTACCTGCTGTACTTGACCCTCAGCGGAGCTTGACTCGCCCGACTCGGAAATTTGATAGTAGCTCGCGTCAAGTGGTTCAAGTGCATTTCGCTCTTCCGCAGCCAGCCCAATGGGTTCCAAAGCATCAACTTTGAAACGTCATAACTTGTTAATTGATATCAAGGTCCTTAGGTCGTTTTCTGCTTTCGACAGCCCAGTCATGAATGATAATAACCAATTTGGGGATCACCATACAGAGCATGCTTAAATGCGGAAGGAGTGTAAACAATTACCACGAAATGAGAATGGGAGAAGCAGTCTCTAAGACCATTCCCGTCACACCTTCCCCCTTCACAATTCGCAAGAAGCCAGATTGCGACGACTGAAAAAATTATCCTCCGACGAACGAAAACAGTAAACTATCCTCCGACGAACAGAAACAGTTAGAGTGCGTTCTTATCTTCTCTATAGCTTCTAAGAGAAGAGGAAGAGAGAAGTCGAAGAAACTGGTATAATTCAAGAGCGGGTCTCGAATAATTCGGAGATATTTTGCACACGTCCAGCAATATGAAGCGCCAAAGGAATCTTGAGTGACGAATGTAGTAGTTCTACTACTCCAAGAAGATACCCTCGCCGGTGACCATGCTTCTGGGTTGACGGCAGCCCCCCCCCCCCCCCCCGGCAGAGCGTAAGGTTTTTTACATTGGGAACGTGCAACCTCACTGCTCCACATCATCTATTGCTAAATGGTGCGCTGATCCTGGGGTCGGCATAGTGCAATTCGTAGTCTATACATCAGCCTACTTATGGACTGCATATGCACGCATGACCGTGGAGGCAGCTGAGGAGGAGAAGGTAGCGGAAAAGGCATTCTGGCCTGACATGCTTTCCCATACCATCCGATTCCGGCGCTGCAAAAGTGACAGCTTTGGCACGAGCACAAACAATGCCACAACAGCTAGGGAATGGCCATTTCTCACCTCAACCCACTGGCTCGGCCATACTACCCACACTGCCAGGAAAAGCTAAACTTGTTCTCCATTAACTGCCGTTCCGTTCTAAAAAAATCCGCAGAATTGTCGGCTATTGCTGAGATCCACAGATACGACATCTGCCCCAGTGAAACCTGGTTAGCTCCAAGTGTCGCCCATTTGCATATCCGGATACACCACCTTTCGGCGTGGTCGACCTCCTAACGAAAACAAGTCTGGTACTGCCTGCAGCCAGTGCAGGGGATATGGTGGAGTCGCTATTCTCTGGAGTCGCTATTCTCGTTCGTGATCACGTTTCATTTGTATCCAACTTCGCCACGACCTTAGTCGCCCTACCTGTGAAACAGTGTGGGTGGAGCTCCCCAACGCCTTTTAACGTCTGTAGTGCCTATCGTCCACCCTCTGCCAAAAGCACAGAGATAAATCACTTCTGTAACATGCTCACCGATGCCCTGGTCACTATCCCCATGTCCTCGTACCACGTCATACTGAGTGGAGACTTCAACTGTAAGCACCAGCACTGGTGCCCAAGTGAATCATCATGCCCTGCGGGAGCTGCGCTCTACCGCCACGTCACCTGCTTCGGACTAGACCGGCTTGTGAATACCTCAACGAACACAGCACCGGCCTGCAGGGACCCAGTCGTCGTTAGACCTTCTCTTCGTCAAAACCCCCAGCTTGCAACGGATATTAACACGACTTGCGCTCTTGGATCCTCGGATCATCTGACAGTGTCATGTCAGTTCGATCTCTCACCATTACCTGGCCGACATCTGCAGCAGACACCACCCAAACCTTTCCCTTACCGCTACCGTCATGTGCCCTCCCACCGCAGAGACTCTCTTAATTCTGATCTTCTGTGAGTGGTCATTTCTACGCCCAGGCAACTCCCCAACTGTTGATGACGCAGTCGATCGATTTTCAATCATCCTGGAACAAACCTTCCTGCACCACCTTGCTGATGTTTCCACCCATTCTTGTCTGTCATACGCACGGTTGTGACATCAAATCCACCTTGAGAGTCGGCTGTCCTTGTATCTGCGGTGAAACTTAAACGAGACCGCTTCAGTGTCAGCCTGCCAACCTGGAGGCCTACCGAGTGCGATGAAATTTTGTCAAATACCTATCCTGTAAAACCTACCGCTCTTACGTCAGCTCCCTCTCTGCAACAATCTCACCAACCAATCGTCCTTCTCTCTATCAGTTCATTCGCACTCAGCGTCCCAGTGTCCCTTGCGCCCCCAACCTAGTGCTTGATTGAAACTGATGGCAACCGTCAGTCTGCGGCAAAGTCCATGGCAAACTCTGCAGATGCAAATTGTGGACCATTGTCGCTGACGATGAGGTCTGGGCAACCATATCTGGCGATTACTGTCCTGAGACTCGCGATGGCAGCCAAAGACATTGTGGAAGGCATCGGAATGACTTCGGGCCATTTTGAATGGGCATCGACAATGACGAGCCACATCGGTTGCCGCAATGGACCAAGGTAATCCACGTGGACTCGCTGCCACGCGCGGTCTGGCATGCTCCATCGGTGCACTGGTGCTGCAGCAGGTTCACTCTGGACACTTTGGCACCCCAGGCATGCTTTGACTACGTCTGCTATGTCGCCAACCAAGCCCGGCCACCAGAGGATGCTTCTCGCCAATGCCTTCATTCGTACCATTCCTTCATGAAGCTCTGTCAGGACAGCTTTCCGGTGGTCCGGCGGAATTATGACGCTATTGCCCTATAGCAAGCAATCGTTGCTAACTCTAAGCTCGTTGCGGCGTTGGAAGTACTGCTGTAGCTCTGCTCTTGGGCACGACTTTGGCCAACATTGGAGCACATAGCGATGGACCTCTCGCAATAGCGGGTCGCTGGCTGTTGCCTCCTTGATCTGCTCCGCTGTTACTGGGAGTGGTTCGCATTGCTCTATGTAGAACATGTTGACCGCTTCCTCTGCCGTATCTGGTGCCGGAGGATTTCCTACCGGCAGGCGTGACAATCCGTCAGTGTTCCAATGCTTGTCTGTTTGGCAGTACATGATTGTGTAGTCATGTCCGGCAAGGAACATCGCATTAGCATTGAAGACGTGCTACGGTCATAGCAGGCAGGCCTTTCCTCGGTTTGAAGGTTGATACCAACGGCTGGTGGTCCGTGAGCAGCTCAAAATGCCGGCCGTACAGGTAGTTGGGGAAGCGTTTCACACTCCACACTATTGCGAGCGCTTCACGATCGATCTGTGAGTATGTCTGTTCCGCTTTCGAGAGCTTTCGAGAGGCAGCGGTCGCTCTTCTCCAGATGGCAGGATGTGCGACAAGACCGCTCCAACCCTGTATGGTGACGCATCACTTGCGAGACAAACGGACTGTGTCGGGTCATAATGTGTGAGCACCTGTTGGGATGACAGCACCTGCTTGACCTCTTGGAAGGCTTGTCTGCACTCATCTGTCCATTCAAACGTCGCTCCATTTTGCAGCAGCGCTGTTAATTGACTCAGGATAGTTGACATCTTCGGATTGAATCGTTTATAGTAGGTGATGAGCCCCAGAAAACTGCGTACTTGCGGCACGTTCTCCGGAGCATCACAAATTGCATCAACCTTGCCCGGCATCGTTTGCAGGCCTTGTGCGCTGATGGCGTGGCGCAATATTCCACTTTCGGCTGAAAGAAGTGGCATTTGGCCAGGTTGAGCTTGAGGCCCGCATCAGCGAGACTTTGGAGCACCTTCATCAACGTGTTCAGGTGTTCCTCTGGTGTGCGGCCAGTGACAATGATGTCATCGATCATGCACTTAATGCCTGGCAGTTTTCGTAGCAGAGAATCAATGGCTCGTTGCCATAGCACTGGAGCAGACGCGATCCTGTATGGGAGACGGTTGAGTCGAAACAGACCCAGATGGGTGTTGAGCGTAAGCAGGGGCTTCGACTCGTTGTCCACCTCCATCTGCGTGTACGCTGCCTTCAGATCGAGTTTTTGTAAACTCTTGCCCTCCGGAGAGTGAGGCAAAGATCTCCTCGATGAGCGGCAACGGGTGTTGGTCGATGTGGAGCTGGGGATTCACCGTCACCTTGAAGTCTCCACATAGCCTGACCTGGTCGTTTGGCTTCAGAACAGGTACCAGAGGTTTGCTCCATTCCACCGGAGTGAGGATGCCAGCAGCCTCAATGTGACGTATCTCTGCTTCAACCGGGGTTTCAGCTACAAACTTTGGAGTCACATCAAACGTCTGCTTGAGCTTGGCTTTCGCCCCTTGAACAATCCTTGTTCATCATTGAATACCACTGCAAATTCACGCTATCACTCCTGGAATGAGGATTTCACATTCCTGATAGCCGACAACATCGTTCAGTTGAGGCGAAATTGCTGTAGTCATGTGCGTCCTAGCAATGCTGGGGCCTCGCAGTCGACCACGTACAGCTCAGCCTCCGCTTGCTGACCGTCGATGGTTACAGGCAAGCGAAGCACGCCTTGCGATCGAAGCGATTCGCCATTGTAGGCTTGCAGTACCCGTTTGGCTGGGCGAAGTGGGTGTTCGGAGAACAAGTGCCCGTATGTAGCGGCTGGTAAAGCAGAGAGACCAGTGCCCGTGTGTATATCCATAGATAACTCCTGTCCCGCGATCTGTGCGGTTATCGTGAGTGGTGTTGGCGGCTGTCCGCTCGACTGGATCTTGGAGACACGCACATAGCGAATGCAGGACAAGTCGTCGTTGTAGCTCGCAAAAAAATAATTGTGGCCTGTCATTGCTGAGCCTTTGCGCTTGAATGATCTGGGTCGCGGAGTTGGTCGCGCTCCTGGCTGCTCAGCTGGCTTGCTTCGGCAAATCCGCTACAAGTAGCCTTTCTTACCACACGCATTGCAACCTTCGTCCTTGTAGCGACAGTCAGGCGCCTTGTGTCCCACGCCACCACAGCGAACACACGTAGATCGTGCACCAGGCACAGGCTTTCGCGATGGCGTGCGAAGTTTGTGGACACATCCGCTAGCGCTAGCGTTATTCATATCCGGCGCGGAGACTTCCAGAGCGTCTCTGGTGGCCAGCTCATCAGCCAGCGCGTCCTTGACGGCGTTGTCGAAAGTCAGTGTGTCCGTAGCCAGGAGCTACCTCCGTGTACCTGCACTCCTCAGTCCGCAGACGAAGCAATCTCGCAGAGCTTCTGCAAGATGGGCATTGAACTCGCAGGTCCTTGCCAAACGGCGCAGTTCAGCCACGTGGGCTGCGATCGATTCTTCTGCACGTTGATCCCTGTGGTAGAATCGATATCGTTCTCCAATCACAAGTGGTTTCATTGCGAGATGTCCTTTGAGAGCCGCGCAGAGTTCCGCAAACGTCTTGTCAGTTGGGGCGTCCTTCACTCGTCCAGTACACAACTGGTTGAATATTACAGAGTAGAGTAAAGCCTCTCACAAAATTCGCAAACATTTTCAAACGCAAGATCATAACGTGAAGCATTTTGGAAGAATGAGTATTAATGCGAAGTGTATGAGGGAATGCATGTCGGGCGATAGTGCGGGCTCGAATCCCAGGTTATGCCTGGAAAAAAGGAGAATTGAAAATGTTATAACATCCCTATGATTTTTTTGCCTATGTCATCAATGCGGTAGACGGTGTCGTATTACCTCGACCGTACCTGTCCCGTACCTGTCCCGTACCGTACCGGACCATCAAAGACGGCTGGCCACAATGCATATTCAAATAGGGCTTTCAAATGAAAGATCATAACGTGAAGCAGCTCCGAAGAATTAGTAGGTATGTATGCGAAGTGTATCGGGTGATACATGCAGGGCGATAGTGCGGGTTCGAATCCCAGGTTATGTCATTAAAAAAAATGAGAAATTTATAAGAATGTATAACATCCCTATGCTTTTTTTGGTCTAGGTCATCAAGGCAAAAAAGCATAGCGTAGGGCCCTGAGCTTCCAAGCTCTCTCATTTGGTGTTTGTTTGTTTGTGTCACGCCTGGAGCTATCCCGTATCTGTCCCGTATCTGTGGCTAAAAAGGCTCTAAAGGATTGTACATAACAGCTGGTCACAATATATAGTATATGGTATATGATATATTATGGTTCAGTTCCAAGAGGAATCTGGAGCTCGCTGAACCAATCGATAGTCGATAAGCACTGGCCAACGAGGGACCACTCTTTGCAGGCTCTGAGGGATGTATTGAATGAAGAAAAGTTGAACTGACTTGGTTCGGCAGGGATGGCAACACTTCGGGTGTCTCGCTGGCCTTGTAATTGGAGTCTGGCGAGGACAATGTCGCGCTCTGAGGTACCCAGCGGTGCGGCAGTTGAGAGGATAGAAAGAAGTAGTGGGTGGTTGGTTATAACCAGGTCTTACGCACTGGCATGACCACTGTGTTGGGAGTAATGTGTGGGAAAGGTAACGAGCTGTGATAGGGAGAGCATTTGAAGCAGACCAAGCAGTTGATGACGAACCGCATCTGTGGTCGATCCATACCATTCCGAGCAACGAGCGTTGAAGTCCCCAGAGACGAGAAGCATGGAGTCGGGCATAGATAAGCGTTGAAAGATGGATTGAAATTGAGTGAAGAAATTATTGGTTTGGCGGTGTGTCAATCATGGTGGCCTGTACACCGATCTTAAATAGCGCAAGATCATAACGTGAAGCAACTTGGAAGAATGAGTATGAATGCGAAGTGTATCGGGAATGAATGTAGAGCGATTGTGCGGGTTCGAATCCCATGTTATGCATTGAAATAAAAATAGGAGAATTGAAAAATTTATAACATCCCTATGCTTTTTTTGTCCTTTTTTTGTCCAGGTCATCAAGGCAAAAAAGCATAGCGGAGGGCCCTGAGCTTCCAAGGTCTCTCGTTTTGTCGTCATGGAAAATTGTGTTTTTGGCAAGACCTATTCGGGAAATTGAAAACTGATTTCACTAAGCGAAAATATAAGGCTGTACCTATGGAAACCTAATGTCAGATTGGGCTGATCTTGAATTTATATTTTTGGGCCTAACTGTCCCGAACCCCCTTAAGTGCAGAAATGCCAAATGGTCTGGTCAAAGAACACCTCACCTACACAAAGGACCCGAGCACTACCAGATTCTCCAATTGAAGGTCGACCACTTGTCCACGAATGAATATTTGCATTCCTCAAATGATAAACACCACGAAACTCCTGGATCATGGTGCTGGTACAGATATAGTAAAGTTCAAAAGGAACCACCATGTTAGCGTCCCTACAAATTCTCACGGCTGAGGAATGATTGACCTGTTCAAAATTGTACCCAGATGGAATATTCAGCGATACATGTCCGCAATTTCCTTCACCTAGATACATGCCTGTTTGGAGGGAGGAGGAGACACATATGGAGGCAGAAAAAGAGTTGTACCGAAAATAATTCTGTGAATGTAATCTCTTAGACAGCACTAAAAAAAGTCGTTTGTTTCGGGCAAAAAGGCGAGAGAATACCGGTCAGTCGGTCGGCGTTCTTCTCCTTTGGCGGATATTGTTCATGTGTAACAATTGAGACTACGTAGGCTATGTTGAATCCACTTAATGTTTTTCCCACGTAGCATGCTTGCTTTATTTCCGTGATGCGCTACGGATGATTCTTCGTTCAAGCCCTGATTGAGTGTTCTTTCTCTTTTCCTTTTCTTCTTTTGAACTCGGATGGTGAGCCAATATAGTTATAATGAAGAAAGGAAAAGGACAAAATGTTACGAGTTATGACAAACGGTCCACCAACGTAACCAGATCTTATACAGTCAGCGAATGCGACAAAATTGCACAACACTGACAAGGAGTACTGAGACAATCGGCGTCCTGACACCTAGCTCCAACACTTCTCCAAGGCGCAAATCAACAACCTTCCAACTTGGAAGGCTCAGGTTCGGAAAGGTCCAAGAGGGGAAGGAAAGCGTAATGAAGAAGAGCACGAGCTACGCATCACGGCAACAAAGAATGCCGAAAGTTACTGCATGATGACGAAACTAGTAAAACTATTGGACAGACCGGCCCTACTACAACTCGACGACGCAAAGCAACAGACCACCCAACTTGGGAGGCTCAAGTTTATGTAATAAACATAGAAAGGGAAGCTAAGCAAAGACGAAGTGTGACAAACCGAAACGCCAACATCCTATTGAACTCCACTATCATGAATGATGGACTAGTTATGTACAATAACAAGTAGTTCCACACGACGTACGTTTCGCCGAATAGGTCATGTCTGCTCATCAGTTGTGCATATTTGAACTTGGATGGTGAGCCAATATAGTTATGATGAAGAAAGGAAAAGGACAAAATGTTACCAGTTATGACAAACTGTCCACCAACGTAACTGTGGTGATATTATAGCACCTTTCCCTGCATGGGTCTTGGCACTCAGGCTGCTAGTGCTACTGTTCACACCCTAGGCCCTGCACTGCTGTACCTCTGGCGCCTGGCGCATAACACATTTACATGTCACCTTTCAAGCCGCCTTTGCAGCCAGCTTCCCTTTAAAAGCCATTGTGTTTTAACTTTGGTGATATTATAGCACCTTTCCCTGCATGGGTCTTGGCACTCAGGCTGCTAGTGCTACTGTTCACACCCTAGGCCCTGCACTGCTGTACCTCTGGCGCCTGGCGCATAACACATTTACATGTCACCTTTCAAGCCGCCTTTGCAGCCAGCTTCCCTTTAAAAGCCATTGTGTTTTAACTGTGGTGATATTATAGCACCTTTCCCTGCATGGGTCTTGGCACTCAGGCTGCTAGTGCTACTGTTCGCACCCTAGGCCCGGCACTGCTGTACCTCTGGCGCCTTGCGCATAACACATTTACATGTCACCTTTCAAGTCGCCTTTGCAGCCAGCTTCCCTTTAAAAGCCATTGCGTACTGATGATTCGTTCTCATCTTTCGAAGAGTTCGTCGGCCTTGAGCAGGACACAACATGGCGCAGCAAAAGACACGAACCTCTGTCAAGGCCAAGGCTGAGGAAGCAGCAGGAACCAACGACGGGTTGACAGAGTGGATGCAGCCAGGGACTCAAGAAGAAGGAAGCCTGCTGCAGTCTATCGTCCAATCCCTCAGCCAGCAGCAGCAGATTCTGCTTAGGCTCACAATGGCACAGTCAAGCCACCTGCCGGCAGCGGCCCGCCACCATCCACCTCAAGACAGCCAGAGGCAGGGCCGTGGGCCCAGAGAGCGGAAATACCCCACCTGCCCAGTCCAGACCCGATAGACCTAGCTGGTTTCCTCGAGTGGAAAGTCAAATGATCCGACTAGGTGTCGTTGACTGGGCTATGCAGAAACGCAGGTACAGTTCCGCAGCAGGCATTTCTCCGTACAGCTCTCAACGACGGTTGGGTGCGGCTGTGGCAGGCGGGCGTAGTTCCCATAGCCGACGGCGATGATGAGCGGGTTGCCATCCAGAAGCTGGAAGCTTTCCTGAGAAAATGAAGAAACCCGTTACTCGACCGCCAGGCCTTCCATGGCAGGAGCCAGAGACAAGGTGAGAGTATCAGCCAGTACTCCTCGGGTCTGTCTCAGCTGCATGATGCGTGCAGCTACCCAGATAGTCTGCAGTGCGGCAGTTGTGGGTCACTGTGCGGCCATGAGGCCCAACTTCGGGAAACCCGGCTCCGCGACAGGCTTGTTTGTGGCGTAATGGATTGAGCGATGCAACGACGGGTGCTCGAAGAAGAGTATGCCAGTGAGTTATCGCTCGATCGGGTCATGCAGATATGCTCTGCATACGAATCCTCTACCGATACGGAATATGGCCTCGGTGAGCAGCAAGCGTCAGCAGGCACAGGCAAAGACGCTGAAGTCGGACGTAGGCACGTGCAGGTTTTGTGGGCAGACTCACCCCAAGGGCCAATGCAATGCCTATAACCAGACATGCCGCTTGTGCCTCAAGGTGGGTCACTTTGCTAGGGTTTGTCGACAGCGAACCTCGCCCTCACCAGGAACGACGACTGTCGACTCGCTGTTTGTCAACGAGGCTGGTCCTTCTAGGAACAAGCTGGTGACGGTTGGCGTCGCGATCCAGGGAGGATCGTCATGCGCTATTGGGTGGCTGCCGGACACGGGCGCGGATGTGGGCGCCATCAGTCTTACCGACGTGGATGGTATCGACCCAATCCTCAGGATGAATCTAGTGCCGGACACAGCTGATGTCAAGGCAGCTAGCGGTTCAGCTTTGGATTCCATGGGCAAGCTCGAGGCTCAGTTGTCTTTGAGCGACACTACCGCCGTGTCGACTCTGCACGTATTCCGGCAGCTGAAGACACCTCTGCTCAGCAAGGACACGTGCATGAAGTTGCGGCTTCTCGAGGGTAGATGGCCTCACTCCCTTCTAAGGGCACAAAGCATGGCAAACATCTCCATTCCTCGGAAGCAAGCGTCCGAAGTCGCAGACACGTCAGTAGGTACTGCGTCGACGGCGGTTGAGGAAATCCGACGTACCTTGCTGGAAGAGTTTCCAAAAGTGTTCTGTGATACCCCGCTCAAGCCCATGAGCGGTGAGCCGATGCGCATCGAGCTCATCAACGGCGCGCCGCCATGCCGCCCGTATCGCGCTCGCTCCATCCCATTCAGGTGGCGGGACGCTGTGCAGAACCAGCTGTCCGACATGGTGGGCAAGGGCGTCATTGAGAAGGTGCCTGTCGGCGAAGCCTACACTTGGTGCCACCCACTGGTGGTGGTCCCTAAGAAGAATTCCAGTGAGCCGCGCATCACGGTGGACCTGACGGGTCTAAATATATGGATCAAGAGGCCGGCACACCCAACCCGAGTACCTCGGGAAGTCGTCTCGTCGATCCCAATGGGGATGCAGTACTTCACCACCCTAGATTCTCGCCATGGCTACTGGCAAGTACCCCTCGACGACGATAGCACCAGGCTCACAATGTTCATGACGCCATGGGGTGCCTACCGTTTCAAGCGGAACGTCATGGGCTTGGTGTCGGCAGGTGACGAACACAACCGGAGAGCAGACGAAGTGTTCGCCGGGTTTTCGAATCTTCAGAAAGTGGTAGAGGATGTCATCGTGTACGACACTGAGCTTGAGGCGCACACCCAGAGGGTTCGCAATGTGCTCAAGCTTTGCTCGGAGAACCAAATCACACTGAATCGCCGCAAATTCGCATTTGCGGCACCCAGAGCATCGTACTGCGGATTCGTGGTGACGCCGGACGGCTACAGTCCTGAACGTAGCTTGGTGAAAGATCTACACCACTTTCCAACCCCTACCAACCGCACTGATATCCGATCCTTCTATGGACTCGTGCAGCAGTTCGACGCGTTCACGCCGCGACTAGCGGAGCTTCTATCCCCGATCCGTTCTCTGCTCTCTCCAAAGAATGAGTTTATCTGGGAGGATCCGCAGCAACAGGCATTTACAGCTATACTAGAGGAGCTGGTAAGCCCTCGAGTGTTGGCTACCTTCGACCCTGCACAGCCGCTTCCTCTCGAGACAGACGCCTCGCAGTCAAACGGTCTCAACATGGCAGTGTGGCAGCAGCAAGTGGACGGGCGGTGGCGTATAATGCAATGTGCTTCACGGCACGTCACTAAGACCGAGGCCAGGTACTCTGCAACGGAGATTGAACTACTGGCGGTAGTCTGGGCAGTCCACAAGGCTAGACTGTTCCTGGCCGGTGCTGATTTCGAGTTGCTAATTGATCACAAGCCGCTCATTCCTATCCTGAATGCTAAGACGCTGGATGAGTTGACGTCTCCACGAATCGTGCGACTACGGGAGAAGCTGACACCTTTTCGGTTCGTGGCTCAGTAGAGACCGGGTGCCGATCACAAGGTCGCAGATTGCCTGTCGAGACACCCAGTAAGTGCACCAGACCCTGAGGATGAAGCTGGTGAGGAAGAAATCGAGCACCGCTACTGTGTTCTCCGTCAGCTGTCGCAAGAGGACGAGGAAACAGGCCATACAGTCCTCCCAGACCTTGGCATTACGAAGGTGCGGGCGGAGGGATCGACGGACCCGGAATACCTGAAGCTGCTGAACGCCGTAAAGAACGGCTTTCCGGTGGACAAGGCTGCTCTGGACCTCGATCTGCACCCGTACTGGCAGGTTCGGCATGATCTGTCGGTCGAGGACGGCATAGTGTTGTTGGGCCACCGTATTGTGGTTCCAAGAAGGTTACGCCAGACCACGCTGGAGCAACTTCACGCTTCTCATCAGGGACACACCCGCACACTCCGCAGGGCCAGGCAAGCAGTGTACTGGCCCCAGATCTCCAACGACGTTAAGAACGTCATCCACACCTGCAGATCCTGCGTCACGCTGCACCCCTCCCAACTTTCTGAGCCGCTCCTCTCTGACAGCTCCTCCATCCAGACCGTTCGAAGATGCAGCGGTTGACCTCTTCTCCCTAGGTGGCTTTTAGTACCTGGTTCTCACTGACAAGTTTTCCGGCTGGCCATTTGTCGGGCGTTGGGGGAGGTCGGCTACCACGTCTGACGTCACCAAACCTCTTGTTCAGTGAATGTCGGACGTTGGCGTTCCTACGCGCCTCACGACCGATGGTAGGCCGCAATTAAGATCTTCAGCGTTCGCTTCATTCTGCTCAGAGTGGAACATTTGCCACGATCCCAGCAGCCCGTACAATCCTCAGTCAAATGGCGCGGCTGAGGCGGCGGTCAAGGCCATGAAGCACTTGTTAATGAAAATTGGCGAGGTGACGCCTATAACAGCAGTGCCTTCAGAGAAGGGTTGCTGGAGTGGCGTAACACGCCGGTTGCAGGAGGAGCAAGCCCGGCCCAGCTGCTGTTTGGAAGACCTACGAGGACCAAGGTTCCCACACTTCCTGCAAATCTGCAGCAGTACGCCGCCCACAGCCGCAGAGCTCCCCAGCAGGTCTCATCCCAGTTTGGCAAACCTCTGCCTCCTCTGTACGTAGGCGATAAGGTATGGATCCAGAACCAGTCTTCAAAAAGCTGGGATATGGAAGGAACGGTCACAAATGCACGAGAAGAGGACGCAGCTACACGGTGCAGACGGTGACGGGGTCCAGCTTCTGGCGGAACAGACGGTTCCTCCGGCCACGTGCATAGATTGACTGGGCATGCTTCTCTTGCTTTTTCCTTGTTGCTTGTGCGCTACGCTGTGATTTTCAAATTTCAGTTTCAGGATTTTCTTTGTTTTAGTGATCCCAAGTCGCACTTAAGCCGAGGGGGCATGTGGTGATATTATAGCACCTTTCCCCGCTTGGGTCTTGACACTCAGGCTGCTAGTGCTACTGTTCGCACCCTAGGCCCTGCACTGCTGTACCTCTTGCGCCTTGCGCATAACACATTCACATGTCACCTTTCAGGCCGCCTTTGCAGCCAGCTTCCCTTTAAAAGCCATTGCGTTTTACTGATGATTCATTCTCATCTTTCCAAGAGTTGGTCTGCCTTGAGCAGGGCACAACTGTAACCAGATCTTATACTGTCAGCGAGTGCGAGAAAATACCACAAAACTGACAAGGAGTACTGAGACATTCGGCAACCTGACACCTAGCTCCAACACTTCTCCAAGGCTCAGGTTCGGAAAGGTCCAAGAGGGGAAGGAAAGCGCAAAGAAGAAGAGCACGAGCTAGGCATCCCGGCAACAAAGAATGCCGAAAGTTACTGGATGATAACGATACTAGTAAGACTATTGGACAAACCGGCCTTACTACAACTCGACGACGCAAAGCAACAGACCACCCAACTTGGGAGGCTCAATTTTATGTAATAAACATAGAAGCGGAAGCTAAGCGAAGACGAGTTGTGACAAACCGAAACGCCAACATCCTACTGAACTCCACTATCATGTATGATGGACTAGTTATATACAATAACAAGCAGTTCCACACGACGTACGTTTCGCCGTAAAGGTCATGACGGCTCATCAGGTGTGCAAATTTGAACTCGGATGGTGAGCCAGTATAGATATGATTAAGAAAGGAAAAGGACGAAATATTACGAGTTATGACAAACTGTCCACCAACGTAACCAGATCTTATGCAGTCAGCGAGTGCGACTGTCCAATAGTCTCACTAGTATCGTTATCATCCAGTAACTTTTGGCATTCTTTGTTGCCGTGATGCGTAGCTCGTGCTCTTCTTCGTTGCGCTTTCCTTCCCCTCTTGGACCTTGCCGAACCTGAGCCTTCCAAGTTGGAAGGTTGTTGGTTTGCGCCTTGGAGATGTGCTGGAGCTAGGTGTCAGGGTGCCGAATGTCTCGGTACTCCTTGTTTTGTGCCATTTTGTCACGCTCGCTGACTGAATAAGATCTGGTTACGTTGGTGGACAGTTTGTCATAACTCAGAACATTTTGTCCTTCTCTTTTCTTCTTTTCTATTTGTTTTTCCCTCGGAAATGTTGAGTTCATGCGCAGACTCGTTCCTTTTTTTGGTTCCTACGTATTGGTCTTGCTGCTGCTGTTCAAGTCTTTTCACCAAGAGTTGTCAAGAACCATTTTGGTTTTATATTTATCCATCAGCACTTGGCCGAAGGCCGGTGATTCGCACCCACCGTTCTAGCATCCAGCATGTACAGCAATGTCAATGATCAGGGCCTTCTTGGCAGGTCCATCTATCAGAACAGTATCAGGCCGTCGGTGCTCAAGCGAATCTTGATCTTCTGGCACGGAGAGCTGTTGGCGTCTGACGTGTCTCAAGCTTCAGGCACGTTATCCTCGGGTGCAGGATGCTTTTGTACCGTTACACTAGTCTTGGTATGCTCGAGCACCGGATCACAGTGGTGCTTGGAGTACTTGTCTTCACATGGTATCCCATTTACAGGACAGAGCGACCAGTGGACCAGAGATGCCAGTCGACTATGACGCTCAAAGTCATCCCGTCCCAGCGAGCTTTGAACATTTTCATTGTTATCATTTTTATAGGGGTGGCTTTATTGGTTTTATGTCTGGTTTATGCAGCATCCCGGGTCACTTAAGATCATGGTGAGTACTGCTGTTGTAGGTGAAGAAAATTATAATAAGGGAGACTTAGAGAAAAAAAGAAAAATGAGAGAAACACTGTGAATAGCAAATCCACAATGATGCATGTACAATCTCTTATACAACTAATCTGCTAGAAAGAGACTTAACACAAGCAGGTACAGAAACCGCAAGAGAGCTTAATCAGAAAAACAAAATCCGTTTAAAAGCAACCGTCATCAAACCTAAAACTGAGCCCTTCAGCGACCCAATAGCACTGAAGGCAGCTGTTTATTTTTATTTTATTTTTTTACTATGTTCACATACCCAACTCATAAAAAATACAGAAGACAATGGTACTGAGACAAGGACAAACGTGACAACTACTGAGAAGGGGCTGCACCGAGGTGCAGCAGTGATGGTGGGGCATTGATGGCTCTGCCGACCTGAGGTCTCGGCATCACGGCCAGAAACACGCACCAAAAACAAAAGATAGAGCTGTAAGGGTCAGCAAAAATATAAAGAAAGCAAGGGCAAGCAACAGCTAGTACTAGTGTGCAGCGCATTCGTAGCAATTGGAGTCGTTGACGGGGCACTAGAATGTAGGTGGGTCGACAGGCAGAATGTCCGTGGACCATCGCCAATCCTGTCGCGGAGATATTTGTTGACGTTGCACTTAAACTTTTGAAGATTTTTGCGAGTTGGGGCGGAGTCTAGAAAAGCTGGCGGTAGTGAATTCCACAGCTGGACTGCACAATGTGGGAAGCTGCGGAGAATGGCGTCTGGTGCTTGACGCGGTAGCGGATTTCGTAACTGGTAACTGTGGCCGGCGGCCATGCGGAGATCGTTTCGAGTGCGAGTGGCGTCACGGGGCTCAAGCCTTCGTGGGAGGACTGCTAGCAATTGAGTCGGACCGGTGATGAAATGCAGTTTGTAAGTGTATGTTAATGCAGCAACGTATCGCCGTAGGCTGAGGCTCTGGAGCTCCGTCCCGGGACCAATGATGCGCAATGCGCGGCGTTGGATGCTATCTAGGCGTGCAAGATGGGAGGGAGCAGCTCCCATCCAGACGAGCGGAGCATACTCCAAAACGGGCCGTACAAACCCCTTGTACACCGTGAGGCGGCCTTCTAGGGAGAGATAGGGCGCAGCTCGCCGCAGGAGTCCCAAGCGCTGTTTGCCACGTATAGACACTGCGCGGATGTGCTCCGCGAAGGAGAGCTTCGGATCAAAAGTCACCCCCAAGAGCTTTATTGTGGATGACTGGCACAGGGTTGCCTCCAAAGAGGAGAGAGGGCAGGGCTAGCTGCGCTCTTTGCAGCGTGACTGTCATAGCCTGGGATTTCGACGGCTGAAACGCTACACGCCATTCCTTGCCCCAATCTGACAGACGATTGACGGTGTCCTGAAGCAAGGCAGCAGCAGTGGGGAGGGCGTTACGGAGAAGAGTGTACAATGTCGTATCGTCAGCATAGGCTTCCAGCTGCGTGTTCCCAACAAGGCATGTTGATACGTCGTTAGTGTATATGAGAAACATGACTCTTTGTGCCATCTTCAATAGGTCCGTCAAATACAGTAGTAGTAGGTTTTTCATTTTGACCCGACGAGACCATACGACGCCTGCAGATCACAGCACGAACAGTTCACCAGCCACACTCCACGAAAGCAAGTAGTAGTACTCCTGACAAGTCTTGTTTCGTTCCATAGAGATAATAACGGGGAACTCATCAGAGGAGAAGCAGTTGTTGAATGAAGGGGTTTAGCTGAATAATGCTATTTTGTAGAAAAGATATTGGCGCACTGAGGTGTAAACACTCAACTAACTCACATATGTGACATATCAACACAAAAGGAATAGTGCAGAATGGAGGTGTTCTCAACCCTACCAGGCACAACTATCACAAGTGCTAAATCATTCACAATGAGAAGGAGAGGTACACAGGAATAGGTTGCGCTAGTTTACACGTCACAAATGGTACTGAGGTAGTGACAAAGATAGGTGAAAAGTAGACGCCAAGTGAAAGCCAACAAATCATCACGAACGTCTAACGTCACATCTGAAGATTGCTAGCGGCACAAGACAAATACTTCACAAACCTCGATAGTTGAAATTCAGTTCAACTTCACTTCACTTCATGAACTGTTCGTGCTGTGATCTGCAGGCGTCGTATGGTCTCGTCGGGTCAAAATGAAAAACCTACTACTAATGAGAAACATGGTTGGCCCCAAGATGCTGCCTTGTGGGACTCCCGCCTTAATGGGGTATGGACGGGAGGTTGCACCACTGACAAAACAGTGTATGCTTCGGTTAGACAGGTACGATGTCAGCCATGCAAGGAGGATTACTTGGATGCCACATTGCTGTAGCTTGAGGAGGACACCTGCGTGAGAGACCTTGTCGAAGGCTCCAGCGATGTCAACTGCAAGTACGCGTGCTGCGCCCTCGTGTCCGATAGAGGATGCCCAGGAGTGGTGTAGCGCAGTAAGAGCGTCGGCTGTACCCAGATTCCGTCTGAAGCCAAACTGATTTGCTGCAAGCAGTGAGTTACCCTCGAGGTAGTTCGTAATTTGCATGTTGATAATGGTCTCCATTACCTTGGATATCACACTAAGGAGGGACACGGGGCGGTAGTCCTTGAGCTGTGAGCGAGATGAGCGTTTATGCACAGGAACAACATTGGCGAGCTTCCAGGCCTGAGGTTTGTATCCATGCCGGAAGCACAATGAGAAAAGCTTGGTCAGGACCGGTGCGAGCACCGAAGCGCATTCTTTCAGGACACGGGGGGGGGGGGGGGAGATGCTGTCCGGCCCCGTGGCTTTCGGCGCTTCGAGACGGCGCAGGAGGCGGTGAACATTCTGGATGTAGAAGTGGACGTGGGTGAGTGGAGGATGTGGGTGAGCAGGCGCTGGGGTTCCAAGGGAGGCACGATGTAGGTCCCTGTCACCCAGGCTGCACTTGCCAGCAAAGAAGTGACCAAAGCAGTCAGCCTTCTCCTTGCTGGTAATGTGTTCCTTCCCGGCATTGTCGAGGAGGAGGGGGATGTCAGAGTTTCGGCCAAGACCGCATGCTCCTTCCAGGTTGCACCACCATGCCTTGTCGCGAAGCGAGCCGCAGGTGAGTCGGGCCCGAAGGTGCCGTTCCTTCCCCTGCAGCAGTATAATTCTTCTCATGATACATCAGGTAAGCACCACCAAAAACGGTGACTGAGGGTTGATAGTATTGTGGTTGTCTTTGTTATTGGGAAGTGATTAATATTACGAGGAGACAATAATTTTAATATGGCAATAAGTAGGACGAGCTGAAGTGACATTTGGATTACTTTATCAACAGTGTAAGCGATGAAAATGATGCAAAAAATGTGAAGGGTAAGGAAGATACATGTATGAAGAAAAAAGCGATGGAAAGAAAGATGATTCGAACAAGTTTTCGTACAACACTCTTTAGGAATCACCGTTGTACTAAAGAACAAAATGAGAACAAGGGAAATAATATAGCAATCAAGGTAGGGAAGAGTGTTGTACAAAAACTTGTTCGAATCATCTTTCTTTCCATCGCTTTTTTCTTCATACATGTATATTCCTTACCCTTTACATTGTTTTTTTTGCTTCGTTTACATCACTTATATTGTTAATAAAGTAATCCAAATGTCACTTCAGCTCGTCCTACTTATTGCCATATTAAGATTAATATTACGATTGCAAAAGGAGGCGCTCCTTGGCACAGTTGACACTCATTAGGTCAATAACTCAGATGAGATAACAATTAACCTTCAATTAGTTACATTTGTTTACGAATGCCCATGGTTCGAACTATTAGTTGAAGCCCCTATTTGCAGAAAATAATTATGATCGTAATATTAATCTTAATATGGCAATAAGTAGGACGAGCTGAAGTGACATTTGGATTACTTTATTAACAATATAAGTGATGTAAACGAAGCAAAAAAAACAATGTAAAGGGTAAGGAATATACATGTATGAAGAAAAAAGCGATGGAAAGAAAGATGATTCGAACAAGTTTTTGTACAACACTCTTCCCTACCTTGATTGCTATATTATTTCCCTTGTTCTCATTTTGTTCTTTAGTACAACGGTGATTCCTAAAGAGTGTTGTACGAAAACTTGTTCGAATCATCTTTCTTTCCATCGCTTTTTTCTTCATACATGTATCTTCCTTACCCTTCACATTTTTTGCATCATTTTCATCGCTTACACTGTTGATAAAGTAATCCAAATGTCACTTCAGCTCGTCCTACTTATTGCCATATTAAAATTATTGTCTCCTCGTAATATTAATCACTTCCCAATAACAAAGACAACCACAATACTATCAACCCTCAGTCACCGTTTTTGGTGGTGCTTACCTGATGTAGCATGAGAAGAATTATACTGCTGCAGGGGAAGGAACGGCACCTTCGGGCCCGACTCACCTGCGGCTCGCTTCGCGACAAGGCATGGTGGTGCAACCTGGAAGGAGCATGCGGTCTTGGCCGAAACTCTGACATCCCCCTCCTCCTCGACAATGCCGGGAAGGAACACATTACCAGCAAGGAGAAGGCTGACTGCTTTGGTCACTTCTTTGCTGGCAAGTGCAGCCTGGGTGACAGGGACCTACATCGTGCCTCCCTTGGAACCCCAGCGCCTGCTCACCCACATCCTCCACTCACCCACGTCCACTTCTACATCCAGAATGTTCACCGCCTCCTGCGCCGTCTCGAAGCGCCGAAAGCCACGGGGCCGGACAGCATCTCCCCCCCCCCCCCCCCGTGTCCTGAAAGAATGCGCTTCGGTGCTCGCACCGGTCCTGACCAAGCTTTTCTCATTGTGCTTCCGGCATGGATACAAACCTCAGGCCTGGAAGCTCGCCAATGTTGTTCCTGTGCATAAACGCTCATCTCGCTCACAGCTCAAGGACTACCGCCCCGTGTCCCTCCTTAGTGTGATATCCAAGGTAATGGAGACCATTATCAACATGCAAATTACGAACTACCTCGAGGGTAACTCACTGCTGGCAGCGAAGTTCACGGGGTAGTTCCAAGCGAAAAGCATTCGCTCCAATCTTAGCCTGGATACGATACGGACCAAACCACTTGGGTTGCAACTTCCGAGAGGGCTGGCCACGAGCTTCCGGGGTCAGTAGAAAGTCTCTGTAGACAAGAACGCTATCAGCAACCTTCAAATCACTGGGCGTTCTCGTCTGGTCTGCGTATAGAGCTTGCCTTGCCTGGGTGTCGAGCATTGCATCTCGAGCTATCCTTAGTGCGGCTTCCTGCTCATGAAGCCAATCGACCGAATCACTCCTTTCCCCTCCTGTAAGAATGAATTCGGGCGGGGACTTAGGGTCAAACCCATAGTTCAGATAGAACGGTGTATTAGCTACAGATGACTGTTGTGAACTATTTATTGCAAACTCGCAGAGTGGTAGAAGCGAATCCCAATTGTCCTGTCTCAAGTTCACAAATGCTCTTAGAACATCTCCCACTTGCCGGTTAACTCTCTCTGTCAAACCATCCGTCTGAGGGTGGTTAGCAGTGCTGAATGCCAATTTAGTTCCTAGCTGAGAGAATACTTCTTTGAAAAAAGCTGCAGTGAAGCGTGCATCGCAATCGGAAACAATGGTCGAGCTCAGCCCGTGCAGACGAAACACGTTTTGAATGTACAGTTGAGCTCTGCCCTTAGCATCAATCTTCGAGTTTGTTGGAACAAGATGTACGCATTTCGTAAGTCGGTCCACAAAGGTGTAAATTGCGTCGAAGCCACGAGAAGTAAGGGGCAATCCAACAATAAAATCCATTGAGATATCCTGCCAAGGACTATTAGGTATTGGAAGTGACTGGAGAAGCCCTGTAAACTACCGCCATGTTGGCTGTAATGACCTCAAAGTGTTGAAAGAGGTAGATGCGCCAGGTCTTTAGCGCAAACACTACGGCCAATGTTTCTCTTTCTGTAGCTGTATAATTCTGTTCAGCAGCAGAAAATTTTCGGCTAGCATAAGCCACTGGATGCCAGGCATCTTCCTCTAGTTCTTGGAGAAGAACACATCCCAAGGCGAAATCGCGTGCATCTGTTACCACTCTGAATGGTCGGTTCACATCAGCCAGCCGCAATAGGGGCGCATTCAACAAGGCATGCTTTAGCGATTCAAAGGCATGTTGCCGAGAGCTGTTCCACTCGAATCGTGCATGTTTTCCCGTTATCTCCTCTAAGTTCTTAGAGAGCGATGAGTATTGATCTATGAATCGCCTAAAATAATTCGTAAATCCAAGAAATTGCCTCACCTCTGTGACGGAAGTCGGAGCGGGCCAGACCTTTACTGCGGCAATCTTGTCTGGATCAGGGGCGATGTGCAGTCCATTGATGCAATGTCCCAGGAACCGCACACTCTCCGCGCCAAATTCACATTTTGACCGTTTGCAAAATAACTGGTTGTCCCGGAGCACGCTCAATACCGACCGGACATGCTGCATATGCTCCGACCACGTTTTGCTGAAGATGAGTATGTCATCTAGGAACACGACTACGAACTCCCTCAGATATGGTTGAAGAATCGTATTCAGCATGGATTGAAATGTTGCCGGTGCATTGGTGAGACAAAATCCCATGACCCTAAATTGGTAATGCCAAAAAGGGAGTGTTAATCGCGGTTTCGGGCACGTCCTCAGCTTGAATGCGAATCTGATTATACCCTGATCGGAGGTCTAGTTTCGTGAAGTACCTAGCGCCCTGTACGGTATCGAATAAATCATCCACATTGGGCAAGCACGCCTTGTTCTTAACAGTTATCTTGTTTAGCTCCCTCCAATTGCAGACCATGCGTAACGAACCATCAGCTTTCTTGACAAAAAACACCGGTGCACCAAAGGGGGACTTACTTGGTTCTACGAAACCCTTTTTCAAGAGTTCTGTGAGCTGTTTCTTCAATTCCTCCATTTCTGGCCTGGGCAGGCGATGGGGGTGATGAGCCTTCCTCCAGGCGGATTTCGTGGTCTACATACCTCTCTGGTGGGAGTCTAGCTGGCAGATCATCCGGGAAAAGATCGTCATAGTCACGGAACATGGCCTTGAGATCTGGGTGCTCGTTCTGAGTGGATTTTTCGGGAGGTTCCTTGCCAATGCCGTCTTCTACACTGACCCACGCCAGAACACCTTCGTCTCCACTCCTAAGAGCATGCCTAGCCTGACGACCAGATATGAACATCGCCTCCACAGGAGCGGTCGGTTCGTTTTGACTGGGCGACGCACAAGGCAAACCATTCGAGTTCAACCTGACTTCATTCGTCCGGAAGTTTATGTCTGGATTGTTACGCGTTAACAAAGGTTTCCCCAATATAGCGTCATAGCGATGAAGGGGGAACACCGTGAAGGTTTGGTTATCGCTGAAGTCGCCTACGATAACCTTCAATTCATGGGTCGTCTCCTTGGGAAACGAGCTTGATGCTCCATCAGCCAGCGTGACATTCAGGTTTTCCGAGCCAATTTCGGTTGGCAGGTTAACTCTCCTGGCAAACTGTCGGCAATAAAATCATGGGTCGAGCCCGAATCTATTAACATAAGCGCGCGACGACCGTTGATTTTGCCTTCTACACGCAGGAGCTCATGTTCCGTTTCCACATTGACGCTGGTAACCTGGGCCTCAATAGTTGGTGTAACATCTCGCTTGAAATTGGCTTCGGAGCATTCAGCATCATCGTCAACATCCTCCACACCGAGGCTACTGAATCGGTTACGGGTAGAGACGGAGCACACACTACACGCAGGTGATGCCTTTTCTTGATGCGTCAGTAATCGCATCGGCCTTACTGACGTCCACCGTTTGGGTGATCTCGATGCTGCGGGCAATTCTGGGCCATATGGCCTGGTCGACGACATGCGAAGCAGCCCCCCTGGGCTCGTTATGTCTCACGTACCTCGGGGCTTAGTTTTGCTAGCTTTCTGCTACCTGATGGTGGTGCGAATCCCGGCACGGTCGCCAGTGGTGGTCTGCGCTGAAATCGGCTGTCTGAGGCGACTGCTAGCGCTGCCTGAATGGCGGCTGACAGTGTAGTGGGGTGTTCCTTCACTACCAAGGTCCGCATGTTACCGTGCAGGCCGTTGACAAATAGCAAGGCTCTGGAGAGTTCGTCAAGTTCCGGCACCTGTAAACTTAGCCGAGAAAACTCCGTTACGTACGATTCAATTGACCCACGCTGTTGGATAGAGAACATATCCAACCGCACTCTTTCCCCGTCATAGTGCGGGCCATACACTCGCGCTAGGGCGCTTTTCAAAGAATGCCAATCCGAAAATTGCTCACCTGCTTCCATGGAAGAAATTAGCCAAAGACGCGCATTCCCAGCGAGGTAGCTAGCCGCAAAGTTAACTTGGTTCTCCGGGTCACCTTGAGGTGAGCACTTCAAGGCTAACTCGACCGTAAATACCCACTCTTTGAACTCGGAAGGGTTGCCATGGAAAACATTCGGTTCTCTGGTAACGCGTTTGACGCTTGGGCTTGTCTGGGAGAGAGAACGCGATCGACACGGGGCTAGATCCGGAGGACTTGAGCTTGATGTAGCAGGTAATTGATGTCGTCCAACTGTAGCAGCCACGTTGTCCCGAGCGCGGCGGATCTCACGGAAAGCGGCGTATAGCAGAGCCAGGAGCACAAGGCACGTCAAAGGGCAGACGATGATCTCAACCATCCTCAAGCTACCAGTGTAACAGTATAGACTTGATTGATTGGAGAACTCGTCGAATGATGTTCAAACCAGAGGTTATAAAGCAAAAGAAAGGCGAGAACCGCAGGAGTGAGAATAGTAGGAACACAAGGTGTTACCATAAGACAAGCAAGAAGTGTCAAGGTAAAACTATTACAGCGGGAGCTGGTTCCAGACATACACAACATCGTCAGGGAAGAACCGAAGGACATCATTCCGTGATCTGGGCAGAAGAGTGGAAGCGAGCTGAAACTGGTGCGAGGTATGCCTTTGTGTGCGTCGGCTATGGCGTGATGTGTTGGTCGCTCGGGGTGGAAGAAGGGTGAGAAACATGGCTGGGCCAGTTGAAAAGTGGGGCTTGTACAGAAAGCAGAGTGCTCCGACCATTCTGCGGATGTCCAAGCTAGGGAGGTAGGCTCCATCACCGATTAGGTGAAGGCCACGGCATTGGTTGGCAGTGAGACAAGCCAGAGTGGTGGGTGCAGCGCTCATCCACATGAGCATGCCATACTCCAAAACCGGGCAGACAAAGCCCTTGTAGATCACTCCATGGCACCTGGAGTCCAGCACTCGCGAGGCTTTCCGGAGGGAGCTGAGACGCTGCTAGTCTCGAATAGCCAATTGCCTGATATGGGCTGTGAAAGACAGGTGTTGGTCAAACAGCACACCCAGCAGCTTCAGCTGGTCGACTTCCTGAACAGCTGTGCACTGGAATACAATCTGTGTTGCAAGGGTGGGAAATCAGGAGGGACTGAGACTTTGTAGGTTCGAACCTAATGTGCCTGGCCATTCCCCAGTCTGCCAGCGCATAACCAACAAGCTGGAGTATGATAACATCTTCAGGCACGGCAGTATAGGTCGATATGCACTTGTACAGTGTGGTGTCATCAGCATATGCAGCAAGCTGGGCTCCAGCAGGTAGGTGATCCTCAGCATCATTCGTGTAGAGAAGGAATAAAGTCGGTCCCAAGATGCTACCCTGGAGGATGCCTGTAATGACGGGGTAAGCAGAGGAGGACTGTCCGCTCACTGCAGCCTGGAGCATGCGGTTGGTGAGGTAGCTTCTGAGCCAGGCAAGAAGATGTCCGTGGAGCTCATACCGCTCAGCTTTGTACAAGACACCTGGGTGCGACACTTTGTCGAACACCCCAGCAATATCCACTGCCCGGCGCCGTGCAGCAGGACTTTTGCCAGCATCCTCGTGACGTTGCAGATTATGTTGCTTGATTATTGTAGTTGACGTTGATTTAGTGACTTTGGCAAGTTTCAGTCGTGTCAAGAAGTCATGTAGGATTCAGTACTAGGCAGTAGTGGAACGTGAGTGGTAGTCTTTGTCGGTTTCTGAGGGTATCCTGGATTTTGTGTGCAGTGCTGTGGAAATGGCTTGCTGTGGAGGTCCCAGCACTGGATGTTGTACCAAAGGTACGACCTCGTAGCACGTGCTAAACCTAAAAAAATTCAAAAATTGACTTCGGTCTGTGGGAGTCTGTGAGAGAACGCCCACTCGTTCCGTTGGGACAGATTCCAGGGCCACGTTGAGGGGCCCTACCCCACCACCCATGGCTGCTTCTGGACTTGTTCTAAGTTTGAGTCCCGTGCACGGACAGAAGGGGCCCGAAAATGTGGAAAAATTGTAAATGCATTTGTTTGGCTCCTGGGTGGCTCGCACACCGTGGCACTATGCCGGAAATTTGGGTTTTTGCAGCCTGGAAAGCCTGTCAGTGAGTCGCAAGAACTTGTCAATCTTGTCCTGAGGGCCAACATAGTGGCAGGAGTGTGTGGTCAAAATTTCACTCGAATCCATTGAGAAACATCAAAGTTACGGTCAATTGAATGCCGTATGAAATTTACGGCCAGGCTGCTACCTTAAACACGGACCACCACTCCTTGTTCTGGATGTTTCCCGGGAGCAGTTTATTACGTATTCTCTGGAGGTGATGTTCTTTGGCTCTAGAAAGGCAAGTCGATGAGGCCACGCGGGCGAGGCGATATTGCTCCTGTAGTGCAGGGTTGGCCTGGCTGCAACGAATTATCGCCATGCATGGCGTTTGGCAGCGACACCAGCGAAGCACTCGGGATCCACCAGACGGGATCAGTGGGCTTCATCTTGAGAACTCTCGATGGTATGAATCTGGTCATTCCTTTTATGATCCTCTGGGTTACAAGACTGCATGATGTATCAGGCTCATCAGTGATGATCTCAGTCCAGTCGGTGTCACGGTAGAAAGCTCTCAGACGATCCCAGTCGGCATGCTGATATCGCCATACTGCACGCGTAGTTGATCTGTCCCGGTGTGGTGTCAGCTCGAAGTCTGTAATCGCTACAGCATGGTCTGACTGTCCCATTGGAGGGTACCATGTACTATTGATATTACCAGGTATGTCTGGCATGACGAGGTTGAGGGTATTTCGCCCACGAGTAGCTTCGTGGATGCGTTGAGTGAAGCTGTGTTGGTAGCATAAATCTTCGGCTGTTTCTCCCGCCAGTGTGGTGGGCCTACTGCCAAGCCAAGTTGCATTGTGTACATTAAAATCACCAGCTTCAATGACGCAAGAGCAGGAGCGACATGCAGCATCAATCCCAGCATCGAGATGGGAGAACAGTCGTATGTCATTTTCTGCACAAGAGCCGGAGGATATACAGCACATACACCAACCTTTGTGCCCTGTGGTCCAGTTATGCTAATCCAGAGCATTTCCTGGTCGACACAATCGATGTCGAGCTGTCTATATGCAGGGGCGTCGGAACCGGTGCGGCAGGTGCGGCCAAAGCCACACCAATAATTTTGGAAGTTTTTTTTTTTTTTTTAACATTTTCAACCTTGTTGATGGCTTGTCGACTCTTGTACAGGTACCATATTTTACATCGACAATGCGGTGTGTCATCAGCATGCATATTCTTATTTCTCATATTATTCGGTAGCATTAAAAATATGGCCTTTTAGGCCCAATTTTCCAAAAAAAAATCCCGGGGGACGAACCCCGGACCCCCCTCTCACACTTTCGCCGCACCAATGTTAAACTGCTTCCGACGCCCCTAATATGGTAGGCCAGCCTTCACCCAAATTGCAACCCCACCACCTTGTGCTGTTCTGTCGCGCCGTATAGCAAGGTGGTAGCCAGATATGGATTTTTCCACTGGCATGGCTTTCTCCTGAGTCAGTTTGGTCTCTGTGACCATTGCCAGGTCAACATTATGGTGCATGAGGACGTGCTGGAGCTCGCCAATCTTATTCAGTATGCGAAAGGCATTTGTGAGCATCAGGCGGAGTGGTCCTGTCTCTGTCATTCAAATATTGTTGGCATACTCGGTCTATTGGCCTGTTGCTCTGGCGAGAGCTGTGCTCTCTGAGAGGGTAGGGTGGCATGATAATCACTGTCGTAATGCTCATGGCCAGTGGCCGTGTTGTTGGTGGAGTCAGTGACATACTAAGTCTTGTCAATGTTCCACAAGCGGGAATACACTGGTTGGGGCCAGAATGCTCGGTTATTTATCAGCTCAACGCTGTTTTACTGAGCACAATTCTAGCAGAGACACGACCATCTGTAGGGAAGGTCTTGCAGGCAAAGACTTTCGGGTCTACATCCGCTCTTCTTGCCCTGTTTATAACAAACTTGGTCAGTTTAGTGTCGGAGGTGTCAGGTGTCAGGCTTCAGGCTCCCCACGAAAAGGACACTGTTCTTGGCTGTCAGTTTTGGACTGGTTAGCACTTGCCAGCTGTCTACATCTACCACTTCGTCGGTCAGTTCGCTGAACTTTGGCAGCTTGCTACTGCAGCTTGACTGACTGCGGCCAGGATCCTGGGCACGTGATTGGGCCAAAGTGTTTATACAACAAACGTTACTTACATCCGCGCCCGCATCACTGACTGTACTTGTACGAGTGTTCTCTGGCTCCGACTCATGCTCACCATCCGTGTCGGTACAACGAATTTCAAAAGTAGTTCTACTGTACGCATCCTCGAGCAGCTGTTCTGCAGCCGAGGATTGGGTAATGGCGGAGTCTTTTGGGTTTTCCTTCGAGGTTCCCGCTTAGGTGGCTCTTTTTCTGCCCGACTAGGCCCAGTGTTCGTGTCGATCCTGGCGGAAAGTTCCAGCCACTACTTCGACAGGTCGTCCAATGTCTGGCGACGTTCGCAGTCTGAAGCCTCGCTGTGCACTCAACACAATTCCTCCATAACTGCCAGGCATTCATTTCAGCTCTGGCTGTGCCCAGTGGGCATGTTCTCTGCAAAAGCAGTTGGCTCTTGACTACAGACCGAGTTTGCAGCTGTATGTGATCTAGGGGTGGTGGGCATTCTTTACCCACGACAAAAATACTCCGACCCGCGGAGCTAAAAAATGTCCAAATGTCATCCACACTTACAAAAAGTATGGCCATTACAATACTTTCTGTCGCCGGACGCAAAGCAGAAGACCGCAACCAGGCAAAGGAGAGCCCTGGATCCACCTCAGCATCCTGCAGCATCAGCCAAAATTGGCTATGCAGAGGCTTCTTTCTGATTATCTCCTCCCTATGCCGCTGGTATCCCTGGCGTACCTACTCCTTTGTGGCTGACTCCTCCACACCAATCGTTGCCCCACAAATTCGCAGCATCACTGGAGACAGAGTTTTTTTGCATGATGTTATTGTCTCAAGAGAGCAATGGCAATGTGGTATTGGTGGCCCTTGATGTACTTATTGATTTGGATGATGGATCGTTCATGTTGATCTACCATACTCTGGAATCCACGGCCGCATTCAGAGCACCAAATGCACTCTCTCTGTGTCAGCCCGAGGGTTATGCCATCCCTTCTTGGTGAACTTCTTCCTGATGTAAGACATCCAGCTGCTCTAATTTTATGTGTCGCCAGTGTATGATACCAAAGCTGTAGGTGAGCAGTGGCAACGCGTATGTGTTTACAGCCTTTGCTAAATATCCAGCAATTACCCCCCCCCCCCCCGAAGATCGCATCTAATCGCTTTCCACAATCCTCACGAAGCTTGCTCCTTATCCCATGCTGCAGTGAAGCTGATTCAATGAAGCCGAGGTATTTGTACATGTTATCTTCTTGCAGAGTGCGTAAAGCCATGCCCAATAGTGTTTTCGACAGGCTCTGCATCACTTGACTCAAGCACACCCCGGTGTACATGAAGCGTGGCGCACTTCGAAACACGAAACACCAGGCCAATGACCGAAGGTGTGATCTGGGCGACGTTGATGATGGGCTTAAGCTGGTCGCGATGTACAATTTAATGTCATCCATGTACAGGAGATGAGAAACGACCTTGGAGACCTCCCCAAAGTCTCCCCCGGACCTCCACACAAACGGCACACGTCAACCACGGAAGTGTCGCCAATAACTGACCTCTGGTAGTTCTTGGTATTAACCACCTGACCCTGAGAAGCAGATACAGATAACTCAGGAGACGGACGCAATGTGGGAGACTTTAAGGTAGCTCAATAGGAAAAATTTGGTCCGAAGATTGTCCAGTTTTACTTTTCTATACCTTCCTACATGTGTACTGAGTGCAAGAAACATTCCTGGGCGAAGGGGGGGGGGGGGGTAATTGGGATAAATCTTGCCGTACGGTGCCTAGAAGAATGTACGATTTTGCAATTTTGCGGAGTTTTTAGCACACATCTCTTCAGGAAATATTTTAATCATAATCCTTTATTGAGTCTTTCTTGATGCTCTGCTTCGTCCAGGGATGTACCTGGCACAAAACTGAAGCATTGGGGAATTTCTACTAGCCTTGAATTCAACTGTTCAGTTTCAAAAGTTGTTGCGGGATGCGAAATTTACTTCAAATGTGTTACAAAGAGGGTGAAATTTCAAAAATTAGTGCAAAGATGTTCATGTTTTTCTTCTTTAAGGTCAAGTCAGACACAAACTGACCTGGAAAACAAAGGTTTTTGAGGGTAATTGGGCAAAATGTTGCTGACCTGGACCATTTTCATATATCAGACATCTGTATTATGCCTCACAGACACTGTTTCTCATGCAAATATAGACAGAGGTTCCATTAATTATCAAGTTGGCACTGATAGAACAGCTGTTCACAGGGAGCTGGTCACCAAGCATGAACAATGGATTGGATACAGATGATGTACACCTGGCACAAAAGAAAAACGGCTGAAAGCAGCTTTTAGTGGCAGGTTGCAAAATTTACGGTGGTGGGAAGGGTTACGCGAAGCTAAGTGAAAATACGGACTGGTGAGGACGCAACGGCAACGGAAGTGACAAGAACAGTGAATTTTCGAAAACATGGTGGACCGCGAAAACGAATCTCTACATCGGACACCGGACAAGTTGGAGTAAGAAGCTCAACAGAATATCGCACGTGGAGGAGACGTAGCTGAAAGCACGCTGGGCATCGCACACACAACGACCAGTGTCAGGAAACGTGGAAGGCCGCGGAAACAGACAGAGATTGATAGTGGTGGTGCCGCGAAGAGCTAAGATGACGGGACATTAGAGGAGACAACACCGAACGAAGCTAAGAATCGCACTTTGTCGATCAAGCAATATCTGTCAACCCGTAACAATTGTCGTGATTTGTAGTGATAATGTTTTCTCAATATTGTAACGTGGTAGATGTGCGTTGCGTTGGCTGTGTTAGAAGCTTTGTATATCCTTAGGTTGCATCCTGAACTTTGCGTACAGAAAGAAAATGTGTTATCGCTGCAATTGTTTGGTGTTACTCCTCGTCGAGGTGATAACAATGTAACTTAATTTGCACACTATGTTGTTGGCACTATTATTCTTTTCCTTCGAATTTTGTGTCGTTCTGAACTAGATAATTTTCCACCTTGTCACAAGTGTTGTTATCTCATTATCTTTACGCTATAGAAGTTTTAGTCTTTCCAACTTGAACCATTCCCTGTAAAATCCTTGATTAGAAGGGACCGAAACCGTTCAGATACTTTGACAAGTCCCATATTTGACTGGATGTGTGTTTGCCTGGAAACTTGCGACCCAAAAATTTCCTTTCTACTTTTATTATTGGCTCAATATCCGACTTTCAAATTATTATTATTGTTATTATTAACTGGTTTGAGGGAAAGACACAAACGGAAAAAATCTGAAGAAATAATTGACTTACACCACCAGAACTCGAACCAGGGACCCTCGCTTGTAGCTAGAGATGCTCTAACCACTGAGCTATGGTGTAGTCGTCATCCCAGCAGAGATTGTTCAACATTTTTTCCAGACGTCGTAACTCACACTTCCTGTGAATCCACACAGGCGAGTGGGACGCAGCCCTCATGTTCCCAAACACTTTACGTATAAACTAGCACGCGTGGAGCCCAAGTAAAAAAATCACTTGTTGGAGGGAAAGACACAAAAGGGAAAAGTCTGAAGAAAAATGTTCACTGTCACCACCAGGACTCGAAACAGGGACCCTCGCTTGAATCTAGTGCTGCTCTAATCGCTGAGGTATGGTGAAGTCGTCATCTCATCAGAGACTGCTCAACATTTTCTTTGGACTTCGTAACTCACACTTCCTGTGAATCCACACAGGCGGGTGGGACGCAGCCCTCACGTACCCAAACACTTCATGTGCAAACTAGCACGCGGGGAGCCCCAAGTCATAAAAAAATTAACTCGTTTCAGGGAAAGACACTTAGGCATGAAAAAAGAATTTTCCAAATTCATATCTGGTGAATGGACTATAATTAGACTATGTGTGTACTTTGTACTGGTGGATAAACCAAACAGTAGGCTAACTGCCGCCAGGTCTGAGCAATCCAACTCATTGCTTTCACTTACGAGAGCAACTTGTACCATCGTGATAGTAAGGCATTCTACATTCACATTGTCCTGTCGAATTACAGAGGGCATTTTGCTGGCACGTGACCGATGAACAAGCAGCAAATTCTGAAATTAGAAAAAATCAATGTTGAATGCAGATCATAATTATGAGATATTATTGCCAATATAGATATTCTATGAAAACGAATGCTAAAGTGCACTAGTCCACTACTGGTAATCTTAACCCTTTACTGATCAACCATAAGCGAACCGATACTATAGTACTGGTGCATGTGACCCTCATTTTTCAGGCTTTTGTGGCTAGGAGACTACACCTGCCATACACATTTTTGCACCATCTACCGACTGAAGACTGTTAAAATTGGAAAAGACCGCCCGTCATGCGCGCAGTTCAAAAACAGGAGACTCTTGGGGCAGTGCTTGACAAGCATTCTGAGAGTAGCAACAGTACCAGTCCAGGCTAGATATCCCAGAGGTTTTGCAGTGTAGTGTATTGAGAGAAAGAGCTCCGAGTGAACAATCCACGCTGATGATCGGTTTGGGTCTACACACTTTTGCTTTCAAACCGTTCCTATTCGAAACACCCTCCTCTACATGTGTTTGGGTGCCCCCTCCTCAGTTATTTAACGCAGTTGAAGACTCAAGAAGCTGTCTGCATCATTTGCAACAAATGATATCATCTATAAAGAAGAGGTTTGTGCGACTTCGACGATAATTGCGTCTTTTCAGCACCTCCATGAGCGACACTGACTCGTGCTGCTATCTGGTGTCACAAGGTGTTTGTCGCACTTGAAACGAAGCGGTACCCGTAAGTTTGTATCCCTGGTGATGTTTTTGCCTGAAGAGCACTATATAAGTGGTGGTCTTCCTCAGCCTACTCAAGCTCAACTGATGAGGGGTGAATTCCTCGAAATACTGTGTATTGAGCAGGGAGTGGTGCTTTCTTGAAGGTTTGCCGAGTGGACGGTTCGATGGACTTTTCATGTGCTCTGGATGGCAGTCTTGAGTCAGTCAAGTGATAATTCAAGTCACCAGGAATAGCGCAAGCTCCCAGGTAAGGAGCAACACATAATATCCTATAGTTGTTAATATGGTGGTAAAGACACACCTGGCAATATGGCGGTAAACACACGCCTGCCCACACACGCTCTCTAGGCTGCAAAGTTCTGGCACATAATATCCTATAGAGCCAATTATTAATTTATGATAGAGAAAAAGGACCAAGGAACTACAAGTTATAGAATAACTTGTAGCTCTCTGGTCCCTTTCCATACTATAACTATTGATAAAAAAGTAAAAAAGGACCAAGGAACTGCAAGTTACACTATTATGTCCACTAGCACCACCAGTTACTAAACAATGTCCACTAACACCACCAGTTACTAAACAATGTCCACTAACACCACCAGTTACTAAACAACCAGCTCATGCTATAACAATGCACGACACTGACCGACGGTACTGACGTTCTACAACTATCTGGCTAACAGCTCTAGCACATCTTGCACATAACTTACAAGCTTCCAAGTTGGAAGGCTGTTGGAGTGCGCATCCAAGATGTGCTGGAACTGTTAGCCAGTTAGTTTGTAGAACGTCAGTACCGTCGGTCAGTGTCATGCAATGTCATCGCATGAGCTGAATATTTAGTAATTGGTCGTGTTAATGGACAGTATAGCGTAACTTGTAGTTCCTTGGTGCTTTTTACTTTTTATAAATTAATCCTTGGCTCTCCATCCGAGTTAACGAGAGAGCTTCGAAGCTCAGGGCCCTCCACTTTGCTTTTTTGCCTAGTTAGCTCATCATGCAGGTTAAGGTGGCCGACTACACAAAAATTCCCTAAAAAATCGAATTAGTAAATTCATATCGAGTGCTAAATCAGTTGAAAGAGCATGAATACCTACAAAATCTCTGAAAATGTTTTGTCTCGATTTGACCCGCCGTTCAAGAGTTATGGCCAAAACGTGCCATTGCAAGGTACGATAAGATTCATTGAAAACTGTATTGTGCTTATTACGCTATATGAATATGTTGTGACCTACCGACACAGACCACGTTGTGTAACTGATCACGTGATGCATCCTCGGTTATGTTGTCCTCACTCAAAATTGACTTTACAAGCCAAGCAGGTGTCACTAGCCAAACCCTCTTGTTAATCTTGCCAGAGCTAACTGCGGATGAAATGCAGCCTGGATGGCTCGGGAGTGACAGTCCTGCCTTTGAACAATGAGTTAGTGCCATGTCCAGGCTCATCTGCGAGTGTGCGCTTGTATTTAAAATTAGAAGGCTTTCACTTCCCATGCAATCGTATCTCTCTGAACATGCAAAAGAGGGCAGATAACACGAACATCATAATTAACATCTCGGTTTACCAACCTAGCAATGTTTTTATAACTTCATCAGAGACCCCTAATCCCGGTTTGCAGAAAAGATGAAGGGTATTGGTGAAAGAAAATCCAGCTCTGAAAATTATTTTAAAAATCATGATAAAAAAGGAATTGAAAACTTAAACGCCGGTGGATGCAGTTCCTTGGTCTTTTTCTTTAATATAAATTAAAAACTTTTCATTTCAAAGGAACAAAATCAGGATGGGTAATGACCGAAGCCATCACCGCCAAAAGCAACCAACACTATTCTTTCCGTAGATGCTGCAATCGAGGAATGATAAAGCAGGTATGTTCCAGTGTTCCAATATGTTGATTTCCACAAAGGCAGAAGAGAACAGAGACAGCCGGCTAGGTCATTGTTGTAACCCTGCGTTTCATGCACATAGCAAAGCTAAGGCAATCCTCAGACAACTGATAACCTGTACATCGTCTGGGTCCAAATTTATACCCAGGCAGGTAGCTAAAACAGGGTGGGCAAAATGAGTATAGCGTGAAAAAGCAGGTGGCATAGCGCGCAAAGGTGGCAAAGCGCGACTTTAGTGTGACATTTCAAGTGATACTTTAGTTAGGGAGACATGGTGCGGATGGTGTCGGTTATAGGAGGTGGAAGTTCCCATTTGGTTGTGAATTCCCGCTGATAATGGAAAATAAATTGGATTTAAATAAATGCCATTTACAAAATTTTGCTCCCTTTCCACAACGTAGCATTCCACCATTTGTTCAAAGGGGAACTTGAGGAAGTAAAGTTGATACCATTCTAAGAAGCACAGCAGGGGGGGAGGGAGGTTACGAAATCCCGTTGCTATCAGTTCAGCAAGAGAAGAAAGAAAACACCAGGTGAGCGGTATAGCAGGGTGAAGAGAACAAGAGAGCATCATGGGAAGAAAACATTATACGGGTGGATGTCGACAAATAGTTTGTGCAATCGATGGTAAGAAGGAGAACAGGCAATTATTTTCTCATGTTGGCATTTTGATAGCCACTTTGGCTTTTTTGTTTATGTTGGGTGCCTACAATATCTCCAGTATCACCAGTTTCTCAGCCATGCATACACAAGACCGCTTGGTGCCGTAAGAGTAGGCTGATGAATGTGTGATCCCAGCTAATTTGACACTGAGGTTGTGGCATTTTCGTCCGTTCAAACTTCCACATGCACTTGAACATCAATTTTGCTTTTTCCTTCCCTAGTCTCTCGTCGTGCCCAAGTTGTTAATAACTAGAAGGAAAGTGTTTGGTGATGAGCCAGAGTTTTTTTTTACATGCAATGTCTGTGGCTTCCGTTTTAGTCAATGGTGGGTTGTATCATGTTATATTGTGCCGTTTGTTTCTGTCCATCATCCTGTCTCCTCCTATTCCAAATAGTCAACTTGTTCCATGTAGACACTGTCTATGTGATGATAGAGATGCTAAAAATACGCGTTCTCGCACTTGATGTAACAAAAGGCTCCTGCTGATTATCTCAGACACTTATTTGACAATGGTGGCACACGAAGTCAGAGTTGGTAGTGAATTAACTCTCTTCCTCTCTCCCTCTCTATTTTCACTGTACTCGTGTCAGGAAATTCTTTCACAGTTCCGGCATATATCCTTTTGTGCAGTGCCTGCTCCACCTTGACGCAGCGCCTGTTACTCGAGTGCCAGAAATGCTCCCCAACTGTTCTTCCCTCCCCAAGATTTCCATTTTTGAAACTACACCTGCATAGTGATAAAAAGATAAAGTAGCTAAGGGGGGGGGGAGGGGGGGGGGGGGGCAACTTCACGCGGGAGCAGCCGCCCCCTCATGTACCATTTGAACAACATTTCAATAGGATTATATCGGTGGGTTTCCCTTGTTGCAGAAGCTTCCAGTTTTCGTCAATCTATCACTAATGCCGTGCCTGAATTCATTGTGGAATAAACAATGGGATGATACCTATCTGTAATAACAGCATGTGAAATTGTTTTATATGGCTGTACTGCGATTCTACGACCCAAGAAACAAGCTAACGGAGGTGAAAACGATACCAGGACTTGTAACTGTCGGGCGAAAGACTCATGTCCACTGGACGGAGCGTGTCTAACGGAGAGCATTGTATATAAGGCAAGAGTCACTGCAGGTTTGGAGAAGAAGGAATATACTGGATTAACAGCAACAACATTCAAACAACGCTACTATAACCACCAATCCTCATTCCGCCACAGACAACACGAGAAGGACACCTGCCTATCGCAGTACGTCTGGACCAAAAAGGATGAAGGGAAGGCATGCAGCATTCAATGGGCGGTGCACCGCAGAGCAGCGGCCTACAGCAACAATAGCAAAAGGTGCAACCTGTGCCTGGCAAAAAAATTGGCAATCGCGCAAGCACCCAAGCACCTCTCTCTCAACAAAAGGAGTGAGCTTGTGTCGAAGTGTCGCCATGAGAATAAGTACTACCTTTGGAACTTTAAACCATCTACAGCCATCACCTAATTAAGTAAGAGTCCACCAGCTCCAGTGGTTGTCACCTTTCACCACTGCTGTCATTCACGCTTTGCACTGCCGCCATTCACAACTTTTAGATTTGCGCCATGCTGCAGCTATTTACTTTGCTTTGTGAGTATAAACCAATACTGATCCAGATTTCCCATTACTGTTTTCTGATGATCGCTTAGTGCGTGAATCTCTGAGTAAAAACACTTCCTCTGTCCTCCTATTGTTTGAACCAGCTCTACCACTCAGTATTGAGCACTCTCTTGGACAGCCTGGAACCTCTCTGTTTTTGGCTGTACTGTATATGTTGGACTCAGTATAAAGTCCATGCACTATATGATGTCCAGCGTCCTATATAGAGTCCATTGGTCCAAAATCCACTATACAGAGTCTAGTCCAGGAGTCCACTCAATTTTGATCAGCTCCATCCAGCCGCGCAATCCCCTATAAGGAGTACACTTTTTTCCACAAGTCCCCTATTCACGGTCCAGGAGTCCAGTTTATCCAGTCACACCATCCTGTGTGTAGTAAAACAAGAACAAACTCCTTTTCAGTTTTGCTTGCCTTATGGCAGCGCGTTCCTTTCTTCACTGCAGCCATGGCTGCCAGTTCTCCTGTGCAGTTGCTGACAGTAATATGTCTCGAGGTAACCAAGGAGGAAAAGGAGACGTTCAAAATCAAATCTAGAAAGCGTCTTGTGGTTCTCTGAAGACATTTCCTCAGTGCGCGGGATGAAAGCAGAAATTGGAGAACGAGAAAATTCAGCACAGTTCAAATCCGACGAGTCAGGTACACTGACACTCTCTTTCGTTCGACGCCACAAGAATCCCCTGTTTGACTGGCCATGGCTGCCAGTTCTGCTGTGCATTTGCTGACAGTAAGACGTTTGAACGGTTTCATCAGTGCGCGGGATGAAAGCAGAAAGCGGAGAACGAGAAAAGATCAGCGCAGTTCCAATCTGACGAGTCAGATACACTGACACTCTCTTTCGTTCGACGTCACAAGGATACCCTGTTTGACTGGACAAGAGCTGCCTGTAGAGGGGACGGTTTCAAATAGGACACAGGTTGCAAACCGGAACTGACTCAATATTCACTTTCTCTCTTGGTATTTTGATTAGAAAACATATGTCACAGTGAGACTACGATGTGTTATACTCCGAACCAAGATTTCATGGCTCTGCGATGACCCGAAGCGCCATATCAAGCAGGTGCGTTTTTGACGTGTTGCTTCGCACTGCGACTTGAGTTTTACGACTTTCGAAAAATCAACTTCTTGTCGCAGGTAAACAGCGGCTCGCCACTCGCCAATAAAGCACCGCATACCAATCAAAACTAATGGAAGCACACACAAGGCTTATTGTTACTCTGTACTGGCCGTCGTAGAGCGATAGCAATTACCTAATTTCAGACCCAGAGTGAATTTGACGTGCACTCTAAAATGTGTCCGGTTTGGAGCCACCTCTGATTTGAACTTTTTGAAGCGAAAAATTGGGCATTTTGGAGGCAATGGGTCAACACAAAGGAGTGGCTCAGTTCGATTGACTCTGGCCCCAGAGCAAACTTCAACATGCCAGTTTCCTTCCACAAACATATTTCGAGTGAAAAATCAACGCTGATGATCGGTTTGGGTGTATACAAATTTGGCTGTCAAAGCGTCCCGGTATCGAGCCGTCCCCTCTCCACCGTGTCAAAAGGCTGTCCAACGGGACAATGACTGAGGTATGGAAGCTTTTACTCGTTTCGACTGGTCTGCTGTTCTGTCGTTATGCTTGAATTTGTTTCCATTTTCAAGTAGCGTATCGCGTTTGTTTGATGTTGCTTGAATGAATGCCCTAAAAGTAATCAACGACTTCGTAATAGTTGCGTGACAATACTATCAGTCCTCAAGGACTGCAAAGACTTTGTATCAATCGTCTAGCTATCATCAATTTTATTTCATGAGAAATGTATTTTTGTCCTGTGATAATTATGTGAACTCCACGACACTCTTCCTCTAGTATGATGTCAAATACAATGGGATCGACAAACGCAGTGCCAGTGTACTAGTAGTAGTAGTAGGAGATAACTTGTATGCAGACGACAAGAAAAAGCTTCTCAAGATAGTGTTGTAACTGCCTTTCTCTACCTGCTCCCAGTCCCGTGCCATCTCCACACTTATACAAAGGGACGACGATAACTACATTTAGAGACTGTTTATTGACACGACGAAGAAACACTACTAGACATGACGAACTCAAGACAAAGACATGATGAACTCAAGATGAAGACTGCTTTTCACACCACAGCAACACGCGCATGCACCAACATGACGTACACACGGCGTACACAAAATAACGTACTACAGCAATAATACTCGTATTCCATGAAGTACCGTAATGTCGCGGATAAAAGCCGGGTTTGCATACAAGCACATCGCGGATAGAAGCCTGAAAATCAAACGGGTCAAATGCATATAAGCCTGTCGCGCGTAAAAGCCTCGCTTCTATGCAAGCGCGGATCGGGTAGGTAAAGAGTGCATGCGCAATGTACGGTGCATAGTAAAACTGCTGCCATACCGGTAGTCAGTGGTAGATCTACGCGTGTCGCGCGCAGAAGCCTGGCTTCTATGTGCATACAAGCCTGGCAAAAATATCAGTGGTGCATATAAGCATGGTTTGCATACAAGCCTGGTTTTTGCCTCGTGACAGCATATCATTGCATTTCCATCTTGGGGAAGACTGTTAGACTGACGGTAACGCCGTACAGATTGTTAAAATCATCTCATATCAATTTAGTTGCAGTGAAGTGAAACACTGTGGAGTACACTACATGCATGTTGGTGTGTCTGTGCGTCTTGAGTGTGCACAAACGATTTTATTCCTTGTATTAGTAATAGATAATTGTCCCCACCGTCACCTGTTCACAGGTCTTTGAGTGGATGGATTTTCAGTGAGCATCACATTCGTTGAGAACTTGGTAGTTGTGTGCTTCCATGCATCATTACGGTAATAAGCGTATCCTTGTGCTATCTATTTTGTTCCAGGTGTGCTGATCTTTAGAAGCTTGCGGAACTGAGTGCTGCTGAACATTTCCATGGCCATGAGCAATGGTGAAGCTTGCTCTTGCACTCAAAGCATGTGCTAGTATTATGCTGACTACTGCACTGTGTTAATCTCTTACACTAATACATGTACATGTATGTAAACGTGTGTGCACCCGTCCACGTATGCATTCGTTTCGTAAAATTATTTGTTTTCCCTCTTTACTTTACGTGTAAATGGGTGGACGTTTGCATGGCTGTTGGAGTTGCGTGTGTATTGTGTCTCTACTCTTTTCTTGGTGTTGTATAAGTTTGTGTGTGTGTGTGCGCGCGCGCGTGCGCCCGCGCGCAATAAATTAATCCTTGGCTCTCCTTCATAGCCTATTCTCTTTCGATTCTTGTCATTTTTCTTGGTATTTTTTTGGCGTTGTGTGGGTGTGTGCATGTGTGTGTATGTGTGTGTGCATGCACAATGATTGAGATATTGTAATTTGCAGCGTCTGCGAAGAGACCACTTGATTCGAGGATGGTGTTTGTAGGGTTTTTTATGTAATGAAGTGGCTGCAGGGGAGCCTCAATACTAAGTATAAGTCTTATTTTTATCTTGAGAAGTGAATTATATAAAGGATTAAAGGGAGAGGCAGTTTTATTGCTAATTAATATTCACTGCTCACAGCAGCTCCTGTCTCTAATTTTGAACACGGGATAGGGGATGCCTTATTGGCTGGACTTTATACAGGGAGTGTTGTCCACATAAAGACTCTGTATAGTTGATTTCAAAGTTTGGACTCTGTACAGTAGATTTTGGACCAATGGACTCTATATAGGGGTGACGCCAAATGGCTGGACTCTATACAGATAGTGATGTCCATCTAAACTTTGAGCTCACAGTTGATTCCAAGTTTGGACTCTGCACAGTAGATTTTGGACCAATGCACTCTATATAGGGGTTGGACACCATATAGGGGCTGGACGCTCTACTGAGTCCAACATATATCCAAAGGACTATGACATCACGCACAGCTAAAACCATCACCACATTAATCGTGGATACATGTGATCACTTGCTCTGTGTTTCAGAGCTGGATCACAATATTTTACATTCTGTAGGCTCCATTGGACATCGTACTGCACTGTAACCTTGTTGTTCAGGGCAGTACAGACAACACAAGTCACGACCGCACATCGAAAACTACTGCTCGCTTGAAGACCGTATAAGTGTATTCACAAACAGCAACAAATCTGAAAACTGAAAAACTCTCAAACAGAAACTAAACAAAAATGCCACGAGGTCCGCTCGGCGTCTCGCGCACCAAGACCAACGACGAAAATGGACGCATCGCAGTTCGCCCTCAAGAAAACAGCAACTATTGCAGCGAAGCGGTGAAAACTGAAAGAATGCGAAAGCCATAGATCACGGTCACAACAGAAAAAGTCTGTACCAAAGAAAGGGGATCACTAGCCGTGCAGCATTGTACACACACAGCGCAGAGTGCACTGTACATTTGGCAAAAAAACATAAAAGAAAATCAAGACAGTTCAAAACGCAAAAAAAACATGTTCACGTCATGTTCAAGGAAATTAAAATGAGGAGAAAAAGAGAGTAGAGAAGTTTAGAGAGGTACAAGAACGAAGGAATGGAGAAGAGAATGTCCCAACCAAAGTTCTGGAAAAGAGCCTTCCGATCTGGTATGGTGGACAGCAGAATGCACCTAGACCGAGAGGGAGAAGGAGAAGCGCTGGCGCGATTGGAGAAAACCCCCTTATGACCCGGCACTTCAGCAGGCATTCACCAACTCCGTGACTGTAGCAATCGCCACCCAGTTCCGATAAAGACGTGCAAAGGAGGACAGCATCGGTCGCAGCATCTCAACTGGGTCCCTCAGAGACAAACAGTGGTGGACGAGGTTGAAGAACGCTGCTGGCAACTGTACACAGCTTGAAACTACCCTAATTGTCGACTCTGATGGCAGCAGGAGTGCCACGAGCTCAGAGAAAGCAAAGGCATTCGCTGGCTTCTTCTCGCAGAAATGTAGCGTTGCCGGTCCGGACCTTGTGGAGGCTGACCTACCGGACCCTGTTCCCTCAGATACTCCACCTCTTCGCACCATCCGCTTCCGCCCAGACGCTGTCCGCCGCCTCCTAGCAAGGCTCGACGTTTCCAACGCAACAGGGCCTGATGGTATTTCTGCCCGCGTCCTTAAGGAATGTGCTGATGAGCTCGCAGAGCCCCTGTCCGAGTTATTTGCTTTATGCTTCCGGTCTGGAGTCCAACCTAGGATGTTGAAGACGACCAATGTGGTTCCGATCCAGGAGCGATCTTCCAACTCAACCCTTAAGAACTCCAGGCCCATATCCTTGCTTTGCATAATTTCGAAACTTCGAAAATCATGGAAACTCGTGTAAACAGACGCATCGTAAACTGTTTTGAGGACCACCATCTGTTTACGCCGCACCAGTTTCGAATTCGCAGAGGCCTCGCACTATCAAACGCTTTGCAATCTCTTCAAACTGCCGGAGCAAGCGCTGTGGGCTGTGGAGGGGTGGCTCGTTTCCTTGCTGTGGACATCGCAGGAGCGTTTGATGGAGTTTCACATGTCGGCCTCCTCCACAAGGTGCGTAGCCTAGGCATCGATGGTCCACTTCAGAGATGGCTGGCCTCTTACCTGGACGCCATTTCTCTACAGTGCCTCGTTGGAGGGCGGACTTCATCTGCGTATATGACCTCCGCTGGAATCCCCAGAGAAGCATTCTTGGACAAACTCTTTTCCTGGCGTACTTCAACGACGCGCCCGATGTTCTTGCTGACGGCACCAGCTTGGAGGCCTATGCTGATGACACAACTTTGTACAGCTTAGTCACCTCTCAGGAGACACCGGAAGTCGCTGCGCAGGCACTGCAGGTGTCTGTTGACCGACTGCATGAGTGGGGCCATTCATGAAAAGTGATTTTTGAACGGACCAAATCCCAGGCCATGAAAGCCACCCTGAGACGCGCCGGCTTAGACCCCCCCCCCCCCCCCCCCTCCTCCGACTCTTGTTTGGTGGCTCACTGGTACCCGACACAACCAACATCACCCTGCTTGGTGTGGAAGTGGATGCCATGTTTTCCTTTAGTGATCACCTGCGCTCCGTAGCCACCCGTGCGCGCCAAAAGCTTTGGTTCCTAACAAGAGTCGCCCACATCCTCACCACCGGCGGCCGGACAACTGTATATAAGGCGTTCGTGACCAATCATGGAGTACGCACCTCCTATGTGAATGGGAGCGGCGCAGAGTCACCTTCAGCGTCTGAACAACATTCAGCGTCGCACACTTCAGGTTATCGACCCTGGTGCACACCTACCCAGCTTGGTTATCCGCCATACTGTTGTCTGCCTGTACAAGCTGCACTAGTTGCCTGGTCATCCGCAGGTGCTCTCTGTGTTGCCAGGGCGCAGTACCCCCTCTACCAGCCCCAGAACTCGCAGCAAGCATGGTAGTGTCAGTGGCCATGACCAGCAGCTCCAACACCAGTTGCCTGCATCTGCCCCCTCCCCGCTGGCATTAAAGCGCTCGTTCCCACACTGCAGCATCAGTGATTTCACTCCCTCCCTGCCGCTCTTCTGTCCTAGCGTCCCCACAGCAAGAGAATGAAATCATTCAAAACGAATGTTTATCGCCATCTTCGCAGCACAAATCAGCTCTGGGCAGTCGATTTGCTATGAATAGCATGATGCTATGATGTTTTTTTCCACACACTCGCTGATGTTATGCCTTGGGGTTTTTCATTTTTCTGACCTGTACAGCTCTATCTTCTTCTTTTTTCTTTTTTTTGGTGCGTGTTTTTGGCCGTGACACTGAGACATCAAGTTGGCAGAGCCATCAATGCCCCACCATCACTGTGGCGTCTCGGTGCAGCGCGCGCGCATTAGTTTTCACGTTTGTCCAAGTCTCCTTACCATTGTCTTTCCTTATTCTTTTGGAGATGGTTATGTGAACACAGTAAAACATTATGAGTGCAATAAAGAGTAAAATAGATGCAGACTTGGCCAGATAACAACGAGTTAATGGAATTCTAAAGGATTTGTATGTTATTCAAATCGATTTTCGTGTTAAGCTCATCAGTGAATATTATCGGAACTGAGGGTAATGTGTACAAAAAAGAACATTTTATAACAGCATAACAGCGACTACATGGTTCTTTTGTTTACAAAGAACAGCTTCCAGAACCTTCAACTGCTTAGCATAACTTGCACGGCACAACACAGAAACGTGAGAATCATCGTACACACTAAGACAATTTGGACGTGATAACAAGTGACAAAATACAGCTGATTTTTTCTCACGTCGCTCTCTTCCGCCTCATTCCGCCCCTTTCCTTCCACCTCCTCCGCCTCCGCCTCATCCTCGTCCTCCGTCTCATCTTCATCATCATCGTCCCCACCACCATCATCCTCATCAGCAATTTCCTCACCATCCGTCTGATGCTCAGTCTCACTGCACTCCTCATCAGCCTCCAACATGGCTCCATCATCTCCACCAGTATCACAAGTCATTTGACCGCTGCTCCGCGTCACCGTTGTTGGGTTCTCTGCTACTACACACCCATTTCCACTATCCATTTTGCGTGGGCCAAGTCCATTCCGTGCATAAATTTCAAGTGAATACTGAATAGTTAGCTGTGCTTCTTCTGGATCTATGGTTAAGGATATTGGTTTCATTTTTGTTTGCTGATGATCTCCCTCTCTGTCCAGACACAGTCGGCACCGTGGATCCCAGCACCGGGGGGACCACCGTCTCGGTAGTCACCAAAGGTAAGGGGGGGGGGGGGGGTGGCTCAGGCAGCAAGGGCAACACGGACGAAGACACGGAGCAGGGGTCAAATGACTTGTGATGCTGGTGGAGATGATAGAGCCATGTTGGAGGCTGATAAGGAGTGCAGTGAGATTGAGCATCAGACGGATGGTGAGGAAGTGACTGATGATGATGATGGTGGTGGGGACGATGATGATGAAGATGAGACGGAGGACGAGGATGAGGCGGAGGAGGTGGAAGGAAAGGGGCGGGATGAGGCGGAAGAGAGCGACGTGAGAAAAAATCAGCTGTATTTTGTCACTTGTAATCACGTCCAGATTGTCGTAGTGTGTACGCTGATTCTCACGTTTCTGTTTTGCGCCGTGCAAGTTATGCTAAGCAGTTGAAGGTTGTGGAAGCTGAATGTATTCGTGTGCATAATCCTGTTCTTTGTAAACAAAAGAAGTATTTAGTCGCGTTAAATTTGTTCTCGTAGCGGGTTATCAGATGTAAATTTCGTGTTATGTTGCACTGTATCCCCTCATGCTTTGTGTTTGCAGTCAGTTATATATTTTAGCACTGTGTTTGACACCTATTATGTAATGCTGTAGCACTTCCCTTTTTTGTTCACACGTTTAATTATTTGAAATTCTAATGTTGAGCGAATAATAAATGTAGAAAGGAAAAGGAATAGATACGAGTTGAGAGTAACTCTCGCTAGCGCTACGGAGATGTGTTGAAGCTAGTTGTCAGGACGTCGAATGTCTCAGTACTCAGTTTTGTGCCTAGTTTTTGCACTTTCTGACTGTATATAGTATCTGGTTACAGTGATGGAGAGTTACTCTCAACTAGTATCTATATTTCCTTTTCCTTTCTACTTCTAATTATGCTGTTATAAAATGTTCTTTTTTGTAAACATTACCCTCAGTTCCGATAATATTCACTGATGAGTGGAACCCGAAAATCGATTTTGAATAACATAAAAATCCTTTAACATTCCATTCACTCGTTGTTGTCTGGCCATGCCTGCATCTATAATACTCTTTATTCCCGTAGCTATGCAGAAGACGTTACTTCAGTAACGTCTGGCGCTAGCCAGGGTCCACACAGCTTTAATTTTGGTATTTGTGTGTTTGTGTGTTTGTTTGTTTGTGTCACGCCTGGCGCTATCCGTATCTGACGGCAAAAAAGCATAGGTTGTTATAAATTTTTCAATTCTCCTTTTTTTCAGGCATATCCTGGGATTCGAACCCGCACTACCGCCCTACATGCATTCCCCCATACACTTCGCATTCATACCCATTCTTCCAAGTTGCTTTACGTTATTATCTTGCGTTTGAAAGCCCTATTTGAATATTGCGGGCAGCTGTATGTGGCCAGCTGTGTTTGATGGTACGGTACGGTACGGGAAACGGTGTCGTATTACCCTCGATCGTACCTGTCCCGTACCTATCCCCTACCGTACCGTGCCATCAAAGACGGCTGGCCACAATGCATATTCAAATAGGGCTTTCAAATGCAAGATCACAACGTGAAACAACTTGGAAGAATTAGTATGTATGCGAAGTGTATCGGGGGATGCATGCAGGGCGCGCGATAGTGCGGGTTCGAATCCCAGGTTATGTCGTAAAAAAAAGGAATTTTTTAAAGAATTTATAACATCCGTATGCTTTTTTTGTCTAGGTCATCAAGGCAAAAAAGCATAGCGTAGGGCCCTGAGCTTCCAAGCTCTCTCGTTGCACTCATAAAATTGCTTTCTCCATGCCGACTCTTTAAGTAAAAAATAAAATAAAAAATAAAAAGTGTGGACGAGAAAATTCTTAGCTTCCGATTGCAACAATTACCAAAGCTATAGGATAAAGGATCGCTGAGTTATGGCGCTCGACAGCTACACAGCTTCACACGGCTAGATCAATTATTTCAAATATTAATTACTTTCATGTTTTCTGAATTTTGCCCATTTGTGCCATGACAATCGCCAATTAAATGGCATATCATTATGAGCATATGCAAGCCTCACTAACATGGCAAGCAACCCCAGAGATGAGGGCAATACAGGTCATGCATTCATTGTGCACCACTTATTATTACGCTTACAGAGGGAAAATATAACCGAGCAACCCTAATGCAAGCGATTAACTGCTCATTGATTTTCAACGGTTACATATCCGGTTAAACTAGGTAACAGCTTCAATCCTAATTTCAGGGCTCACCACGATCATACAAAATTCAAAAAGCGTCGACCACCCTTTTGAAAACATGGCGATGCCGCCAAGGCCAGAGTTTGTGCAGTCATAGCGGCTACGCACCCGAGTTCATGCTCATCGATGTACAGCGATGTACAGTCTAGTCGCAAAATACCGGTATTTTACGACTCCCTGGTCTACTCTGTACAGCGCAGGGCCAGTGCCAAAGCGAATCTTGTTGTTTGATGTCGGGAAAGACATGCGGAGAAGACGTCCTTTCTCCAAGCCATCTTGGTCATTTTTCTCAATCCGCTGGTGGGTGTCGACCAAGATATGTTCGTGAGGTACTGGCGAACTTGAGTCCAGGCATCTACAAGAATTTGCCACGCCTATCTAACCAATGTTGTCAGTAGAACTCAGCGTTTCCTGATCGCGACTCGGCACACTCCTTTCTGTTTGGCCTTGCAGCTTTCACGCTGCGAGTGGGGAGTTTCCTGGCCACAAAATGAATCCCTTAGTCATGACCATGATGAGAGGTGACTGGTATGATCCCTGACTGGCATGAGTCCTTAGCTTGAGTCAACACGAAGGTAAACTCTTCACTTGGAACGCTTGCTGTCTCCTCCGTCCTTTCTTGTTGCACTTGCAGATATGCGCACGGCTGCCAGTTTTTGTTGGTGCGCGCGGCGACGCACGGCCGACCTTCATGTCTTCAAAAAAGTAGAACAGCGGTTCTCCTTGGCCGATTCTCACCATTGATAGCTCATTTTCAAGGTCTTGGAATTCCCTATCGGTTTACCGTCCCCGATTTTTAATTTTCTCTTCATTCACTTGTTCGCACGCCTTCACGTTTGAGTGATTTCACCATCCGATCTAAGCAAAACGAAGGCCAAATCGAAAAATTTGAGACGGTAACCCTCCAAAGACGCAACTTCTGAACACGAATCCACAATGGCCTAATGTCTAAAACCAACGAATTCAGCCAAGCACCACTCAGAAAACACCCCACAATTGCAAGAAACAGCCCGTTTTGCCATGCGCTGATTGGTCAAATCCAAATGACCGTTATTGACGCTTTGTATGGTCGTGGCGAGCCCTGAATTTAAATTCACCTTTCCAATTAACATCCACTCTAACATCATCGCGAGCTGAAGATAAAGAGTTCTATTCAGCACTCAGTCTGCGGACAGAACTGTTTCATCCTTTTGTAGACTCATCAGCGCAGCACAGAGAAAATGAGGCCGAGCCTGTTCTATTCAGTTTGTATGTATGTATAACCCATAACCATTCTGGTCGTAGAGGCGTTATGTGTGTCATAAGGCAGCAGCATAACAAATAATAGTAAAAAAATAAAAAATAAATAAACCTAACTACACTGATAAACAAGCTGACAATACCTATCACGGTCAGCAGCAACGAGAGAGAGCGAGAATTGTAAGATTCATTGGGCCATTCTTTGATATTGGTGAATCAATTGTGACGAGGCGACCACGGGGTTCCAGTTTCATTCAGTATAAAAACCAATAAAAGCTGGTATTTGAAACTCGGATGTTGAGCCATAAATGTAGAAAGGAAAAAGACATTATGGATACGAGTTAAGAGTAGCCCTCCATCACTGTAACATGATACTTTATACAGTCAGAAAGTGCAATAACTAGGCACAAAACTGACAGAGTACTGAGACATTCGACGTCCTGACACCTAGCTTCAACACATCTCCGTAGCGCTAACCGACAGCTTTCCAACTTGGAAGGTTCAAGGTTACGGAAAGATCAAATAGGGGAAGGCAAGCGCAACGAAAAGGAGCAAAATCTACAGTCCCAACGGAACAAATAATGTCGATTGTTACTGGACGATGACGAGACCAGTACGATATTTGACAAAGCGGTCTAACTACAATTCGAAGCAGCAAAGCAGCACACCACCCAACTTGGGTGGGTCATAAATATCAAAGATAAGTACTTGAGCAAAGGAATGGGAAGCTTTGCGAAAACGAATTGTACCAGCCAAAAGCCAAACTCCTACAGTACTCCTCACGCATGACATTGTGATGGACTAGTTGACTACAAAACAAGTTGTTTCACATGACGTACGTTTCGCCATATGGTTCGTGACGGCTCATGAGGTGTGCAATTTGAAACTCGGATGTTGAGCCATAAATAAATGTAGAAAGGAAAAAGACAATATGGATACGAGTTAAGAGTAACTCTCCATCACTGTAACATGATACTTTATACAGTCAGAAAGTGCAATAACTTGGCACACAACTGACAGAGTACTGAGACATTCGACGTCCTGACACTTAGCTTCAACACATCTCCGTAGCGCTAACCGACAGCCTTCCAACTTGGAAGGTTAAAGGTGTTCTTGGAAGGTTCAAGGTGTAACCTTGAACCTTCCAAGTTGGAAGGCTGTCGGTTAGCGCTACGGAGATGTGTTGAAGCTAGGTGGCAGGACGTCGAATGTCTCAGTACTCTGCCAGTTTTGTGCCTAGTTATTGCACTTTCTGACTGTATAAAGTATCATGTTACAGTGATGGAGAGTTACTCTTAACTCGTATCCATAATGTCTTTTTCCTTTCTACAAAAACTGGTATAACAACTTTTTTAAAGAGAAAACTTGAAAAGCCTAGAAAAACGGGTTGTCTCCCAAAAAATTGATCTATACTTCAAAAGTAAGATTTGGCCGGAATATCACAGATCCAAGTTTTTTTCCTTCCATTACAAAATTATTCTTGCTGCTCAACTGCTTGCTAGTTTAAAGATGATTTTTTCTGCACACTTACGTGAACAAAGGCCATTTGACCAACTAGAATATTTTGTGTTGCAACATACAAATGACCCGATGGTGTTATAACATGTATCCTGTTCATTGCAAAAACTACCATTTGATATGGCGCATTCATCTATATCTGTAAATCAAAAGAGAGAAATTGTAATAACACTACCATTATGCCATTGTTACACAGCTCAGCATAATGTGGCAGCGTCCATTTATCGATGAAAACCAGACTTTTCTACTTGCACTACAAGACAACTTTCCAATCATAGGTGGCAAACACTTTTGAGCATGAAGCACAATCACGAATGTAGAAGCACCGTGAACTAACCTTCACAAAAGTCAGTGAGGTTCCAAGTATTAGTTACGTCGGTGCAGAAAGGAGTGAAGTTACTTGGGACTACCGCATAGCCCTGAGAGCAGGTCACAGTTCCATTGTCTGTAATTGACTCATAGCCTTTGGTATTTACGTCCTTCCATTGGCATTCTGGTGCATTTAGCAGAAATCAGAATAAAGAGCAATATTTTTAGCAAAAATAGAAGAAATAACATGGAAACGAGTTATGAAGCAACTATCCATGACTGTACAAGTTACAAGACAATAAGTGAGAATGAAGTTGAAGACACCACTGCAGCTGTACTTATGGTTGATAAATATGGTGGTAAAGACACACCTGGCAATATGGCGGTAAACACACGCCTGCCCACACACGCTCCCTAGGCTGCAAAGTTCTGGCACAGAGCTCTCCTTCTCACCACCACCACCATCAGTTCGCGCCTGGCGCCTGGTCGATGCATGGCTGGCGGTATCCGGCATAGCAGGCTGGTACATCAAGTAGCGCATGGTACATAGATGATGACAAGGCAACGACATAGCTCGATTGCGACGTACGTTTCGTCCCCGCTGGACCAGCCGCCATATTCCCAGGTGTGTCTTTACCACCATATTTATCAACCATAAGTACAGCTGCAGTGGTGTCTTCAACTTCTTTCTCCCGAGTCAAGCTCCGTATGAAGACATCCAAGAAGAAGATTGCCTGATGAGTCCAGCGGGGACGAAACGTACATCGCAATCGAGCCATGTCGTTGCTGTGTCATCATCTATGTGCCATGCGCTACTTGATGTACCAGCCTTCTATGCCGGATACCGCCAGCTATGCATCGACCAGGCACCAGGCGCGAACTGATGGTGGTGGTGGTGAGAAAGAGAGCTCTGTGCCAGAACTTTTCAGCCTAGAGAGCGTGTGTGGGCAGGCGTGTGGTTACCGCCATATTGCCAGGTGTGTCTTAACCACCATATTTATCAACCATAAGATGAGCCAGAGCACGCTAAAATATGACCACAGACCAAAAATTCGATTTTCAGTTTTTTGTTTAAAAATGATCTAACACATCTAATGTTCACTGTGTGAAAGTTTTGGATTGATCGGACATGTCTAAGTGTTGCTACAATGGTATTATATGCAGCACTGTTGAAATGGTGAAATTCTATGTACAGCAATGGGATTGTCATTTTTGCACACAATTGATATGCCCCTTGGTTCATCCTTTCCGAGTCAATTCCTCTGTCCAGGGTCTTATAGCATGAGCTGACAGGTACTCAGCCACATCCAAATTGTCTATAGGCAGCTGAGCTGCTTGTCCGAAATGCCTCCTGTTTGGAGCACCACTGGAGAACCGCCAGCGAAAACACGGTCAACATCTGTAGCTGGCCGAAGAAGTTGGCACTCCATGTCCTCTCCATCACACTCCACCCGTACTTTCAGATATACAGTATACACTGCTGCACACAGTCTTCCTCAACATACTAGACGTCGCACTCATATTCCCCACACCAAAGCCCATCTGCACACGGTTTCTCCGCTCGCCAGAGAGTACTGCTTTCGCTGCATACTGCTCATGCTAGCGATGTTCCGCATAAGGGTACTCAAATTATCGACTTGAGCAGCAGAGTCCATTGATTGTTTTTGCACTTGCAACCAATACTGGCATTGTCCCGGATATGTGCAGCGATGTCCATTCTGGCCAAATCATCGGCCGACTCACCTCCCAAGTCAGTGTCGATGCCAATCGCTTGCCAGGTTGTCATCAGAGTAGAATTCCTCGTCACTGCAGATCGTGGGACTACCAGCATCAATTCTTTTTACGCTCGATGAAAGTGTCGCCCTCAAATGACTCGTCGCTGTAGCCATCATCGTCTTCCTTCTGTTTCCGACCCGAATCCTCAAAGTATTTTATCCTGCGCATGGAGTGCGATGATGTCGTCTTCTTCCGCTCCGCAGTACATTACTACTACTAGGCTCTTCTGTCGATACATCGATGACGATCAGTTTTAGGCGACTCAGCGCAACATGGAATACAAACTCAAACAAATAAACTTACTTGCAACAAAGAATTGCATCCGGAACAGTCCAGTCGACCGAGGAGAACAACAACAGCGACTCGCGTTGCACTGCACTTCGTATTTTTTGCCACGGAATTCAAATCGCGATTATCTCGACTTTTTCAAAAAAAGCTGTGGTCATGTTTTAGCGCGCTCGGGCTCAGATAATAAGTAGTCAGCAAGTGCGATAACTTTATCTCTTTATCTTTCTTTATCTTTGATATTGCTGACCCACCCAAGTTAGGTGGGGTGCTGCTTTGCTGATTCAAATTGTATTTAGACCGCATTGTCATGTTACTAAATGTTCCCGTCATGGTCCTGTAATGGTCAGCATTCTTTGCTGCTTTGGGACTTAGCTTGTGCACATTTTTGCTGCGCTCGCCTTCCCCTCATTGGTCCAATCATAACCTTGAACGTTCCAAACAGGAAGGCTGCGGTTTTGCACACTGGAGGTGTGTGGGAGCTAGGTCTTAGGTTGCTGAATCTCTCAGTATCCTGTCAGTTTTGTGCCCTGCTATCGCACATTATAGCATAAAACTTGAAGTTCATCGGTCCTTTGTTCTTCCTATCAGTCTTATAGTACACTCTACAAAACCATAATAAAATTCAACTGCATGAAGAATGGCACAAGCAAACATTCCCTGACAACGAGAGGGACTGTAACTACAGGCAGGGCAGTAGCAGCTGGAGCAGCAGCAGCACCAACAACATCATCATCAATGACCTTGGTGAGAAAAAGTAACAATAAGCTGAAGTCCAAGGTTGGCACGATGCCTCGATGTTGATGTTGCGTAGGGCTGAAGCAGCACCTTCAAAGCAGGACTAGCCTGTGTGTGAACACAGCGCCACACCAGGTTGTCCACATTCTGCTTCAGTGACTCTGCCACCCTGAACAAGGACATCCTTACCAAGAACAGCTATGCTGAATCTGTAAGAGGGCAGCTGAACACAGCTCTGGCAGCGTGGAAGAATTTGAAGCCGTTGAATCTGTGGGGGGGGGGGGGGGCTTAGGGCAATTTGAGAATGCAGTCAAGGCATACAGGAGGTCTGGCATAATGACAAAGACAGCAAATCTGATGCTGGAGGGAAGAGTGAGATACCTGCATGCTCGCCAAAGTGCACCCACTTTCTTGGCTGTATGGGTGGCAATGCTGTCCAGGTGGGCCTCCCAAGTCACCCTGGAGTCCAGCGTGACGCCAGGGTATTTGTCAGCAGCCACATTGAGCAGAACAGTACCCTGACCCACCACTGGAATGCCCTCGTGCTCTGCAGGGGCGGGCAAGATGGTGAGCACCTGGCTTTTTCTGGCATTTAAAATCAAGTCATGGTCTTAAAGCCTGACAGATAGTTGTGTGACAGAATCGGACAGGTCTCTCGCTGTGGATGCCTCGGTAACGGTGAGCTTGCTACAGTGCAATGCAATGTTATCAGCAAACTGCAGTGATTGGGCTGGGCCCAAAATGGAGGGCACAGCCTTAGGGTAAATACTGAACAATAAAGGATCCAGTACAGAGCCTTGGGGCACTCCACATGTACATGGCTGAGGACGACCGAGGTTCCCTGATATACACCTGCTGTACATGGGCAGACAGATAGTAGCCAAACCAGTCCAGTGCTACTTCAGAAACACCAGTAAAAAAAAGTAAATTATCGTATCCGTTCCCGAAGGGAATTCACGACGGCCGCTAACACCCGATAAACCCTAACGCCTAACGCCAGTGCTGAACATATATAAAATCAGCTGGGTGTGCTCGACCTTATCAAACGCTTTTGACATGTCAAGGAAGCAGACTCTAGGTATAAGCGCTTGTCTCTGGCTTCCAAGATGCGGTCAGTGAGCAGACTCAATGCGTCCTCCGTTGAATGGCCATGCCTGATAGCAAACTATGTGTCTGGCAATACCCCATTGTGCTCAACAAAGGAAATAAGTTCCTTCTGGACAATCTTTTTCAGTACCTTCGACAAGACAGGCAGCAAAGATACGGGAGCTAGTTAGATGGAATAGAGGGGTCACCAGCCTTGAAGAGAGGAGTAATATTGGCACTCTTAAGTTGAGTTGGTAGTTTACCAGTCTGCAGAGATGTGTGAAATATGATGGCGAGTGAAAGAGCCATCAAGTCTGAGCAGCACTTCAGCAGCAGGCCAGGAATCCCATCGCTACGGACAGCCTTGGTGGGATTTATTTCTCAAAGTAACCATGCAACATCAGCTGTGGTAACAAGACTGAAGACAGACAGGGAGCTCTGTAGCTGGGGACCCTCAGGCATTGCGATGCACTGGGTCTGGCCTCATCTGCCACCACCTGACAGAATGCGTTGGAAATCTGCTCAATGTCACATGTCGGCTCACGATGCTTTGTCTTTCACATTTCATGTGGGTTTCGGCTGCCCTCCTCGCACTGATTAAAGAAATCGCTTCGGCCTGTCTGCATTTGCAGCAGTGGAGCGAGCACGTCAAAATGCTGCATGATCTGCAAGGTTTGCTCTATCAGCAATCTATAATGCAGCCGGGGCTTGTGCTGGTTCAACTTGTAAAGTTCCCTTTCAGACCATGGTGGTAGATGCTTTATTGTCCTAGCAATGCATTGCTCAAGCGGAGCATGGCGGTTCAGAACGGCAAGAAAGCGGTTATACCAAAAATCCCACATTTCTTGTACATCTGACTCTGAAGGGTAGGCGTGGAGCTTTGCTGCTGCTAAGGCACGCCTGACTGCAAATTGGTCAATATTGTGGAGCCGGCAGTGTGTGCGCCCGTTGGAGACCTCTGTTCGCAAAAGTGTACGCTTCTCGTTGGCTGAGAATTCAGAAACGAGAAGCAATGTTCTCTTGAACTTCCCTCTCAACAAGGGCCCTTGTCCGAGATCCAAATTGGCAGGTCTATCACGTGTTACTGGATCAGGGGTTGCTGGACATGGGAAACCGGGATCAAGTTTCCACCAAAGCCCAAACCCTATTTACCGCACTGCCCAGAGATAGATAAGTAACAATACAGTGGTGGGCGGAACTTATCTGTACTGATACCAGATCCAGGTAACCTCCATCACCAAGTACTTCTGCGATGTCTAATGGTTTGGTGCCAGTTGGGCAGATGAACGAGCAGATGACTTTCTGAGTTGCTGACTGCGTTTCAGCACCCATTTTGTGGAACTATAGGGCCTCTATCGTTTTTACGAGAAGGTGCATGCTGTGGTACGTGGAAAGCATTTTATTCTTAGCATAAGCATAAGCCAGAAACAGGTTAGTACAATAACAAAGGGCAATGAATCACGACTCTGCCGCAAGTTCGTACAATGCACTGACTATTTGTTCAAAACACACTTGAAAACAATTTGCACTGTATGTACAATATGGCCTCGACTATTGAAAAAAGAAGAAAAATGCACCCAGCCCACTCGCATGCTCGTGGACCGAAAGTTCGTACTGTAGGTACAAGACCACACTGATTTTGTTCAAATCACTTTTGAAAATATTTCGTCTTCACGAAAGTTCGCTGTAAACGAATAATTTTGACTTGAATTGATGCCTGGCGAACCATAGGATTGGCCCAAGTTCTTACAAATGGAAAGTTTGCCTACGGCCCTCAGGCTAAACTTTCCGGGCGCTAAAAAGCCATAAGGCCCTCCATGCCATGCACAACCCAATAAGTATCCCTCACCGTCATCCATAACGTCTGTGTTTGTTTGTTTGTTTAGCTCTATTTTACTTCACCAGAAGCACAGGCAAAATCTGCCTTCTCACTGGGCGTATTGCTACAGTTCTCGCAAATGATGAAGGTGGTGATATAAGAAAAGGAGGAAGAGGAAAATACAATCATGGACAAGGCACAAAGAGAAGACGGAAACAAATCAATGAGGGAGTACTACAAGTCACGAATTGGAATTTGATGAATTTTTCATGAAAATAATGCAACGGATGTGTGTGATATTCTCCTTCGAATTGCGTGGAGGAATGGCAAATAAGCGCCAAGTATCACGCATAACCATAATTCAGAATGGTCAGTCTCAGGTGTTGTTATCAGTCGTCTGATGATTGTAGTCACTGAGCATGAAACTTTGAGTTGCGACACTTCCAAACTGGACCTCTTTCTCTTTTTCGTGTCAAACATCATTGTCCGATTTACAGGTTGCCTAATTCCGTAAAGTACATGCGACTTATATCAGGTAGACCTTGAAATCAAGAAAGTACCGCACATTCCCGCTGGAGTATAATACGACTGGCTTGGATACTACAACCGGTGCATGACCACTCACCACACATAACAAGCATGGGGCAGAAAAATTGTCAGAACTCGGTACTTTTTCTGGTAAGTTTCATGCATGTTTGGTATGTGGATAAAGAAATGGAGCAGAATTCGAGGAATTGCCCGCCATTAGGTTTGTATGGTTCTGCCAATTTCGGTGCAAAAAAAGCAGAATCTGCCACCTTTTCGAGCATTATCCGCCAAGGCCTACAAGGCAGAAGTTTCCGTACCTAAACGACCACACAGAACTATGGGAGGAGCAGTGGAGTGAGTCGTCATTCAGAAGAAGAGTGAAGCTTGATTGCTTTAGAAGGAGCTGTGTGACACCTGTATCTCTCATATGCTGCTTTGTTTTCCGCTTTGCAAAGCGTGTACTGTTTGTAGCCATTGAATGCTTTCGATGGAACTGAAAAAGTGCAACGAAGTTTTGCTCAATGGAGGAAGCACACAAACTACTGCATGCACACTTTCCCGCTTCTCGATACTCAAGTACTCTACAACTTCTTGCACCTGCACTGTCCCCGCACTTTCACGCATTCCTGTATTATTCGTTTGGCCTGGATAGCAACATTTGCGCTCTCGTTCATCCATAGCAATTGCTACCCAGGCCCTTCATAACCTCGTGCTCTTCAACTTTCCATCTCTCCCTCTCTCATCATCTTGAGTCCTTCGTGCAACCTTGCAAATAAGAAGCTTGTAAATGCGACGTCTCTTGTGCCTGTGAAAGCCGGAGACGAGAGCTCACACCTGCTAAAACTGCTCGGCAAAGGACTCTGGTAGCAAATGCCCCCTTCAGGAGCAAATAAGCGGTCCAAACTTGCCACGGCTTCTCTTTCAGAAGCTTGCATTCATCTGCAACAGTTTCCATCACGAGGCAAGTCCATTTTTCAAACCTCTAGTTTACACAATGACCCTGCCACCCCTCAGCTGAGGGCCACTCATGGTCAAGTGTCAAGCATGTGAGAGAAGTAGTGGTAAAAGTGAGTACAAACAGCTCTTTCAGGTGGAAATCACTTACTGTCGCATCGAGGGACCATTATGAATTCTCCTCCAGGTCGAGTACAGTTGCTCGAAGTTGTGAATGGTACTGCGCTGTACCCCATCCGACAGATAACATCAAATGCATGCGCCATTAAACCATTTTGTGGAAAATATTTAGCAACTACACTCGCAGAGTTCTGGATGGTTGGCAGCACACATGCAGCTGAAATAGAAAGAGGAGCAGAGTCACATGAAATAGGGAGTCTCCCGGAGATATTGCATTCCCATTAGGTGCTGAACTTGCGACAATGAATCTAAGCACTAGCCAGCTTGCCAGGCGGCTAATACTGGAATTTTGTTGTTGTTTTCATTAGTGTGGGGTGTGGAAAGAGACACGATAAGAAAAAGAAAATGTTGCAGAGTTCAATATTACCACCAGGACTGGAACTAGGTTCAGATGAAAACTGATTCTCCATTTTCTAAGCCTGTGCATTTGTAAAGGTGAGGCATTTCGCAGTTTCATTCAGAAGAAAAGCATTTGAGCTAAAAAGCTCTTTCCCATTACTCTGCAAAATACTGAACTCCATTTCCAGACGTAATTCCACAACGGTTCGGCATTTTGCCATCATAAAGTCAATGTGATAGCTAGGTAAAGTTGCACCTATAGGTATAATCAGGAGTAGATAAACAAGAGTTTTCAACTCCGGTTCTCTTCCGCACAATCTGCAGATACCCCTGCCCGCGGCGGAATTTTTTTTGTTGACATCTCCTTTTTTCAGGAAAACGCGCATTTTGTCCCAGAGCAGTGTGAGAGTACGTGCTGGGCACCCACATTACAATGTAAAGCTCGGCCAAGTGTATCAGGCAAAACTTTCCAAAAGACTCGCAGCGTGTGCGTCGTCGATAAGATTACGTCAACAAAACGTTCCGCCGCGGGCCAACCCATTCCGGAGTAGCAGCCTCTTGTTTAGCTACTCTTAGTATAATTATAATACATGTAGAAAGGAAGAGGACATAATGGATACAAGTTGAGAGTTACTCTCCATCACTGTAACCAGGCATTATAATTATACGATCAGAAAGTGCAACAACTAAGCTGACAAAGTGCTGAGACATTTGACGTCCTGACACCTAGCTTCAACACATCCACAGTGATGGAGAGTAACTCTTAACTAGTATCCATATGTCCTCTTCCTTTCTACATTTATTATTGGCTCAACATCCGAGTTTTAAATTATAAAGGAGGTTGGCTAATAATGACATGAATGCGTCCTCTGATCAAGACCAACACACAAAAGCTACCTTTATGGTGTTGCTACGACTACCAGCCCGCGCTGTGCAGTGCGAACATCCAGATTTCGTCATGCCCGTGCCCTGTTAGATTGACAAATTTTGTTATTGGGCTTATGTTTGGAAAACCTGGCACTGATGTCAAAATAAGGATTAAAGCCGGGGTGCAGAAAAGGTGTTGTTATCCAGCAGTCATTGGCTTGCTCGGTGTACCATGGAGTAAAATTGGTTATAGCACTTTTGCTGCTGGCATTAGCCTTTGGGCCTATGGCCCTTGGGAGGTAAGTGTGAGGCGTCTTTGCGAACTGTCTTTGTTTTTACTTGTCCTTTTTAGTTTTCACCAGTCTTAATTAATCAACCAGAACTAGAAAATTGAGAAGAAGTAGCGACGACCCGGCCAGACTACACATAATAAAGCCTTTCAAGTTGTGGTCGCTTGGTGTGTTGGTCTTTATCAAGATTATTTAAATTTATTCAGTCAGCAAGAAGTGTGTGTCAATGTGCCATAGTTGCCAAAGTGCTAATCAATACAAGACTTCGAAAGTAATGAGCCGAGCCAAGCAAAGCGGTGACTAAGGCATATTTTTTTGGAAGATTATTTTTTCATGCCAAAGCGATGTTAATAAAACCATTTTTCACATCCTTCAATGATGTTCAATGATGGTTGGGTCATTTGCTGGGTTTGGAAAAGTTGCATCTTACCAAGACAGTCCAACATAGCGTTACTCTATCCAATTACCAGTGTTGGCAGGAATTCATTCATGTAGCTTGTTGTGAAATGATGTGTTGTTTTCCTGTGTTATGGCATTCCCCAAACTGTCTCGACTAGTCGCGTGCATGTGTGATATGAGCATGCGCGATGTTGTAGTCGAGAGTCCTTTTGTCAGTCTTGTTGTTCGTCTCTGTCAGAGCAGTTTGCCTTTCCGTCTTGTAAATATAACATAATGTAACAAACCAGTCTTGTCCTTTGTGTCCTGCGTCCCGGGGAACGGTGTGGTTGAGATTCTGTTACAAGCTCTTTGCGTTATGCGGCTTATGCCAGAGATCAAGTTCGATGGATCAGCCAAGGTTTCCTGTACGGCAAATATTGAGGGTTGTTGCAACTCTGCCAATTGGTGAAGCTCGTCCATCTTGTTACACAAGCACCTGACGTTCGAGCTAATGGAATTTACGACATTATTTTGTATCTATTTTGTAATGTAAGAAAGGGTTTGCTCCCCACACCGGAGCTCGCGCTATTCCGCTGACTTTACTTGACACTTGACTGACTCACGACTGCCATCCAGAGCACACGAGAAGTCCATCGAACCTTCGACACGGTAAACCTGCAAGAAAGCACCACTCCCTGCTCAATACACAGTGTTTCGGGGAATTCACCCCTCATCATTTGAGCTTGAGTAGGCTGAGGAAGATTGTGCCTGAAGAGCACCACTTATATAGTGCTCTCCAGGCACAAACATCACCAGGGATACAAACTTGCAGAGACGCTCCGTTTCCAGCGCGACAAACACCTCGTGAACCCCAGATAGCAGCGTGAGTCAGTGTCGCTCCTGGACGGTGAGATAGACGTCGAGGACCCTCGGTCATTCGCAACGCTGTCACCTCCAAACTAACTAGTCGCAAGCACGCGCTGGGCACGACAGTACGAAGTAGTGGTTGCAACTTTGGCGATGATTTGTAAGAAAGGGTCAAGTGTCAAGTAAAGTCGGCGGAATAGCGCAAGCTCCGGTGTGGGGAGCAAACCCTTTCTTACAAATCATCGAGGAATTTGTCGCGCTGGAAACGGAGCGTCTCTGTAAGTTTGTATCCCTGGTGATGTTTGTGCCTGGAGACCACTATATAAGTGGTGCTCTTCAGGCACAATCTTCCTCAGCCTACTCAAGCTCAACTGATGAGGGGTGAATTCCCCGAAACACTGTGTATTGAGCAGGGAGTGGTGCTTTCTTGCAGGTTTGCCGAGTCGAAGGTTCGATGGACTTCTCGTGTGCTCTGGATGGCAGTCGTGAGTCAGTCAAGTGTCAAGTAAAGTCGGCGGAATAGCGCGAGCTCCGGTGTGGGGAGCAAACCCTTTCTTACAAATCATCGCCGAAGTCGCAACCACTACTTCGTACTGTTGTGCCCAGCGCGGGCTTGCGACTAGTTGGTTTGGAGGTGACAGCGTTGCGAATGACCGAGATGTTGAGTAAGCCTGTCATAGATCAGGAGCTGACATGCCTGTGGCCAGGAAGGTGATTAGTAACATCAAAAACACAATGACCGATCGAAGTAGTGTCGAAAAGAGCGTGAACAAAATGCTCGAGACGTACCCTGCAAACATTCTTCCAGAGATGGTGGACGGCTGGACCACTCTACCAGAACCAGTTAAGCAAAGCATGCTCTCCATCAACACTTTCTACTGCGGTCTACACTACATTGTTGGACTCAGGCGCATCGTTCTGCAGCAGAAAGGTGATAAGATCCTGTTCCGGTGGTCGTCCGGCGGCAAGACACTGACATGGCAGGAGCTAAGGGAACACCTGATACAGCTCATCAGTGAAGCCAGCATGGACGCACAAGGACTGACTACGGAGGATTAGAGAGCAGGTGGGTTGCATCGTAAACTATTGCATTTTCTTCCACGTCGTTGTTTGTCTTTTTGAATTTTTCAAATAGTTGAACCTGCACGTGCTCACCCTTTTTGTCATCAAGTTTTTGTCCCCGCCACGAGTACGCGCGGTATAGTATTAGTAGCCCTGAGAACTGTGCAAACCCAGTGTGCAGTGTGTTCGCTGATATCCCTATTAACAGCCACCTTTTGTTCCTGATGTAGTGTTGTTGAAAGGTAAATGCTTTCACTGCATGTGACCAGTGATTCAAGAGTGCGACAGAGCTCTCGGCCATTGAAGAAAATGTTGGTTCACCCCCACCGTTACACTGCACTCTTTAGCCGACTAGACCCTCCTGCACACAACCGTCGCCACTGCGAGGACACTTCCGTAGACGATATTGATAATTCCTTCAGACAGCTGTTTCGCCAATACATAGCTAGATCATCAGTGAAGGGAGATGTTGAATGATAAAAAAAAATATAGACCAACCTGCTATTATAGGGTTTTCCACTTACAAAACTGGCATATTAATAGGTTTTTCATTTGACCCGACGAGACCATACTGTTGAATACGAAAAGGACGACTGACGACACATTATCCAGTTACGACGGGAACAGGTAGGTTGGTGGAACGACATTTATTAGAGACGGGACAAGAGACCAAGACGAACGAAACGACTACATGGTGATTATTGAAGAGTGAGGAAGAGAGCATGTCTGAACGGCAAGATAAAGGGCCTGGGTAGCTATGGCAATTATGGGCGCGCAAGTAGCTACCCAGGCCAACGGAACAAAAGGAGCCAAAAGGTGAGTACGCGAGTGCATGCAGGCCAGCTAGAAAAGGTACGGGAGGAGGTACCTAACAATACGACGCTTGCAGACCACAGCACGAACAGTTCACCAGCCACACTCCACGAAAGCAAGTAGTATTACTCCTGACAAGTCATGTTTCGTTCCCTAAAGTTGATGGGGAACTCATCAGAGGAGAAGCAGTTGTTGAATGCAGGGGTTATGCTGAATAATGCTATTTTATAGAGAAGATACCGCCGTGAGGTGTAAACACTCAACTAACTCTCGTATGTGACAAATCAACACAAAAGGAATAGTGCAGATTGGAGGTGTTATGAACCCTACCAAACACAACAATCACAAGTGCTAAATCAATCACTATGAGAAGGAGAGGTACACAGGAATAGGTTGCGCTAATTTACACGTCACAAAGAGTACTAAGGTGGTGACAAAGATAGGTGAAAGTAGACGCCAAGTGAAAGCCAACCAATCATCACGGACGTCTAACATCACATCTGAAGTTTGCTAACTACACAAGACAAATACTTCACGAACCTCGATAATTGAAATTCAACCAACGCTAGGTGAAAGGAAGGCTGCTGGGTGTGACATAGAACTGCGGGCTGCTGGGGCGACGTATCCATCCAGATCTTGACTGCAGGGCTGGCGTCTAATGCTATACTCCGAGCAGCAGATCACATCCTTCCTCAGATCAATGGCAGGTTTCCTGGTCCAGGAGAAGTCATAATTCTTTGTTGCCATCGTCAACGGACCTATTGACGATGGCAACAAAGAATTACTGGCATAGCTGATGTAGTACAGCGGGAAAAGGAAAATGTGAAGTACTGTTGATGTGCATGGGACATGGATGCAGCGTGCCTGCAAACTCACCTCCCGCCGACTTCGACAGCCACAGCAGCCCCTGGTGCATAACTCTGCGCTGCTCGCCCGTCGCGCCAATACGCTTGACACTAGCCTTCACGCCGCCAATACTGTCCACAAGCTACCTTGTCGTCAAGTGCCTATCACCCACTGCTGTTGACGCGCTGGGAAGCCCTGTGGCATTCGTCCAGTATATCGTCGTCAGAGCTGTGTTGACGGTACAATAGCGCTGGTAGAAACAGTTGGTTGTATAGTATTGTTATTATTATTATTTGATTCGTCTTTTACTAGGGAATTCCCAACAGGCGTCAGCGCCTTTTACAGGGAACCCTTGTGCCTGATATAGAGTGTGATATCATCGGCATAAAGTTGATTCAATGCATGTTGGAAGCACTGTGGTGCATCACGGGTGTAAATGCAAAATAGCAGTGGGCCGAGCACGGAGCCTTGTGGGACGCCTCTTGTGCAAGGGCGGGCCCCACCTAGCTCTTGTCCTACTCTTACTCGCTGGACGCGTCTGGTCAGGTAGCTTGCAAACCAAGCAAGTGCAGTGTCAGCAATGCCAAGCATCTTCAACTCGTCAATGAGCTCTTGATGCTTAACTCGGTCAAAAGCTTTGCTCATATCTGCAAACACTATGCCGCAGTACTCGTTGTTATCAAGGGCTTGGAGCCATCCGTCGACCACTAGCGCTATGCAGTCCTCACACGAGCTGTTGGTACGGTAGGCAAATTGATTGTCAGGCACGTACATGATGTTGTGTAACTTAAAGAATGCAATCAGCTGCTCCAAGACAACTCGTTCATTGCGTCCGAAGGACTCAATACCTTCTCTTTAATACTATATTTTTAATCATTCAACATCTTCCTTCACTGATGAGCTATGTATTAGCAAAACAGGTGTCTGAAGAAATTATTAATATCGTCTACGGAAGTGTCCTCGCAGTGGTGATGGTTCTGTGCAGGAGGGTCTAGTTATTTTCTTCAATGGCCCAAAGCTCTGTCGCACTCTTGAATAATACATGTGCTGTTAGCGTCAGAGCAAGAAGAGGGACAAGGAGTCAAAGGACAATCCGGAGGACGCAATACCATACGACAAACTGTTCCTACCAGCGCTATTGTACCGTCAACACAGCTCTGATGATGATATACTGAGCGAATGCCACAGGGCCTCCCAGCCCGTCAATGGCAGTGGGTTATGGACACATGACGACAAAGTAGCTTGCGGACAGTATTGGTGGCGTCAAGCTTAGTAACTTCCAAGCGTATTGGCACGACGGGGCGAGCAGTGCAGTGTTATGCCCCAGGGGCTGCTGTGGCTGTCGACGTCTGCGGGTCCTGGGGTGAGTTTGCACGCCTTCATGGCGCTCGGACAAGTGCAATACACAGACTCTCACTAGCTACACAGTACACTGTTCTGGCTCATTATTTCTGCCTTGATAGTCATAGTGATTGATTTTTCGCGCCAAATGTCTGACGCTGCATCCATGTCCTATGCACGTCAACAGTACTTCACATTTTCCTTTTCCCGCGCTTTCACATCAGCTATGCCAGTTTTGTATGTGGAAAACCCCGATGGAATAGCAGTTTGGTCTATTTTTATAATCATTCAACATCTACACTTACTGATGAGCTATGTATTAGCGAAACACTGCTGGCACCTGTCTGAAGGAAATATCGATTATCATCTTCGGAAGTGTCCTCGCAGTGGTGATGGTTGTTTGCAGGAGGGTCTAGTCGGCTAAAGAGCGCAGTATAATGGTGGAGGTGAATCAAAATTGACTCCAGTGATGATTAAAAAAATTAATTTTACGAGATTGAGTTGAGTAAAGCTCATGTTTTGCTCCTGTTGTGGTGTTGTTTATATCAACAAAACCCCATGTCATAACGAATAATAATCATGCACATTGGAAACAACACATTGTTGCGAATCGACCTTTAGTTGCAATCACTTTTCGACAGGGGCGAAACAAAGTCGGCGAACGAAGCCTAGAGAAAAATAATCATACTCTCCATTTCACTGTCACGATGCTGACATACAGTGGGCTTCAAAAATATAGACGCTTGATTTCAAAAACCCGTTATGCCAGCATCTATACCACATAAAATCTGTGATCACTTTGTGCATACAAATTTCAAAATTGGGTTTTTGATGTCCAATTGCAGATCTATATGTGACTAATTGAGAGAAGGACCTGAGCAATATTCCAAAAGAAATTCTCGAAAAGCTCCGGCCAAATTTGAAATATTTCAAAAATATCTTGTATTTTTGAAATGGACTGTAGGTATAAAACGATACAACTAAATCATCTTCAAGAAAACTGTACAGCCACCGCCGCGTTTACTTTGGTCTGAACATTTTCTGCTGAATGCAAAATGTACGAGGATCACTAAAAAACCAGCTACGGATGTACCTTTGTCGCTCTCTATTCCTTTTTCAAGACACATAGGTCGTCTCTCCATATTCAAACCGGAAATAAGACATACTAATGGTCCTTTTCTGCTGCTCCACGAGCGCAGATAACTTACGCCACGGGCAGCATCCATTCCCACCACAATAGCTGAAATGCATGAAAAGCTGCATGCCTGAGTATATGAGTCCTTATGTACAGGCATGTGGTAAATAATCAATTTCTGTGTTTCTGCTCGAAAAAGCAACTAGCATTAACTAGCTACAAGGATTACATCAAAGCATCACTGATTGCACCTTATTTTCGGCAGAAGGTTTCTCCTTGTGTTTGACCCTGACCAAGAATCACACCTTGGAGGAGTACAAAAATTGCATTTCCCAGAATGTCCTTGATTGCTGGCCATGGAGAGGTAATTGTTTTCACTGCATGACTCAAGTGACATATCAGTGCCACAAGTTCACTGAAAATATAATTCTCAATAACTTACGCACACATTCATTAAGCCCCGCTCCAGTAGATCCTGCAAAAACCAAATGAATAGCCTTTATGAGTTTCAAGTGAGTTTAAAAATCCTCTCTGGCTCCTCTTGTGGTATTTTTCAAAGATCGATCTCTTCAAAGCATAGAATGACCAACACACATAAGGAAGTGCCTTATGTTCAGACTACATACTAGCGCTACAGACTACATAATTATTAGCACTACTGACTACATACTAGCGCTAGCGAACTGCGTGCCAATGGTATCAATAATGTGATACAATTGATCCATGTACTCTGAAGTACATACTATATCACACCACAGGCAATTTGAGCAGAACAGGACTCAATCTGCTTTCCTCACTGACAATTTATTTTGGGGGTGTCATCGAGTAGTAGCGTACCCATGCTACCTGCAATAAGGGTGTGGTAGCAGTTTGCTCCTGAGAACCCGAGCGGGTAGTGGAAGTAAGCGGGTGTAACCAGGAAAGCAAGTGTAAAAAGCATGGCTACCTGCTTACTGTACAATATCTATGTTGCACAGTTGCACACTTATTGTGCAAACTTTCAAAAAACACCCGATACTGTACCTCTGTTTCCTGGATATAAATATCCGACCTCTTTACATGGCCTACCCGTTGCAGACCTAAATATAACTATGAGTGACTTACTACTCAATCGGTCTCCGGAAGTCCAATGACTAGACAGACCTTCACAAACTAAAGGAAGCGAACCCCCAAAGACGAAATTTGTGTTGCATTGGACCATTACATGACCTGATGTTAACATATCACTCCCTGATGGTTGACTTTTTATCCATGTAATAGTTGAATTATTAATAACAGGTGGTGATGTGCAATTATTATATGCTGCAATGCATAAAACACACCACACATGCACAGGTGACCTTATTGCTTGGTTATAAGTCAACACACTATCATGGTTGAGTTGTAACAGGAAGCATACTAGCTCCACTCGACACTACAAATCAAACTCATCCTTCTGGACTAACCAAGAACCGAGGGAAACCCTCGTCGTGGCCAGCTTCATATTTTAAGAATAAAATGTAGGCAGTTGTATTCGACTCTCTGCTGTACTCGAAGTACGGTGTTAGAGGTAGAATAATGATGTGTAGTTGTATGGCAAAGGAAGTGTGTTCCTAAAGGTGGATCGTGCGTAGACTACTAGCTATTCATGATACATGAATGGTAATAACAAACTCGAGGATCACCATACAGAGCATGCTTACATGCGGAAAGAGTGGAAATAATTACAACGAAATGAGAATTGGAGAAGCAGTCTCTAAGATCATTCCCGTCACACCTTGCCCCGTCACAATTCGCAAGAAGCCAGATTGCGACGACTGAGACATAGCCACCTCCAACACCTGGCCAGTTGATGAGTAATCAGTGTCTGGAGAACTGAACACTGTAAATGTGGCAAGTACAAGTTAGAGGGGGGGGGCAGAACGTTGCACTGGTCTTGGCTGTGTAGGACCGGTTCTGCCACGCACGGAGCCGCAAAAAGCGTCACCACCCGGCTTCGGATCTCCACAGTCTTCGGCCTACGTGTCATATTCGGCAATGTCTTCAAAGACAACATCGACGTGATGTGCCAATAGGTGTTGGGCGAGATCAGTGCATGTCCCTGCCACGGACAGATGGCCGTAACAACAAAATCTCCGGAGCTGCTCCTGGCGAGCAAAAGCTAATTGGGCTACGTTCATGCTGACTGACAAACAACCAACAAAACGTTCCGACGAACGGAAACAGTAAAACTGTCCTCCGACGAACGGAAACACTTAGGGTGCGTTCTCATCTTCTCTAGCTTCTAAGAGAAGAGAAAGAGAGAAGTCGAAGAAACTGGTATAATTCAAGAGCGGGTCTCGACGAATTTGGAGGTATTTTGCACACGTCAAGCAATATGAAGCGCCAAAGGGATCTTGTGTGATAAATGTAGTAGTCCCGCTACTCAAAGGAAACACCCCACGCCGGTGACCATGTTGCTGAGTTGACGGCAGCGCCCCGGGCAAAGCGCAAGGTTTTTTCCATTGGGAACGTGCAACCTCACTGCTCCGCATCATCTATTGCTAAATCGTGCGCTGATCGTGGGGTCGACATGCCGGCCAAACAGGTAGTTGTGGAAGCGTTTCACACTCCACACTATTGCAAGCGCTTCATGGTCGATCTGTGAGTATGCCTGTTCCGCTTTCGAGAGCTTTCGAGAGGCATATGCGATCAGTCGGTCTTCTCCAGATGGTAGGATGTGCGACAAGACAGCTCCAACCCCGTATGGTGACGCATCACTTGCAAGACGAACGGTCTGTGTCGGGTCATAGTGTGTGAGAACCTGTTGGGATGACAGCACCTGCTTGACCTCCTGGAAGGCTTGTCGGCACTCATCTGTCCATTCGAACGCCGATCCTTTTTGCAGCAGCGCTGTTTGTTGACTCAGGATAGTTGACATCTTCGGAATGAATCGTTGATAGTAGGTGATGAGCCCAAGAAAACTGCGTATTTGCGGCACGTTTCCAGCGGTGGAGCATTACAAATTGCATCAACCTTGCTCGGCATCGTGTGCAGGCCTTGTGCGCTGATGGTGGGGTCGCAATATTCCACTTTCGGCTAAAAGAAGTGGCATTTGGCCAGGTTGAGCTTGAGGCCCGCATCAGCGAGACGTTGGAGCACCTTCATCAGCGTGTTGAGGTGTTCTTCTGGTATGCGGCCAGTGACGATGATGTCATCGATCATGCACTTAATGCCTGGCAGGTCTCGTAGCAGAGAATCAATTTTTTATTTTTTTATTTTTATTTTTGACTATTATTCACAAACCCAACTCGTAAAATAAATGATTATGTGGACAAAAACATACAGCTACTGAGCAGGGGCTGCACTGGGCAGCAGTGATGGTGAGGTACCAGGGACCCCACCGACCAAAGGTCTCGGCTTCAATGCCACAAGCACGCACCAGGAAAAAAAGCAGAAATGTAAAGCAAAGCTAGATCTAGCTTTGGGGAAGTAGAATGGGTAAAAGTACCGGTAGGTGTTTATACAAATAAAAGCAATATGAAAAGATACAAATTACCTACAGGGAGAAAATAATTTTAGTATAGCTATGAATAGGAGACGGATGATCAGAGGATGGAAGAGGAATTGGATGACGAAACGGTTGGTGAGGAGACAGAGGACGAGGCAGATGATGGTGGTGATGATGATCGCGAGGATGACGAGCGGAACGAGGAAGAGGACTATGAGATGGACGAGGAGGAGTCGGGTGGGAAGGAGCGAGATGAGGCGGATGAATGTGTTGATCTTAAGAAGTCAGCTGTGTATCTACACTTGTTATCTCATCATGACTGTCTTGGTGTGTATGATGACTCTCATTTTTCTGTACTGTGTCGTGCGCGTTATGTCCAACAGTTGAAAATCCTTGAGGCAGTTTGTATTCGTATTCATAAGCCTGTTTTGTGTAAGCAGAAAGAGCACGTTGTTGCACTGAAGTTGTATTCGCAGGTGGACACTTCGTTCAATGCCTTCTCGCCTTTGGTTATGTAATCTTGTTACCTTTTTTGCGTTTCCTCTAGTGGTTTTATTGCACTTGTATCTTGATGTTATTTCTAACACCTTTATATTTACAGTACTTAACTTCAGTTTCTTTGGTTGTATCCTTAGTTCCGTTTTTCCCACTGATGATAGGAACGAGAAAATCGATTCTGGGTTTTCAATAATATTTTTGTTATAAAATACACAGTAATACATGTCAAACAAGTAACTTAGTTGCGTGATGTCTGCGGCCTTCATCCTATTCATAGCTATATTAACATATGAAAAGAGATTGTAAATTATCAGTGTTTGGACTGATGTACAATGTACATGTGAACTTCATCAACCAAAACTTATGAACTTTTTCAATAGATCTGATACGAAGCTCGCACAAAGAAGTGTTATGGCTCGTTGCCATAGCGCTGGAGCAGACCCGATCCCGTATGGAAGACGGTTGAGTCAAAACAGACCCAGATGGGTGTTGAGCGTAAGCAGGGGCTTCGAATTGTCGTCCACCTCCATCTGCGTGTATGCTGCCTTCAGATCGAGTTTTGTAAACTCTTGCCCTCCGGAGAGTGAGGCAAATATCTCCTCGATGAGCGGCAACAGGTGTTGGCCGATGTGGAGCTGGGGATTCAACGTCACCTTGAAGTCTCCACATAGCCTGACCTGGCCGTTTGGCTTCAGAACAGGTACCACAGGTGTTGCCCATTTGCTCCACTCCACCGGAGTGAGGATGTCAGCAGGCTCCATGCGACGTACCTCTGCTTCAACCTGGGTTTCAGCGCCATTGGCACCGATCGTGCCTTGACAAACTTTGGAGTCACATCAGAAGTCAGCTGGAGCTTGGCTTTCGCCCCCTTCAACAATCCTTGTTCATCATTGAATACCACTGCAAATTCATGTTTTAACTCCTGCAGTGAGGATTTCACATTCCTGATAGCCGCCAACTTCGTCCAGAGGCGATATTGCTGTAGCCATGTGCGTCCTAGCAATGCTGGCCCCTCGCAGTCGACCATGTACAGGTCAGCCTCCGCTTGCTGACCGTTGATGGTTACAGGCAAGCGCAGCACGCCTTGCGATCGAAGAGATTCACCGTTGTAGGCTTGAAGCACCAGTTTGGCTAGCCGAAGCGGGTGTTCAGAGAACAAGTGCCCGTATGTTGCAGGTGGTAAAACAGAGAGACCAGTGCCCGTGTGTACATCCAGAGATAACTCCTGTCCCGCGATCTGTGCGGTTATCGTGAGTGGTGCTCGTGGCTTTCCATTTGACTGGATCTTGGAGACACGCACATAGCGAATGCTGGACTCGTCATCTTCGTCGTTTGCAAACAAATAATTGTGGCCTGTCATCGCTGAGCCTTTGCGCTTGAATGATCTGGGTCGCGGAGTTGATTACGCTCCTGGCTGCTCAGCTGGCTTGCTTTGTCAAACCCGCTGCAAGTGGCCTTTCTTGCCACACGCATTGCAAACTTCGTCCTTGTAGCGGCAGTCAGGCGCCTTGTGTCCCACGCCACCACAGCGAACATACGTAGATCGTGCACCAGGCACAGGCTTTCGCGATGGGGTGCGAAGTTTGGTGACACCACCGCTGGCGTTCTTCGTATCCATCGCGGAGACTTCCAGAGTCCCTGGTGGCCAGCTCATCAGCCAGCGCGCCCTTGCCGGCGTTGTCAGTGCGTCCGTGGCCAGGAGTTTCCTCCGTGTATCTGCACTCCTCAGTCCGCAGACAAAGCAATCTCGCAGAGAATCTGCAAGATGGGCATTGAACTCGCAGGTCCTTTCCAAACGTCGAAGTTCGGCCACGTAGGAGGCGATCGATTCTCCTTGACGTTGATCCCTTTGGTAGAACCGATATTATTCTCCATTGACAAGTGGTTTCATTGCGAGATGTCCTTTGAGAGCCGCGCAGAGTTCCGCAAACGTCTTTTCAGTTGGGGCATCCGGGGCCAGCAAATCTTGCAGCAGTTCAAATGCTGGACCTCCGAAAGACCTTGAGCATCGTTGCTCGCTTCAGGTCATTATCATCGATGCCGTTGGCTGCCAAATACTGCGTCAAGCGTAGTTCGTACATCGACCAGTTTCTGCCAGTGACATCAAACAACTCAATGTGTCCAAGAGTTGCCATAGCCGTAGCTAATACTAGTAATGCTCACAATACCCAAAACGAAGCACAACCGGAGTTCACTTGTCCAGTACGCAATTGGTTGAATATTACAGAGTAGAGCAGTACAAAAGGAAGATAATGGAGGTAGTCCAAACACACGAGATAGCTAGCATGCATGAATAATGGATGAATCCAAGTGTGGTCATTTGACACTTCCAAAAGGTCTAACATCACCGACAATAACCAGATCAGTCCAGAATGTCGTAAGGTGTTTGACGATTCCTGGTTTAGTGTTATTCGTTGCGCACGTTTCTTCAAGCAATTGCAGGTGTTGGAAGCTGTGTATATTCGTACTCGTGACCCTGTGCTATGTAAACAGAAAGAAAACGTTGTATCAATCACACTCTTCAAGTAATATACACGCACCATTACATTCATTCACACAGTATCACATTCATCTGCAACTACCTTTCTCACATACACTATATTCACACATTGCAAAGGTGCAAACTTCGCTTTTTGTACTTGTTAGCTGCTGTATTTCTACCTGAAACCATATTAGCTACATGTATATAAGTGTGTGTTTTAGTTATTACATTTTTATGTGACGGCGTTCCACTGATGACAGTCACAAGAAAACGTTATGGAACTTGACTTTCTTCATTTTTGCTGTTGTTATGAGTGCACAATTTATCTTATTTATTGCCATTTTATTACCCTATAGTCTTAGTTTTTTTCTTCTTTTTTTTGAAAATTGTTCCACACAAAACATATGATTCGAACTCACCCTGCATGCAAAGCTAACCCACCTGCAAATTTCGAGCGAAATTGGAGAGATTGACTTGCACACATACTTCGGTATTCTCGGAAAAATGGGACGCAATCATGCACAATCGAGTAAGTAGTTTCAACTCGCAGCGCGTGCTCGAGTCGAGACAAGATTTGAGGAAGAAGCTCGGCTACTAGTGCCCTGGCGGATTTGTTTTGACATCGGCGGTTTCTAGATAGCTTGGTTCTCCTTCCGACTTGTCGTGGAGATGAAGAAGCGGGAGAGTAATCCGTCACCCACGACGCGGCCTCGCATTCTGCGTACTGGACGATTCAAGAAGCCGAGGTAGAGGAGGGAGACGTTTCGTAAGGTCAAACGATCGATCGAGTTCGTGAAAAATGGAATGGGCGATCTCCACCACCAACGCCACTGGATTCGACTCCTTCGAAGAGGTCGTTCAGTGCCTGTCTTCACGGTCGACGAATCGTTCATCTCAGGTATCTGGCTGTGGGATTGTCTGCATGCCAGAATCCTGGATGTGGTAAACCTCCAGCGCTCATTCATTGCGTTCAAGAGAAGAGGTACGGCCTGGACAGCGTACTCGTCATTCGGTGTCAGCAGCGTGGGATTGAGAATTTTATAGATACATGTACGCAGATTGAGTAGATACACGTACATGTAGCCGTGTAATTGCTCAACACCCTGGCCCCTTGCTTTCACAAGCAACACTAAAGCTGCTTTTGGTAAGTGTGTTTTTCAACCTCATAAGATTTATCCATGATATTTGCGAGTCATTGCCACCCTATGGCTATGGACATGTATGAGCACACTGTATGCGCGGTGCGCGCGAGCGTGTGTGTGTTTGCATAGACCTGCATGTTTGTGCATGTGTGCCCCATACGCATGTATGAGCTTGCACATGCATAATTATGCGCTCATGTTGATGTGCCCTCGCACACATACTTTACACTCGTGCATGACCGCTCCAAGGGCATGTTGGTGTGACATGTGTATGCGGGCATCTCAACTCATGCACATGCATGTGCACATGCATGTGGGTGGGTACGTACACGTGCGTGAATGTATGGGTGTATATTAGCGCGCGCGCACGTGTGTGCTATTGCGTCTGAGAGCATGCATGTGTGTGTGTGTGTGTGTGTGTGTGTGCGTGCGTGCGTGCGTGTGTGCGTGCGTGTGTGTGTGTGTGTGTGTGTGTGTATTGGCGTGGGCCCGCGTTTTTTAGTGTGTCCAATGATGAGTGTTTCCAATTCTGACTGCCTGTACTTTCATCCCATTATTGCGGTTCTATAATTGTTTTATGTTACATTTGTGTGTGGGGGTGTGCGTGTGTGTGTGTGTGTGTGTGTGTGTGTGCGCGCGTGTGTGTATGTATGCATGTATGCGTCAATGGTGTGAATTTTTGTGCTGGGTGAACACTCTGATCCCTAAACCGCGATACTGGAGCTCCCAAGCTACAGCCCCACATCGATTTATAGTTCATCTTTGGGATTGAGTTCGCTGCTCATAATTCTTTTGTTGATGTAGCATGCGGCCCTAGCTGAAATTGTCGAAGCTTGCCCTTATGCCAGTATCCTGTAGCACTCCATCATTTTTGCAGCATGTTCGGTGATGGAGTTTGCTGAACATCAGCCAAAGCGGCTGGCTACACTTCAACCGTGGGTCCATGCAAAGTTCTTCTCCAAATCAGTTGCAGTGCGGGCAGCTGATAGTGGGTTGGTGATGAAGCACTTTGTCCTGGCCCACAAACGAAGTCGTAAGCTAGCCTTTTCTAGACTGATGAAGGAGCAAGTCGGAGGTAAGAAGTGGGTGACAGCCTCAAGGAAGATTATATGATTGGTGGCTTAATAGCCAAGAACCAGCAGCAACCCAACTTGTTTGCGCGCACCATAAAATACCCTCATTTTTGCCAGTGTGGGGACACGTTCAAGCTCACATAGTTGAAGAACAAGAGGACTAATGTTTCGTTCCAACATGTCAGCTTTAATTGTTATTTGATATGGGGCTGTGCTAAGCGGTATCACACCTACATGTACATGTATCAAAACCAAGTACCAACAGGAGAGTAATTATGGAGAAAAGAACCATCGATAATGCGTGCATCTAGGGGTTTCCGGAAAATTCACTAGTTCAGCTCTTCCATCCTTATTGTTCTGAATGCCGAGGGCTCTAGAAAGTTTACGCAACACCTTACAGCCAAAAATCCAATACATTTTGACCAAAGCAGCAGCCGAGATGTACAAGCAATACAGATACGTGAATTTACCAAATTTAGCCTATTTTGAGTTTTTTGGATTCTTCTCCAGAATATGCACCTTGACCCCTCTTTTCGGACAGGAAACCTGTTTCTACCCACTTATAGGAAGTACTTGAAGTATCCACATATGGGGCAATCTCAAAAATAAGTTTCAAAAAAATTCAAAGTTTCCTCTTTTTACGTCTTTTTGTCCTTCTCCAGGAAATGACGATCTGGATTTCATCGTCAACCAAAGTGTAATTTTTTGGTGTTGATGTCATCTTAGTCAATACCTCGAACACTCTGTATTATTTTTATGTCATATTTTCTGTCGTAAATGATGTCATGGACGATTATTCATCAATTTTGGGATTTACATTTTGCACACCTGATGAGCCGTCATGACCTATACGGCGAAACGTACATTGTGTTTCCACAATTTTGGGATTGTGGGTTATTTTGTGTCATCAAGGAAAATTTTGTTTTTGGCAAGACCTATTCGGGAAATTGAAAACTGATGTCACTAAGCGAAAATATTAGGCTGTACCTATGGAAACCTAATATCAGATTGGGCTGATCTTGAATTTATATTTTTGGGCCTAACTGTCCCGAGATCCCTTAAATGCAGAAATGCCAAATGATCTGGTCAAAGTACACCTCACCTACACAAAGGACCCGAGCACTACCAGATTCTCCAATTGAAGGTCGACCACTTGTCCACGAATGAATATTTGCATTCCTCAAATGATAAACACCACGAAACTCCTGGATCATGGTGCTTATACAGGTATAGTAAGATTCAAAAGGAACCACCATGTTAGCGTCCCTACAAATTCTCACGGCCGAGGAATGACTGACCCGTTCAAAATTGTACCCAGGTGGAATATTCAGCGATACATGTCCGCACATGTCTCTTTCACCTAGATACGTACCTGTTGGGAGGGAGGGGGAGACACATAATTATTATGGAGGCAGAAAAAGAGTTGTACCGAAAAGAATTTTGTGAATGTGTAGCGTTGGCACGCTTGGAACTTTCACAGTGTATAGCGGATAGTGTTTAGCGTATAGCGTATAGCCTATATTTTAGCTCATCCCTGTACGGTAGCGTGTCCCTGTACGTTACTGTTTCCCGGTACGTTAGAATATCCCCGTACAGTGTCCCCGTGCGTTAGCGTTTCCCCGTACATTTGTGTACGGAGTCTGCCTGTGTATAAAAGCTGCTGCTCACGATTCTTTTGTTGTCAGTTAATTTCATTGCCAGTAATTTCATTGCCAGTTAAAATTTCATTGTCAGTTAAAGTTGCATTTCAGTTCAGTTCAATGTTTAATAATTACTAGTGTGTTCGCTGAGACCCTTGTGTATTCTTGCCTCCGAGAGACTGCGGCCCGCTACAAAATTGGTGGCAGCGGTGGTTAAAGTTACCTTTGTCAAATTCGACCCCACCTGTTTGGTTGGTTGGTTGGTTGGTTGGATTTATTTAAAGTCGTACAACAAACAGGCATATGTGACTCCTTATATGAAGACGACTTCTGGCAGTAAAACATTTTAAAGAAAAGAGAAAGGAAAAAAGGCAAAAAAAAGGAGAAGAGAAGATCAAGAATGTATACTGAGCATCAGGATTACGTTTACATTGGTAGCAATGGTGCTATAAAATTGGTAGCAGCGGTAAATTGTTTTCTCGTTCCGTTGGACCAGCATAGCAAGTGTCCCGCCATATCCACATCTCCCATACTTGATGATTTTCTTTTCATGCTATGAGGTGTTGTCAATAATACTATCGCCGAACGACAGTTCACAGAGTGACAGTTCACCGACCAACAGCTCACCGAACGACAACTCACCGAATACCCAGTTCACAGAATGCCTATTTCACCGAATGCATGGCCCAACCGGATGCGCCAGCTGCCGCTCCTCCTACACATGCCTGCCACATCCATTGATAGCTAGAAATGATGAAAGACAGCATCTCTACCGATTAATCTCCATGCCCAACGTAAGCTAATTCCTGATATGGCATTTTCTCTCCTGTCTTCCTTCCGTCTTCCTGTTCTCTTCAGTCTTCCTTTATGCGAGTGAGTGAGTCCAGTTTAGTTTGGTAGGCGTCCGATCATGGTGAGCCATGGTCTACCTAGCTAACCTAGGACAATGTGTGTGTCAATGCCCCTTATATTGTATTAAGTTCGGTTCTGAGCTTCGGTTTTGCTGGCAGGTTGTGCTAGAGTTGTGCAGCAATAGTGCTGTGGTTTTCAGGTCCTATTTGGAGGACGGTTCTTTCCCTTTTGGCCCCGTGAGATTGTGTGAACCTGGTGTGCTTCTACTTTATGATTTGTTTATCAGTTCATTCTTCTGTCTATTCCAAACGTTATCATTTCCGATATTATTTGCCATATCCCGGTTGAAGCTCTCCCAGTAATTCGTGATCTACTATAATGTTCAATGTGACTTGCTTTCGTTGCGTCCGGATATCAACCGAGGCTGTTCACGAATACATGCCTGTATATGCAAGTCATCCATTCTACCTATCTCCTATCATCGAGTTTATTCCGACGCGACCATGCATGTAGCCAGTTTCTTCAAAATCGCCGCTAAATTTTGATCCAGCATTTGATGTTGAGGAACTAACCCGCTTGTCTCGTAATTTCACTGTCGCTTTACGGCGCATTTGAAGTTGAGAAGAAGAAGTAGCGACGACCAGGCCATTAATTTATGGAATCCAATACACCACACCACCACATTGCGCTATTGGCCGATCCAAACTCTGCACTCACATCACCATCACCACAGCGAGGACAATTCCGGTATATAGGTTGATATTGACAATGACCCTCCAGACAGATGTTTCGCTCCTACTGAGCTCATCAGTGGAGGTATATGATGTTGAATGAAAGAATAATAAGAATAGACTGATCTTTATATACATTCAACATCATTCCTTGACGTGTTCACTGCTTCGCCCGTACTTTCACCTTCCGCTACTGGTTCCGCCTTCTCGATTTTTCTCAGTCGTGTCTCCGCTAGTCTCTGGCTTCTCCTCAGATTCGTTTTTCCTCCATTTTCGTTTCGTTCTCCTGGTGATCTTTCCGTTACCGCCGTCGGGTTTGTTAACGAACGATCGTCCGGCGGTCTCCCACGCCATGGTGTTGTTGTCAAGAGTGACACCAGATTCATGTGTTGCGCTCCTGTTGATTCCGGTGTTGTATCCATTCCTGGTTGTGTTGTAATACTGACAGGCGTAATAATACCCGCTCACCAGTTTTGTCCACACGCACTCACAGCTGCCACATTCACCTACTGCTACAGTGGTCCCTCTATAATCCGGCACCATTTGTGCCACGAAAATCTGCTGGATTAGGGAGGGTGCTGGATTAACAAATCTGATTTACTGTTGCAATGTGCATGAAAAGGACATTTTGGCTACTGAAAATTGTGCTGGTTTATCGAGGGTGCTGGATTATAAAGTGCCGGATTAGAGAGGGACGACTGTACCATTCTCAGATACTTGTACACTGCAAAGGTTCACACTACACGCGTTATGCATAACCGCTAGCTATGCTGCATTCTCACGCTTCTTTTCATATTACTCTAGCTATATAACTGGTTGTTTTAGTGATTCTTACTATATGACGATGTTCCACTGATGATAGTCACACGAAAACGTTCTGGAATTGTTTAATTTTTAATTGTTTTTACATGGTTATGAGTGCACAATTGATATTTTTCATTGCTATATTAGAAAGGAAGTGTCTACTGCATTGTGTGGATTTACGTCGTTGCATGCGAATACTGATTACGAAACTGTTTTTTTTCACCGCCTCCAAACTTCCTTTTGAATTATTATTTGAAACTCGGATGTTGAGACATAAATAAATGTAGAAAGAAAAGGACATACCGGTATGAATACGAGTTAAGAGTAACTCTCCATCACTGTAACTGGGTACTATATACAGTCAGAAAGTGCAATAACTAGGCACACATCTGACAGAGTACTGAGACATTCGACGTCCTGACACCTAGCTTCAACACATCTCCGGAGCGCTAACCGACAGCCTTCCAACTTGGAAGGTTCAAGGTTATAGAAAGACCAAAGAGGGGAACTTCCCGGGCTGGAGCCCGTACCGCTCAGTTTTGTACAAAACACCCGGGTGCGACACTTTGTCGAACACTTCAGCAATATCCACTGCCAGGACGCGCACAAGTCCTCCACTGTTGGCAACTCGGCTCCATTCGTGTTGAAGAGCTACAGTCCATTCACAAAAAGATGGCCCAAGCTCTGGCGAGCTCCTGTATTAGGCGATATTTCAAGATTTTACCGTACACAGTGAAGTGCTGTGAAATTTAAAATTTGAAAAAGGGTCCAAAAGGGGTACCTGAACTGGGGTTCGAACCATACAATGCACTGTTGCAGGCAGGGTCTGTAGCGATCTGACTCACTACTGTCATTATGTCATTTCTACATAAGCATGCGCAGGAAATAAAAAACATTCTCTTCGGTGACAACTTCTTCGTTGTCCGGTTGGCCAAAGTAGCCGTCGTCTAGGGCTCGACATAAAACCCTATACAGGTCCTCCCTCGTTATAACGAGTCCGGTTAGTACATAAACCCCGTTAGTAAATAGAAATCTGAAATCCCCTGGCGAAACGTGGTCTATACAGCTGTTTACAGGTCCGGTTACAACATAATCCGTTAGTACATAAAATCCGTTATAACGATCCTTTGCCCAGGTCCCTGGAGTGCCAAACCCTCAGTATAAGATAATATTGACCATGCATGACCAAGGCCAAAACACGTAGGATAAAGCAGAAAGAGAAAACGTATTATGTCTATGTATTCGTGAATATGGACGATCCTTTGCAATGTTTGCATCCAAGGAAGAGTTATATTGGAGATTTTAAATTATCTTATAACGAGTTGAAGCATCGATAATTTATGTTGTATCGAGGGTAGCCCGGGTAAGTACGAAGTAGTGCCTATTTCACCTTTAGCTGCAAGTCCTGCTACAAGATAAGTCTCGTTATAAGATAACTTTTTCGATGGCCCAGAGATTATCTACTAACGAGGGAGGACCTGTATACCCTATATTGGTGACCCCAGACGCGGAGTTTTGAGCATGCCATCCCCGAGCTCGGCCCGCCGCAGTTTCCTGCTCGCCTCAACACTCGGGATCGCGGCTGTTGACGTAAAACTTGAGCCTCACCACCACGCGACACTGGATCGGCCACCCTCCCCGGCCCACCTGGATGCCCCGCTATCCTGCCACGGCATTGTCCAGTCGTCCGTATTCGTCCATCTTCGTCCTGGCCTTAAGCTGGAAATTGGCCACCTCCACCATCCGTACCACCTCAACTGTGCACGAACGCAGGCACACGCTGACGCTGCGCACGCCTCCACCCGTCCCCGCCTCACTCCGCACGCCTCGCCCCAGTGCAGCGCTCCTGCTGGTTACCCGCCAAGCCTGCAACATGCAGCCGCCTCTGACATGATAATACTCCCCTGTCACTCCTACATTTCCTCGTTCCGCCTCTGACACGATAATACTCCTCTGTCATGCATACGCTTCCTCTTTTCTTTCTTTCTGCCTCTGACATACTCTCCACCTCTGTCACCTTAACACACCTCTGACACGTTAACCCGCCTCTGTCATACATCTCTCTCTTTCCTGCTTTTCTGGTTTTTGCTTCAGCATTTGTGCCACGTTGTTAACAAATTTCACACACGCAGCGCTCTTGCTTGTACATATTATGTATCATATTATTATATGTTTGCCTTTCCGCCTTGTACATGCTGCACTTCCTTTCTCTTCTCTTTCTTTTTTCTTGTTTATCGTGCTTCGCTCCTCCCGACCTCACCACTGGTGGGGGAGTACTGTAGCGACCTGACTCACTACTGTCATTACGTCATTTCTACATGCGCAGGAACTAAAAACATTCTCTTTGGTCTCAACTTCTTTGTTGTCCGGTTGGCCAAAGTAGCCGTCGTCTATAGGGCCTGATGTAAAATCCTATAGGTCAAACGGCCTGGATTTTGATGGGTTTTCCCAATTCAGTGCTCTTGGGGCAAAACCTGGCCGAAATCCTATTCTTGCTATGGCTTGCTTTTTGGAGAAATAGACTGCTGAAACATGATTGGAGAAAGGAAAAGGACATTATGGATACGAGTCATTCGACGTCCTGACACCTAGTTTCAACACATCTCCGTAGCGCTAACCGACAGCCTTCCTTTCTACATTTATTTATGGCTCAACATCCGAGTTTTAAACATAATTGGAAGAGGATTCCATAGGGGATTGCAGAAACATATTCTAAAAAAACTCAACGTTTGACCCATTTATGGCCAAAAGCTAGAAATCCATCTTTTTCTGAATGGACTGTAGGAGGAGGTCGGTTGCGCCAAGTCCAGAGCAGAAGCCAAATTGGTGAGCAGAGAGAATAGAGTTGCTGTCGAGAAAGTTTGTAGTGCTCCGGTTGATTATGGTTTCCATACATTTGAAGATAATGGAGAGAAGGGATATTGGATGGTAGTTTTTCACACAAGATCTTCAGCCCTTCTTGTAAACCGGGACAATGTTTGCCACCTTATAGCCAGATGGCTGGTGGCCTTGTCGGAAGCAGAGAGAGGACAGACGAGCAAGCGGGCGTGCACGCGAATCTGCACACATCTTAAGCACCCGACAGGGGACAGTGTCAGGGCCACTTGCTTTTGACGGGTTGATGGCTATTAGCACACGCCTCACAGTAGATTGGCGAAAGTGCACTGTTGTTATTCTGTGTAGTGAACGCTGTTTGACATCCAGAAAGGCGGTAGCAACATCACTGAAGTCAGTCTCTAGACTGCATTTTCAATGACATAAAAAAAAGTAAATTATCGTATCCGATCCCGAAGGGAACTCACGACGGCCGCTAACACCCGATAAACCCTAGCGGCAGATGCAGCGCCTAACGGTGGGGGTGAGTGGGTAAGTCTCACAACCACTGGCACAAGTGCCGAAAACGACCCCATTAGCTGCATCCATGTACCCCTTGTGCCTGGCCACAAGTTCCCAGTTGACTGTGGGTAGCAGTACGGCTGGAAAAACCGCTCCCAGGCAGGACTTGAACCAGGTACCTCTCGTATCTCAATCATTGTCTTTGACCAACCCACTGTGCCTGCCGTAGCTTCACATAATCTCGTCTTTGTCACGATTCAGTGTGTGCTCCTGTCCATCAGAGACAATAGGAACAGGCACAGTGCTATCGCGAACACTTCCACCTGCACGCTTAACCATGGACCACCACTCCTTGTTCTTCAGACTTAGTAACTCACACTCCCTGTGAATCCACACAGGCGGGTAGGATGCAGCCCTCACCGTACCCACACACTTCACGTGCAAATTAGCATGTGTGGACCCCCAAGTCCTAAAATATTCACTGGTTTGAAGGAAAGACACGAACTGGAAAAGTGTGAAGAAATAATTGACTGTCACCACCAGGACTCAAACCAGAGACTCTCGCTTGTAGCTAGCGATAGTCTAACCACTGCGCTATGGTGTAGTCGTCATCCCAGCAGAGACTGTTCAACATTCTATTCAGACTTCGTAACTCACACTTCCTGTGAATCCACACAGGCGGGTGAGACGCAGCTCTCACGTGCCCAAACACATCACGTACAAACTAGCACGCGGGGAGCCCCAAGTCATAAATTAACTGGTTTGAGGGAAACACACTTTAAAATAGGCATGAAAAATGAATTTTCCAAAAATTATGCCTGTGCCACCTTTTAGCTTGGCTTGGCTCATATGATGCTCTCGGCCTAGTGTTGTGTCTCAAAAAGATCATTGTTTATATAAAGTTTTTATGATATTTCAAGTGAAGTGTGACTGTGACAGCCTATAGGCCCATATTTGGTGAATGGATTATAGTTAGACTATGTGTGTACTTCGTACTGGTGGATAAACCAAAACCTAGGCTAACTGCCGCCAGGTCTGAGCAATTCAACTCACTGCTTTCACTTACGAGAGCAATTTGTACCATTGTAATAGTAAGGCATTCTACATTCACAATGTCCTGTCGAATTACAGAGGGCATTTTGCTGGCACGTGACCGATGAACAAGCAGCAAATTCTGAAATTAGAAAAAATCAATGTTGAATGCAGATCATAATAATTATTATGAAATGTTATTGCCAATATGGTGAAATTGATGTTTTATGAAAACGAATGCTAAGGCGCACCAGTCCACTACTGGTAATCTTAACCCTTTACGGATCTACCAAAAGAGAACCGATACTATAGCACTGGTGCATGTGACCCTCATTTTCAGGCTTTTGTGGCTAGGAGACAACACTTACCAAAAAAATTCCCGCATCTATATACTGAAAATTGTTGAAATTGGAAAAGACAACCATCCGTCATGCGTGCTGTTCAAAAACTGGAGTCTCTTGAGGCCGTGTTTGACAAGCATTCTGAGAGTAGCAACAATACCGGTCCAGGCTAGATATTCCAGAGGTTTTGCAGTGTAGTGTATTGAGAGAAAGAGCTCCGAGTGAACAATCCACGCTGATGATCCGTTTGGGTCTACACAATTTTGCTGTCAAACCGTTCCTATTTGAAACACCCTCCTCTACATGTGTTTGGGTGCCCCCTCCTCAGTTATTTAACGCAGTTGAAGACTCAAGAACCTGTCTGCATCATTTGCAACAAATAATATCATAATAAGAAGAGGTTTGTGCGACTTCGATGATAATTGCTTCTGTTCAGCACCTCCATGAGCGACACTGACTTGCGCTGCTATCTGGTGTTCACGTGGTGTCTGTCGCGCTTGAAACGGAGCGTCTCTGTAAGTTTGTTTCCCTGGTGATGTTTTTGCCTGGTGAGCACTATATAAGTGGTGCTCTTCAGGCATAACCTTCCTCAGCCTTCTCAAGCTCAACTGATGAGGGGTTAATGAGCAATGTGAGTATGTACATACGGAAGAGATGACAAGAGGTAGGATGTTTGCTTTGAAATCTTGTCTGGGGTATATTGTCGGAGGCTAAGTGGGGTGCTATTAAAGAAATGAAGTGAAGCATAGATGGGGAAGTCTCTTAGCTGGTTTGCGTGTTGTGGGTAACTCAAAGGTTCGGGGAACCTGAGCGTGCGAATGGGTTGTATTCGGGGTAGGTGAATTGCAAGAAGGCGTGGTGTTGCATATCTATGATGCAGGCTATGTGCATGAATGACATGGAAGAGGGTACGGCGGCTGCTGAATGATAGCCATTTGAGCCAGTGGAGCAGCGCGGAGTGGGTTCTGTGTTCAAATAGGGGAGATGCAAACAGAGGCGAGCGGCGCGCCGATTGATGCGCTCAAGCCGGTTATTGAGGGTTGCGGGGAGGGGTGAGAGGTCAGTGCAAGCATACTGAAGAATACTGTGAATGTAAATTAGATAGATGTAGGAGAGAGCAGAAGTGTAGTCGCAGGAGAAGGAACATCTTCCTCTTTAAGGGGACAGTGAGGTTGGTATCGTTGAGTCGGAGTGTGATTGATGGTGGTCTGGGAGGTGGCCGGTTGGTGTGGTGAAAGTGGATGACAGTGGTCTTATTTTCGTTGATGCAGAGCTGCCAATCCCTCAGCCACTGTGCGGCGGTTGTCACAGCTGACTGGAGGTGCTCTTCTGTGGCTAGACATTTCTCATGAGCGGCAATCATGGCAATGTCGTCGGCAAAATGGCTGCACTCAGTGTTGGCATTTATGCAGGCGGTTGGCAGATCGACTGTGTAGGCTGTGAACAAAAGCGGCCCCAAGACAGAACCTTGGGAGACCCCTGCAGGAATGTTCAGCCAGGTTGATTTGCTGCTCTCCACTGGCACACATTGTCGTCTGTTGGAGGCAATCCACTGGAAGAATTTGCCATCGAGTGCGAGGTGGGTCAATTTAGCAAGCAGTCCTTGGTGCACACCCGGTGAAATGCCTTAGATAGGTCGAAGAAGCAAGCAATACCTGTTTGCCCAGCATCTCTTTTCTCGGTGATCTGATGGATTAACCGAGATAGCTGCTGTGTGGTGCCATCGTTTGGCCGAAAACCTGATTGGCCGTTGTGGAGGTGAGGTTGGATGTGCTTCGAGATCCGGTCACCAACTATTCTCTCTTGCACTTTCGACGTCACGCTGAGCAGCAATATGGGTCGATAGTTGGAGGGCTTGGTTTAGCTGCCCTTCTTGTGGATCGGGTGACTGTTGCGTCGCTCCACTCTTGCGGGATAGTGCAACGATAGAAGGAGATGTTAAAAAGGATATCTAGGGACGGCGCAAGTGAACTGGCTGCCTCTTTCAGTAGTCGGGTTAGTATGTCATCACAACCCGGGGTCTTTGACGGGTCGAGGTTAGACAGTAGCTTTGAATCCTCTTGGGCTGTTGTTTCAAGTGTAGTGAGACCAGGTGTATTGGGTGTGGGGACATGAATGGAGAGGAATTCCTGCTGGCGCCCTGTAACTGACTGTCGGCTCTGCCAGTTGAAGAAAGCGTTCAGGGTGGTTGTTTCAGCTGGGGTTGAGAGAGTGTGGCCCTGGAAGAGCATGTCTGGCAGAGTAGGTCGTTGTGAGGACTGGAGGCCACGCATCAGTTTGTGTAGGTTTGGTGTGGAGTGGCTCGTCCCAGTGCCACTACTTACATACCGGTATGTAGACTTAGCGATTCGGAGAAGGTGAGGTATAGAATAACTTGTAGTTCCCTGGTTCCTTTTCTATACTACTTCCTCCGCTGCATCGAAATTGTCGCAGTTTGACTTTTTCTTATAAAACGGGGTATTTACTCACCAGCACTCGTACCAGAGGCAAGGAATCGGACAAAGGCGATAGTCATCAGTATAGGGTGACGGCAAAGTTCTATTTTCTGTTATTAGAAGCTGGAATTTTTGAACTAGACGCAATTTCTTCGCTGATGTCGCTGCGATGGTAATTTCGACTCGCCGAGATCAGTCAGGCGTTGCAGCCTGCACATTTCTCGTCCTTATGGCCATTCACTCAAGCCTCATCACTGTTTTACCTTAGCTGGGGTGAGAAAGACTTCGTGGAACAAGTGGTAGCGCTTGGAGAAACATCGAGGGGTCAGCAAAGTAAATGCCTGCAACAACGATAAAATTTGTCGCTCTGGCTGAGACACTCAGTACATGATTGTACCTGCAAGAGCTATGTAGACTCTACACGTAGTGCTAGTGATGCACGCGCAGGTGCCATACCATGGTATATGAGTGATGCTAAAAAAAGAGGGCGCGCTGGACGTGATAGTACACTTACCTGCATGAGCTCTGACCACACAGCTAAATTAAATGGGCATGCCCCGGCTAAAAAATGTTCTTTTCAAGATCGAGGTGATTCCGCCGACGGTAATCAACCGACCTCGCAACGATCGTGTGTTCTTACTAGGCTCAGTTGGTGGTGAAGTAGAAATCATCCAGAGGTTGTAGACGACAAGCATAGCAGCTCTTGTCCAGGTGGAGAAAGTCAAAGCAGGTGAGATGAGGCGCGACCAACTTTCAACCTTCCTTGAAATATTTCGGAACGATATTTTTGCGTCCATTGACATCAGCGACGACGAGGACTTCATCTCTGCATGAAAACTCTCAGTCCAACTGTCCTGGAAAGTAACTCTAGTCTTCAGACTATCATACTGTGTAATAAGTTTGGAATGGCTTAGCTTATGGAGTTGTCAGTAACAAGTGACAAGTCACTAGTCAAACTGCGATAATTTCGATGACGCGGAGGAAGTAAAAATATTCATAAAAAAGTAAAAAAAGGACCAAGGAACTGCAAGTTACACTATAATGTCCACTAACACCACCAGTTACTAAACAATCAGCTCATGCTATAACACTGCACGACAATGACCGACGGTACTGACATTCTACAACTAACCGGCTAACAGCTCTAGCTCATCTTTGATATAGCTTAGAACCTTCCAAGTTAGAAGGCTGTTGGAGTGCGCGTCCAATATGTGCTAGAGCTGTTAGCCAATTAGTCGTAGAACGTCAGTACCGTCGGTCAGTGTTTTGCAATGTTATCGCATGAGCTGATTGTTTAGTAATTGGTGGTGTTAGTGGACAGTATAGCGTAACTTGTAGTTCCTTGGTCTTTTTACTTTTTATAAATCAATCCTTGGCTCTCCATCTGAGTTAACGAGAGAGCTTGGAAGGTCAGGGCCGTACGCGATGCTCTTTTGCCTAGCTAGCTCATCATGCATGTTAACTATTGGAAATGTTTTTTTTCATTGATTGGCTACATCAAAATTTCTCTTTGCATTTTAGGGTAAGAGAACACTGTCTACCAACCTGATGACCTAGGCAAAAAAATCACAGGGATGCTATAAATTTTCCATTTCTCCTTTTTTTAAAGACATAAATTGGGATTCGAACCCGCACTGTCGCCCTACATGCATTCCCCGATACACTTCGCAATCATACTCATTCTTCCAAGTTGCTTCACGTTATGATCTTGCATTTGAAAGCCTTTTTTTGAATATTGTGGCCAGCTGTTTGTGGCCAGCTGTCTTTGATGGTACAGTACGGGACAGGTGCTAGATAGCACCTGACATGCCGATGGCACAAATAAACAAACAAACAAACCCGGAAGTAATCCTTTGAGGACCAAGGACGAGTTATCTCATCCTCAAAAAGTATGCTGTATTCCCGAGGACGAGGATACTCGTCCAGTTGCATTCCACAAAATAGTGCCTGACTCAAAGTACTCGTACGCTGTTGTAGATCGCGCGAATGACTTGGATACTTGCCTGCAGCATCTTCGAACTCGTGGGTGGCGATTCAAACAAAGCTGGGGGGTTCACGAGGTAGTTGGATTTATTTATTTGTTTCACCTTCCCGTGGCCAGAGAATATAGGCCAATATGGAGGGAGGGGCGATAGCCAGCCATGGCTATGTCACGCCCGTTCTTCGATCTCAAATAAAATTTCAAAGAGTGTCGTTGCTATTTTTTGAACTACTATCACATCATATCGATCTCTCTTTCGTGCTGTTGTCAGTGGTTTTAGATTCCGCGAATGACTTGACTACTTGGTTGCACAGGCTGCAGCATCTTAGATCGCGTGGGTGACGATTCATATGAAGCTCACAGGTCTGCGAGGTGCTAGGAGGTCACGCGCGTCCTTCGAACTCAAATAAAAATTTCAAAATTCCAAAAGTGTAGTTGAAAATGTTGAACGACTATCACATCTATCTCTCTTTTGTTGTGGATCGCGTGAATGACTTGCATGTAGCTTCTTCAAACGCGTGGGTACCGATTCGCGCAAAGGTCGCAGGTCTGCGAGGTGCTAGGAGGTCACGCGCGTGCCCCCTTTGAACAAATATAAAAATTCAAACTTGTTCAGTAGGTCCTATTTTTGAACTCAACCGTCGCGATCATGGCATGTCGTAATCTCTCATCGGTCTCCTTTCGGAGGCGTACGATACTATATTCATGGACAGCGACAGCGAGAACGAGTCATTGGACTCGAGCGGCGATTCTGAAGACGGAAGTGACTCAGATGTTTTTGAAATCGAAAGTGATGGTTCTGACGACGACGAAATTAAGAAAAAGGGAAATCATTAACCACACAGCGAAAAGGCTGCAGCAAATAATATTTTAAATTATAACTGAATCGGGTGCAAAATCAAGAAATCATAACAAGCAAAACAAACTAATAATAAATGGTAACTGAAGCCAAATATCATCAGCATAGCCGAACCGGGGAACATGACCCGTGCCACAATCAAGATATGACGCTTTGCTTCTTATTTCGGATGCTACATCAAGTTAGTCAATCTGATGGTAGTAGTCTTGGTCTCCATTTCCCAAAAATTCAAAAGCCCAGTTGCCAGGGCCATAACGTTGTGGAACTGGCCATTTACTAGTACCTTAATTGTAGCATTTTGCCCAGTGGCTGAATGGCATAACTCTATAGCGGTAAAAGGGTTAAGATTCAATGAAAACTGTATTGTGCTTATTACGCTAAATGTATATGTTGTGACCTACCGACACAGACAATGTTGTGTAACTGATCACGTGATGCATCTTCTGTTAGATTGTCTCCACTCAGAATTGACTTTACCAACCAATCAGGTGTCACTAGCCAAACACTATTGTTAATCTTGCCAGAGCTAACTGCGGATGAAATGCAGCCTGGATGGCTCGGGAGTGACAGTCCTGCCTTTGAACAACTAGTTATTGCCATGTCCAGGCTCGTCTTCAAGTGTGCGCTTGTATCTAAAATTAGAAGGCTTTCATTTCCCGCGCATTCGTATCTCTCTGAACATGCAAAAGAGGGCAGATTACACGAAAATCAATATTAACATCTTGGTTTACCAACCAAGCAATGTTTTTATAACTTCATCAGAGACCCACTCATTATTGTTACTGAAACCCGGTTTGCGGAAAAGATGAAGGGTATTGGTGAAAGAAAAACCAAGTCTGAAAAATTTATTAAATAATATTTAAAAAGGAATTGAAAACTTAGAGACCTGTGAATGCAGTTCCTTGGTCTTTTTCTGTAATGCAAATTAAAAACTTATATTTTCAAAGAAAAAAAAGGATGGGCCATGACCCAAGTCGTCACCGCCAAAAGCAACCAGCACTATTCTTTCCGTAGATGTTGGAATCTAGGAATGATGAAGCAGGTATGTTCCAGTGTTCCAATATGTTGGTTCCCATTTGGTTTTTAATTCCCGCTGGTTATGGAAAAATTAATTGGGTTTAATTAAAAAATTAATGCCATTTACAAAATTCTCTTCTCTTTCCTAAACGTAGCATACCACCATTTCTTCAAAGGGGAACTTGAGGTAGCTTGAGGAAGTGAAGTTCATACCAGGGTGTTGTGTAACTGTAGGTGACATTTGAGCCCCGGCCAGCGAAAACCAGCACTTGTGTACTTGATATCAATCATCAAAACGTGACGTCAAAGTTTGGGACGCGCAGTGAGCTGGCTTTTGAAGATTCTTTTCGATCGAGTGGGTGTCTTTGTTGTCAAAGGAGTTTCAAGTGTCTTCAAATGTCTCTGGTCAATTGATTTTAGCGCTAGGAGAGAGCTCGTCACACGGAGGTTGAGTTTAGACACAGCGATGGCGACAGGTGTCGCGACAAAGACTTAGGTCCAGAGTTGTCAGCGTGAGACTGCCTGTACGAAGCAGCGCTGAAAGTTAGTTCGCGATCGGAATTATTTCTTTGTTGTCGATCTCGCTGAGTTTGTCCAGCAGTGGCGAGTGTCATATGCATAGCAACGAAGAGCCCTCATAAAATCGACACTGGATACTGGTGGCGACGATAGTCAGTGCTGAAGAAATAGCGACTGCGAGGAGAAGCTGAATGTCGACCCGCTGAGCGATCCGTATTTCTATATCGACAACAATGATGTTGCAGACACTGATGGAGGGCTTCTCACGGCGCAAAACAGAGCGTAGTATTCTCAGTACTCTTCCTTGCCAGACGACACCAAGCTGGCTGCTGCCTGTGTTGAGAAAGGGGATCCCTAAAAACTCAAACCGGCTGAACGCTTTGGGGCAACATGTTCACGTGCTACAAAACGCCAGCATTCGCTCATATCATTGAAATACAATTATGCTGAAATCATGGTCTGAGTGAAAGTGTACAAGGGAGTGGATGTCAGTAGTATTGATCAGTACATCTATCAGTATGGCAAGCTTTGGGACAACGCCCAAACTGCCAGCGCAGAGGTCCCTGAACACAATTTGGAAGGCCAGCCACCAATCATCGTTTTGCACTCTGGTGTTGTAAAGAAGGTAGTGATGTATACGGAATATCGTCACTGTGACTTCTGAACTACTCATGCCTGCACAGGCTGCAGTACCAAGAGGGCAAGCCTGACTTGCATTCTATTTACTTACATGTACCTGTTCCACATCACAATCAGAAACTGTAGGATCAACTTGCATGGAGTCACTAGGCATGGATGCTGCGCCAACTGTACCGAATCTTGACCTCTCCGACTTCAAACTCTATTTTCCATGCTTTCGCTTATCAGATTGTCACCAAACTTGATAACTTGAATGATTAATAGTGTAGAAACAATTTCGAGGGAAAAAATAATTTTTGAAAAAATTACACATGTTCAGGTTTCTGCTGGCTGGGGCTCATTTATAATTTCTTTTTTCTTTCATATTATTATTAATTATTATCAGTCTAATCAATTCGTTCATCGTTGTCAGCGTGTAGCAAAGTACTGCTTACCTTGAGTCCAAAACACAATTAACGAGTTACGATAGTTCTTACTACGACGTTGCATGTTGTTTGTAGATTTACATCACGTACATGCAGCTTGGCAAGTTGTGTCACTATGCAATCCAATGCAATGCAATCTATTCCACTGCACGTATTTCTCGTAACACATCCATGCTTACTTCGTAGGTGTTTAGGTCCGGTCTTGCGTGATAGAGCTTTCTATATGATTGATTCTAAGAAACACCGACATTGACTGAGCTTCGAACTTTTTCTTCTTTGTCTGCCCGTGCATTCTGTTCTCAAACAAAGCCTTCGTTAAATGTGTTTATATTTTCGCGCTCTGCAGATTGGTTTGCCTCACGCTCAGCTTTGTTTCCTTTTCTTTGTCAAGTGCATTATTACAACGTATGACTTGTCTACGCACTTATCACGTGACCTTTTGACCGCACGCGCTATGCAGTATGCACGCTCTATGCTAGTGCCTTTGAGCAATCAAAGCGACCCGCTTTTCTTTTTTTCCACGTCGCAGTCGTTCATGATCGCCATCTTTACGTTTGATTTTGAAGCGCGGTTGTATGCTTATGCAGCTGCCTTTTATCATCTTTCGCTGATCACCTTTCAGATTTATCCTTATTTTTCTTTATGTATTCTCTCGCCCATTCTCTCACCCACGTTTGGAACGGTTGTCGGTTGTAGCATGCCAAGGGTTGGATGCAAGGTTGGTTAGGATTGTTCAGTAACAATTCAGTAACAAGGCCAAGAAGCACAGCCGGGGTGAGGCTGCCAAATCTCGTTGCTATCAGTTCAGCAAGAGAAAATATCAGGTGAGCGGTATAGCGGGGTGAAGAGAACAAGAGAGCATCATGGGAAGAAAAACATTATACGGGTGGATGTTCACAAATAATTTGTGCATTCGATGGTAAAGAGAACAGGCAATTATTTTCTCATGTTGGAATTTTTATATCAGCTTTGGCTTTTTTGTTCATGTTGATCATTTTTGGCTTCCTACAATATCTCCAGTGCACCACTTGGTTGCGTAAGAGTAGGCTGATGAATGTGTGATCCCAGCTCATTTGACACTGGGGTTGTGGCATTTTGTCCATTCAAGCTTCCACGTGCACTTGAACATCAATAAATTATTAGCTTTTTCCTTCTGTGGTCTCTCGTCGTGCTCAAGTAGTTGGTGCATCTTTGTTTGAAGGGTGGTTGTTTTTGCTGTGGACTTTTATTTTTCTTCATCAATAGCACGGGCATGATTGCCTTTTCGCCGTCTCATAGGTCCGGTTCTCACAGAAAGATGAAGGAAATTATATGAGGAAATGTATAGAAATAAAGACATGCAAGCGGTAAAAATATTTTTTAAATGTTCGTGGTTCCATTAGAACGATGTGTTCCGTTCACTTGTCTCTTCCTGTGTGCTGGACTTTTCGCCTTTTATACAATACATGGTCATGGGCAGTTGCAGCCCCTTGGGCAAAATATTTTGTTCCGACAGTTATGCTGTTGTCAGAGTTGTTCTTCTTTTGTGTATGTCACTTCCATTACACATGGTTTCTATGAGACTTGACCATTGCTGACATTTTCAGAATGCATGAATAGCTTGTCATTGTGTTGGTCTTGCTGAAGATCGTAACCAGTTGTTAACCAGAAGGAAAGAGCTTGACGATGAGCCAGACTTTTGTTTACATGCAATGTCTGTGGCTGCCGTTTTACTGAATGGTGGGTTGTATCATGTTAGATTGTGTATTTTGCTTCTGTCCATCATCCTGTCTCCTCCTCGTCCAAATAGTCAACTTGTTACATGGATACACTGTCTATAATAATGATGATACAGATTCCAAAAAGCTGAAAGCTGAATGCGTTCTCACACTTGATGTAACAAAAGGCTCCTGCTGATCATCTCAGACACTTATTTGACAAGGGCGGCACACGAGGTCAGAGTTGGTAGTGAATTAACTCTCTCCCTCTCTATTTTCACTGTAATCGTATCGGGATATTCTTTCACAGTTCCAGCATATATCCTTTTGTGCAGTGCCTGCTCCACCTTGACGCAGCGCCGTTTAGTGGAGTGCCAGAAATGCTCCCCAACTGTTCTTCCCTTCCCAAGATTTCCCTTTTTTGGCACTACACCTCCATAGTGATAAAAAGATAAAGGAGCTATGGGGGGGGGGGGGGCAACTTCGCGTGGGAGCAGCCGCCCCATCATGTAACATTCAAATTACATTTCACTAGGATATTGATGCAGAAAGTTCCGGTTTTCGACATTCTATCACAAATACCGTACCTGAATTCATTGTGGAATAAACAAGGGGATGACACCTATCTGTAATATTATTATTATTTTGCTTGTTCGCGTTGGCATCAACCTGCATAAAGCAGGTATATAGCCTTCGCTTAAGCTGCCATAAAAAAGAAAGCTCATCCTAAGCGAGAGGGCTAGAGGAAAAGATAACGATAACGAGATACAGAATACAAAGAAATACAATGAGTTAAACATACGTATACAGTTAAAAACAAAACAGAGCAGAGCCGAAGTTACTAATCGGAGTGACAAATGCGTTGGTTCCGATTGATCCATCAATCGACAAAGGGACTAATCCGTTAATGTTGCAAAGTAGAAAACGATTGCAGTTTCAGATGTCCAGGCCAGGGCCAGCATATTGCCGATTCTGGATAGGTCTCTGCAGCATTTGATGTGGTAATTATTATCATAATTAGTGATAAAATTGTTAGAGTATCTAGAGTATCTAGTATCTAGAGTATCTAGTATGTAGAGTATCTAGTGTACTTGTATCTGATATTATCAGCATGTGAAATTGTTTTACATGGCGGTATATCCATAGTACTATGATTAGTGTTGAAACGAGCGTATCTATAACAAACGAGCGATCAGTTCCACTAACGAGCAAGCTATCGAGCGAGCTAACGAGTTTCATTGATGTGGCAAATATGATTTTTTGAATAATTTTTTTTCTAAGTTCGATTTTTTTCAGCTGGTTCAAATTATCACCGCCGGCATTTGGGGTTGCTGCTGCTTCACTTCGGACTGCTGTTTGGTGTCGAGGTGTCTTTTCAGCGCCGTCGTCGAGTAGCCTTTGTAAGAATAGACCGTTTTGCAAAGATTGCAAGTAGTCCTGGTCTTCGCTGCATCGCGGGAGAAAACTTCCAAACGACTGAGCGTAACTATTTTACTTTCACTCGAATGGAGAGGTGACCGAAGCATATCCTGCGACAGGTCAGCAGATGCGGAACAAGACATTAGTAGAGTCCACCAAAGCTGCAACGACAACTGAAACAACTCAAGTGTAGTGCAGGCATACAGTCACTGTAACTGCGAGTGATTTTCACTTTGCGCGGGACTGGACTCTCGATCGACCAGGGAGTCGTAAAATATTTTACGACTCCCCGGTCGACATGTACTGCCATGTGTACGGAGTACGGTGTACGGTGTTCGTTAGTGCAAACGAGCTGGCCGCACAAACGAGCCGAGTTTCTGGCGAGCGAGCTAACGAGTATCCGGTGAGATCGTTTCAACACTAACTATGATCTCAAGCACAGCTGAAGCATCACCACAATTACAGTTGAGGCATGTCGTCAATTGCTCTGTGATTCAGAGCCGGATCACAATATTTTTCCATTCAGCTTCGGACTGCATCGCAACCTTGTCATTCCTTCAGCTAACCCTTTTGCTGCTAAGGACGTATATTTACGTCCTTGAGAAAGGCAACCACCATCACCCTCCTTGGTGTGAAAGTGGACGCCAAGTTGACCTTTAGCGATCACCAACGCTCCATAGCTACCCGTGCACGCTACCAGCTTGGGGTCCTAACCAGAGCCGCCCACATCTTCACCACGGGCGGCCGGACGACTGTATATAAGGCGTTCGTACGATCAACCATATGGAGCACTCGCCTCCTATGTGGATGAGAGCTGCGCAGAGTCACCTCCAGCGTCTGCAAAACGTTCAGTGCCGCGCATTTCAGGTTATTGGCCCTGGTGCACACCTACCCAGCTTGGCTGTCCGCTGTACTGTTGCCTGCCTGTACAAGCTGCACTACTTTCCTGGTCATTTGTAGGTGCTCTCTGTGTTGCCAGCTCGCCGTATCCCCTCTACCAGCCCCAGAACTCGCAGCAAACATGGTAGCACCAGTGGCCATGACCAACAGCTCCAACACCAGTTGCCTTCATCATCCCCCTGGCACTAAAGGGCTCGTTCCCACACTGCAGCATCAGCGATTGGAACTCCCTCCCTGCCGCTCTTCTGCCCTAGCCTCCACACAGCAAGAGAACGCAATCATTAAAAATGTTTAGCGCCATCTTCGCAGCACAATCTGGCTCTGGGGAGTCGATTCGCTATGAATAGTATGATGCCAATTTGATGACAATTTTTTCCACACACTCGCTGATGTTAAGCCTTGGGATTTTCATTTTTCTGACTTGTACAGCTCTATCTTCTTTTTTTCTTCTTCTTTTTGTGCGTGTTTTTGGCCGTGACACATAGACATTAGGTTGGCAGAGCCATCAGTGCCCCACCATCACTGCTGCGTCTCGGTGCAGTGCGTGTGCATTAGTTGCCACGTTTGTCTTAGTCTCCGTACCATTGTCTGTCCTTATTCTTGGAGCTGGTAATGTGAACATAGTAAAAAAGTAAATATAACATATAGTGTTGAAGAGAAAACTCTTAGCCACCGACTGCAACAATCATCAAAGCCACACGAGAAAGGCCCGCGGAGTTATGGCGCTCGACGGCTACACAGCTTCACACGGCCAGACCAATAATTATTATTTTTGGGCGATGCGTGGGTGCTCGGTTTTCTTTTTTTCTGAATTTTTGCCACTTGGTGCCATGGCAACCGCCAATTAAATCGCATATCATTATGAGCATATGCAAGCCTCACTAACATGGCGAGCAACCCCAGAGATGAGGGCAATACCGGTCATGCATCCATTGTGCACAACTTATGCATATTATGCACAGCTTACAAAGGAAAAATATAACCCAGGAACCCTTATGCAAGCGGTTAACTACTTATTGATTTTGAACGGTTACATAGCCGGTTAAACTAGGTAACAGCTCCACCCCTAATATAAGTTCACCTTTGAAACTAACATCCACTCCAACACCATCGCAAGTTAAAGAGTTCTATTCAGCACTCAATCTGCGGACAGAACTGTTTCATCCTTTTGTATACTCATCAGCACAGCACAGAGAAAATGAGGCCCAGGCTGTTTTACCGTATTCAGTATAAAAACCTATATAAACTTGTATAAAAGAAGTATTTTTTAGAGAAAACTTGGAAAGCCTTGAAAAACGGGTTCTCTCCCAAAAATTGATCTATACTTCAAAAGGAAATTTTGGCCGGAATACGACAGATCCAAGTGTTTTTCCCTTCCATGACAAAATTATTCAACTGCTTGCTAGTTTAAGGATGCTCTTTTCTACACACTTACGTGAACAAAGGCCATTTGACCAATTAGAATTTTTGTTGCAACATACAAAGGACCCATTGGTGTTGTAACATGTATCCTGTTCATTGCAAAAACTACCATTTGATATAGCGCATTCATCTATATCTGTAAATCAAAAGAGAGAAATTGTAATAACAATACCGTGTGGTTATACGCCATTGTTACACAGCTCAGCATAATGTGGTAGCGAAAGTGCAGTCTGGCGGCGGAATCTCATATCTTTTTGTCATAGTCCCACCATTATTCACACCTTGTTTGAGTGTGAGTGTGGTTGCGAGCATTTTGTTACTTCTGCCCGTACAAGAGGCTGGTTTCAAAAAAAGAAGAAAAAAAGGTGTGGGTGTGAGTGCAGTGACATTATATATTAGAAATATTGCAACAATAAATGTACTTTCACATTATGGGTATTTGGTATAACCCCACACCAGTCATTGTTGAATATTCGATAATAGCGTGGATTTCCCCAAAATATATTTCTATTTTTGTTATCCTCTCCCATGCCGTTGTACATAAGCGACTTGCCGCGGATATGTCAATACTACAGCTACTACTATATTGGTATCACGAATGTGAATGTAGACAGTTTCTAGAACTTTCAACTGCTTGAAACTACTTGCAGAACGAATAACACTGAACCAAGAATCATCATATTTCTCACAACACACTGGGTTAGACAACAAATGCAATTTAATTGCCAAAGTAAAAAAAAACAACCCAGCACGCAGAACAAACCTTAATGTAAATGAAGACGAACACCGTGTCTGAATGGACTAGGATGGAGAGCCAAGGATAAATTTATCTTCTAGTTTCTTGGCCCTTTTTTAATTTTTTACTATAAACACTGTGTTACATCTTTATTATCAGCAATTACCGGTACTCCGCACGCAGACAAAGTCAACACGCCAAAGCTGAGAAGGAGCAAACGGCTGGCAGCAGCTCGGTTTGCAAGAGATGACGGCGAAGATGCATGAAACTCTCCGGATCTGGATGATGCCAGCAGAATAGTTGACGTCTGTCAGGTGCTTGGCAATGGCAAAGGAAGACCGTTCAGAAAGAGAATGCGACGGCAGCAGGAGGAATATGGAAGCGAAGATGTGACGACAACGAACAGACTCATGACAAACTAACTCATCCTTTGCGTCCCGGGTTTCGGCACCATGTTGTTACGGAATCTCAGCCATTCCGTTCCCCGGGACGCAGGACACAAGGGACAAGACTTGTTTGTAACATTATATATTTTGACATTACGGAAAAGCAAACTGCTCTGACAGAGACGAACAAGAAGACTGACAAAAGGACTCTCGACTACAAAATCGCGCATGCTCATATCACACATGCTAGACGATACAATTTGGGGAATGCCATCACACAGGAAAACAACACATCATTTCACAACAAAGTAAAGAAATACGCGGCAAGGCAACGGCCTGATAGCTCGTTCCAACAGGTGTACGTGTTAAAAGTCTGCTGAGGAGCTTCTGCGGGTACTTGTATCCGTTCTTCACAAATACGAGCATAGAAAATTAAGTTCCTGCCGTTTAACAAGGTTACGAACTAAGTTAGACTTGTACTGGGAAGTGCAAAACGAGTCAAACATCATGTATTGCGCGGTGAAACGGGTTTAGGGTATACCGTAGTTAATACACCAGTCTGGGTCTTTTCGACTAACACATCCAGAAAAGATAGCTTATTCGACTCTTCATGTTCACACGTAAATCTTAGTGCAGGATGGATTGCATTCAGTTTCTTCAGAAAGTCATCAGGGTCTAATTTCTGACTTTTAGTAAAAAATACTTCCTCCGCGTCATCGAAATTGTCGCAGTTTGACTAGTGACTTGTCACTTGTTACTGACAACTCCATAAGCTAAGCCATTCAAAACTTATTACACAGTATGATAGTCTGAAGACTAGAGTAACGTTCCAGGGCAGTTGGACTGAGAGTTTTCATGCAGAGATGAAGTCCTCGTCGTCGCTGATGTCAATGGACGCAAAAATATCGTTCCGAAATATTTCAAGGAAGGCTGAAAGTTGGTCGCGCCTCATCTCAAACGCTTTGACTTTCTACACAGGACAAGAGCTGCTATGCTTGTCGTCTGCTAGCTCTGGATGATTTCTACTTCACCACCAACGAAGCCTAGTAAGAATACACGATCGTTGCGAGGTCGGTTGATTACCGTCGCCGGAATCACCTCGATCTTGAAATGAACTTTTTTTAGCCGTGGCATGCCCATTTATTTTAGCTGTTTGGTCACAGCTCAGGTAAGTGTACTATCGCGTCCAGCGGGCCCTGTTTTTCAGCATCACTGGTATACCATGGTACGGCACCTGCGCGTGCATCACTAGCTCTACGTGTAGAGTCTACACGGCTCTTGCAGGTACAATCATGTACTGAGTGTCTCAGCCAGAGCGACAAATTATATCGCTGTTGCAGGCATTTAGTTTGCTGACCCCTCGATGTTTCTCCAAGCGCTGCCACTTGTTCCACGAAGTCATTCTCACCCCAGCTAAGGTAAAACAGTGATGAGGCTTGAGTGAATGGCCATAAGCACGAGAAATGTGCAGGCTGCAACGCCTGACTGATCTCCGCGAGTCGAAATTACCATCGCAGCGACATCAGCGAAGAAATTGCGTCTAGTTCAAAAATTCCAGCTTCCAATAACAGAAAATAGAACTTTACCGTCACCCTATACTGATGACTATCGCCTATATCCCATTCCCTGCCTCTGGTACGAGTGCTGGTGAGTAAATACCCCGTTTTACATCAAAAGTCAAACTGCGACAATTTCGATGACGCGGAGGAAGTAAATTTATTAAAACTTACTGACTGTATGGTTTCCTTGTTTTATGTCACTCGCATCGGTACTTTTCGGACTGCACTTGTATCAAACATGTGACACAAACATCACAGTCGCACGGTGTCAGCTTGAGTTGGTCTTGGAGTCTTCAGGGTCCAGCAACGCCGAGTTGGAGAAAGAAAGCAATGAATGTACATGAACACAAGACACATGGCAAAGCGTTGCAGCAGGCAGATCATTCTGATCACGTCCTTGCACCCATAAACTCGAACTCGAAGGTAGTCCAAGGACTTTCTGACACTGCGGGAGCCGCGTGGCTCGCGTCCGGCCGTCAGTACAGTCTTCAAAATGTTCCTTGGCAGCCATCCCTTCTCCGATTTCGATGTTCGAGGGCTCATTTTCTTTATTAAAATGTTCTCCGTAGATTCACCAAATCATTCTTCTCCTCAACGACATAGATTTACTGTCAGAATACTGGAAATCAGAGCGACAACGCTCAGAAAAAACCTACACACGGATTTCCCTCTACTGTACAAGCCATTATTCTAACGAGGCGCATATATAACGATTTCCCAAAATCGACTGGTTTACGTGTACCAAAGATAACGATTCTCACTTATTCTCAACGCTCAATAGGACAGTATATGTATCGATTTCTGTATAACAATTTCTATTTTAACGACAGATTTCTCCTCGTTAACTCGTGAGAGTTAGCACTTCGTTATAAATATGACTTTTACAGTACTTGACCGATTTCACAATTTCTTTCCATAGATGTCCGCATACTTGGCCGTCAAAGCAGCCCTGCAATTTTCAACGCCGTAGATAAAACGGCTGCTGCCAAGGAACCCTTTAAAAATCGCCCAAATATTGCAATATTTCGAATTTTCTGTAATTCTGATTGGCTGCACGTCCCTGACACGCACGTGCTGCGTGCGTGATGTATCAAAAATGGCTGCGATGTCTGAGTACATGTACACATATGCTACCCCTGCAGTTTTAACCCTTTCCATGCCGGGGCCCCTTTTCTCCAATCGGCCGGCTGTCCAGTGCACTGACTCTCTTGGTATAGTTTGCGCGCACAGCTCTGATTGGAATTTATTCTTATTTCACTCCACAATGATGGATTTTCATCATCCTGGGCTCGTTGGAAAGATCAGGACCAAGCGAATCCATCATGGTAGATCTCAGCAACATAGACACACCAGGGCCACTTCCATCTCCTCTTCCGCCCACTCCACCGTGCCTCGGAACGGCACAACAACTCAATCTCACGTTCTTGTTCGGCATCTTGCCCAAATAATAATTCAACCGATTTTCACGATTCGAACTGCGCTGCAAAGCTGAGATCCAAGCGCTTCATTTGATTTCCATCACGCATGCGTCATGGCAAAGGGAAATCCCCTAGCACGCTCCAAAAAACTGCGAAATCATGAACAAAAAAAGAGTCAAACATAAGTAGTCAAAATTAATATAATTATTGCGTATTTGACTAAGCAGTGAAATACACGATGTATTTGACCGCTTATGTATCAGGGAAATTAGTGAGGTCAAATACTAAGAAGGCGATAATACAAAAAATCTATGTGGAGATAAAAGTTTAATAATAGCTATGAAAAGTATGAATACCGCAGACATCACCACGCAACATGACAATTTGTTCAAGGTTTGGTTTGTGTGTGTCTACCACCGACACAACCAGAGCAAGTCGAACACACGGTGCAGAGGAAGAGTGGTGGATCACTTAGCCAACCGAATGTGCCTTCTCCACCGCTGCCAATGCCGCCACCGGAGCCACCACCAGTGCCGTTGGTGGCTAGGGTTGGGGAGGAGTCGGCAACAACCACAGTACCGCCAATCACAGAAATTGATCCCATTTCTTTGACACAGTATCCGGCTGTGCGGACACCGCAGCACCCTCCAGCGCTTGATCCGTGGGTCCAGCGACCACGGAGGTCGACCGCCAATTATTCAACCGAAATATATGCTAGGAATGGCCAAGGCCCAAACGGAGCATCGAAGGAGACCGGAAGCCGAGGGCAAAACGGAACACAATCTCGGGACGTAGATGATGTAAGGACAGTGGCACGGAACAGACGTAGGAAGGAGAACATGGATGGTATCAGACGACTGACTGGTGGTGAATATGAGTTGGGTGATGATGCGGCGGATGACGAGGATACAGATGACGACGAGGCGGATGACGGCGAGGATACAGATGACGACGAGGCGGGTGATGACCAGGCGGCGGATGACGACGAGGCGGATGACGATGAGACGGCTGGTGGTGATGGTGATAAAACGGACGAGGAAGAGTCAGGTGGCAGGGAAGGTGATGGAGCTGATGAGGGTGAAATTCGTAAGAAGTCAGCTGTGTACTTGCTTTTGTTATCTCGTCCCGATTGTTTGAGTGTTTATGATGATTCCCACTTCTCTGTACTGTGTCGTGCCCGTTACGTCCAGCAGTTGAAGGTCCTTGAAGCTGCTTGTATTCGTACGCATAAGCCCGATTTGTGTAAGCAAAAAGAACATGTTTTAGCACTTAGGTTATTTTCGTGAGTTTGCACCCCGTGTTCATGAGTTGTTTCTGCACTGTTCATGCCCGGTTGTCACACTTACTCTTTATTTTAGTTCTCACTTTTTGTAATACTTACCACAAGTTACCCGTCATGTGTCACACTTCTTTGGATTTTTAACCTTTGTTTTTTCCCTTGATCTCTTTAGTTCCGTATTTGCACTGATGATCGGAGCGTGAAAATCGCACAAAACCAAACCTTGAACAAATTGTCATGTTGTGTGGTGATGTCTGCGGCATTCATACTTTTCATAGCTATTATAAGGCGATAATAGATACATATTATTGGAACACTACACATGGCAGAACAACAGAGACCAAAAATCCTTCTCGTGTTTCAAAAACACTCATCAGACTGCGACAGACGATAAACTATAATAATGCTAGTCGCTAGCTGCTAGCATGAGGGATATAGACAAAGGTTCTGTTGAGCACTTTCCCCTGAGCTGCATACAATGGACCGACCAAAACGGATGGACATCGACTACTCGCTCAAGAACGTACCTATAACTAGCGAACAGCATTATTATGGTTTATCGTGTGATGAGTGTTTTTTGAAACACGAAACTCGGAGTCACGAGAAGGATTTTTGGTCTCTGTTGTTCTGCCCTGTGTGATAAGGTCTGCCCCTTTTTGAGGTGTTGAGCACTGTTTGCAGCAAAGTCTACAGACACTTTGTCCATTATTGGAACACGAAACTTATTATAGTGTTACCATAAGGATGAACAAGAAACGGGGTGACACTTCCATGGAAAGTTCATTGTGTGAGTGCACATTTCCTGGAGTTATCTTTTGAAACCAAGACTTTCCTACTTGCTGAATGACACTACATCTAAATCCGAATGGGAAAACATTTTCGAGTATAATACACGACCACAAATATAGAATCACATTGGACTAACCTTCGCAAACGGCAGTGAACTCCCAAGCTCCAGTTGTCTGGTTGCATTTGGGAGTATTGGCATCATGCACTGGTCTATAGCCCTGGGAGCAAGTCACATTTCCGGTGTCTGAAATAGACTCATAGCCCGTTGCATGTTTGTCCTTCCAGGAGCACGCTGATGCATTAAACAGAAATTCAGAATTGGCATCAATAGATATGAGGAGGACCAATGATGCTTGAGTTGTCACGGTGTACCATACTATAGAGCTTTGTACTATGTTGCTTGTCTTGTCCATTCTAACTGCCTTATACAGGCCAGCCACCAACTTAAGAGACAGTGTCTGTAAAACCGAACAAATAACACCCGACATGGGCACATTTCCGATATCGCGAGGTGTGTGCAATAAAGAGCTAGACGCGCAACCACATGTACAACAAGTCCGTCAAGACTAACGCCAGAGTTGTCTTCATCAAGTTGATCCGAAAGAACTTCGCGCCCGCATCCCCACTGGCAATTTTTTTAACAAACATACCATAAAGATCAGCTATAGCTGCCTCCCGCATGTCGTCGCCTTTATCAAGGGCCACAACAGAAGCAGGCTAAACCCAACCCAGCAGGCAAGCACTGCAACTGATGGAAAAAAGAAGAATGCCCCATGCAGGCCGCCTCGTGCCAGGCAGCTTGCACCGTATACGAAGCCGCAGAGGGCACCGAAAACAAAGAATATAGTGGTCTCTCAGAGACACCATTCAAGGTACGACAACCACAAGCTGTCCATGCACCATGTGAAATATCAACAAAGCAGGGAGCTTTTGAGCCACTCATGGTAACTGCAAAACGAAGGAACAGAACACAGCATCGTGAGGAAGAGGGCCAGCTCATACAGCCCAGCCTCCAAGCGCTGCAACTTGTGCCTGGCCGAGAAGCTGGACATTATCACTGCGGATAAAAGCACCCTCCTGAATTCGCGGTGAGAATTCGTCGCGAAGCGCAGGCACAACAGCAAGTACATGCTAGCCAAGTATACGGGCGTTACATAGACTCTCTGTTAAGTCCCACGCGGAAAGCACCTCCAGAATCTTACAATCTTATCACTGCCCCCTTTTCCGAATCACTTCTCTAATTCAGACCTTCCAGCAACCGATGCGTTGACTCGATCGACATCTAGTCACAGCGGCTCACACAATCATTCTTGAAGGCTGTATATGAATGCAATGTGCAACTTCCTCAAAAGAGTGCCATAGTGTGCCTATATAGCGATCAGCATGGCGATAATGGTGTCAGCAAGCTGACAAGAGACACAAGCGAAATACATGAGAATCCGGAAGAAGTTTCAGTGGCAAGGACCAGCGCCTGGAAAATGCTACAACAACGCGCGCCCAGATTTGCCCGGTAAGCCTTGGCAGGAGATTGTTATTGATACTCTTGAACTTGGTTCTGACCGCAGTGGGCGTTTTCATTGTGTTCTTGTGATTGTTGATGTGTTTACTAAATGGGTCGAGGTTGTTCCCCTACGTGCGCATGATGATCAGTCAGTTGCTGAAGCTGTGACCGATGTTTGTTTGAAGTGGGGCTCCCCAGAAGTTGTTCGTATGGACAATGGTACTGAATTTGTGAATGGCATTGTCGAGTCATTGTTTCGTGTGTTTGGCACGAAGGTGCGTACTGGTGCAGTTAGGCATCCCCAGTCTCAGGGTTCTGCTGAGCGATTTAATCGCACTTTGTTGACCCTCATTCGCAAGATGCTCGACTCCTCGAGTGATTGGAAGTCTGAGTTGCCTGTGCTGTTGCACTACTACCGTACGCGACTCCATGCCGCGATTGGTGTGTCCCCAATGGAAGCTATGTGTGGATGGCTTCCACGTCAGTTAATTGTTGACGAGTCTGCTGTTGGTTCTAGCCTTAGTGTTTGGGTGGACAGCCTTGCTGGTCGGTCTGCTCGTATTCGTGACTTTGTCGAATGCTGAGTTGTCGTCTCATGATTTTGTTGAGGGCAGCGCTTCCAATCCATATGCTGTCGGTGATGCTGTTTTGCTCCGTCACCCCGCTCGTTCGCAGAAGCGCTTGCCACCGTTCGAAGCTGGGTGGAAGGTCACCGAGATCCTTGGTCCTGGTTCCGTGCGTGTGTGTCGTTCTGTGGATGGTTTTGATCAACAGAAGTCTGTTAACATTCAGTTGATTAAACCTGCTGCTGAATCTGTGTTGTCCTGTGAGTCTGGATCTGTGCCTGCATCGCCCGTGCAGTGTGATCTCGATGTTGAGCCGTTGGCTGTCGCCGATCGTAGTCTGCGTAACCGTCGTCATATCCAACGCCCGAGTCGCTACATCGATTGACACTGTGTTACCTGGGGGACTGGTGTAAATATAGAGATAACACTGTGGTAAATCGACTGCTTGTATTGTTACAAAAGTTCTGACGATATTAGTTATTTGATTGTATTCTTACTTTGTAGCTGCGTCCAGGCTCGTTGGAATTCTCATCACGGACTCCATTCTAGTTTCGAAGAGATATATATTCTTGTGCAATTGTTCTCAAACAAATTCCTCGTCTTGTGCATTTGTTCTCAAACAAATTCTTCGTAGTATTTGCAGTACGTAGTCTCGCGCTCTTTGATTTGTTTGACTCGCGCGTGACTTTCCTTTCTTTTCTTTTTGTCATGTATGACGTATCGGTATGACGTGAGTGTGTACGCACTCTGTTTATGACCACGTGACTGCATGCTCACGTGGAACTACTGTCAGTAGGCTAGTGCATTTTAGCGACTGCAGCGATCCGATCTTCTTGCTTCAGCGCTGTTTCTTCTTCTTCACTTATGTCTTTTCTTTGGTCGCTGCACTAGTTTGTGATTACCATGATTACGCGTCAATGGACGACATGGTCGCCATTTTGTGCATGTCCTTTTTTCTTGATGGATCTTGGATCTCGTGGAAAAAGAACAGTTTTCTTTTCTCCCAACTTTACCACTATTTCAATATTTCAACTCTCTTGATTCCTTGTTGATAGTTGTGGCTCAGTGCATGTGCGAGTGTGCTGGAGTGCTAGCTGGAAGAGATAGAGAGCATAGTGGTGGAGTAACAGGTCTGACTCTCTCCCCGTCGTGATCCTCTGACGCAGGATGTGGATGAACCGATCACACCAAGCTTGCACTCTTCCACCCCTTGTTCCATGTGGAGTGCCATGAAGGATCCACTGGGTCGCCCACCGATCCGGTTGCGAAAGTCATTACGACCTTCCTCTTCAACTCACCGGGTAACTCTCGCGGCTTGCGGAGCTCCGTGGGTGGCCACTTCTCCGGCGACTTCATCAGGAATTGGGGTCCCTGCCACCACGCGTCGTCTACGGCCACGTCACAAGCCTACATGCCGCGGGTGTTCTTGTCAGCTCGGTTGATCTTGACCGGAAAATGCCTCCACTGGCGTCCATCAGTAGCTGTCTGAATTTCACCGATTTTGTTGGCCACATGCACTTTGAAGTCCCTGGAGTGCGATTTGATCCGGTAGAGAACGTTCTGTAAGTCAGTGCAGAAGACGTGATCTTTGAGCGGAATGCCGAGTTCTTCTCCAACTACAGTACCCACACGCACTCCGAGGGCAGTACCATGAAGATCCGGTTTGGGGATGGTAAAAACCTTTTTGATGGGTGCTGCGCGTGCTTTGGCGACTGCAAAACTGAAGGTCACCCCAACGTGTCCCTCCGGGTGCTCAACTATGACAAAGCTGGCTGCACCAATGGCATGGTCAGATGCATCTGTGAACGAATGCAAAGTGAGCTTTGCCTCGGAAGCACGGCGTGCGCTGTCTTTGAAGCACCAATTGCCTTTGGTTTTGCCTAGCTTCGGTAACTCTGGAAACCAACGGATGAACCTCTACTCTTTCTTCTTGGGTAGTTGATCATCCCTACTCACCTGAAAAGCAGGCAAAGATCCCGGAACAAGTTCCTGTTGGGAATGATAATTGGCGATGTCTATCCGCTAAGGTTGAGTATACTGGCCATCTTAGCCAGAACCGTCTGCTTGGTCTGAAAAAAGTTGTTCCGGGGGATGATAGAAGAAGGTGAAGGTGTCATCCTTGACACTGCCAAAGACTCCCAGAGACTCCTAGCGTTTCCACAGCTCCAGATGTCAACCCCATTTTGTCTGGTTCGAGTGCCACCATCGCGTCTAGTGCTCGATCCTCTTACGGAATCGACTCGAGAACTGCATTGCTGTTACTCCGCCGTTTCAGGTGAAGAGATCCGCCGTCCAGCCATACCTGCACCCCTTGCCGTACTCGAGTGGCTTCTTGTTCGTCTGGTGAACTTCCAAGCAGGTGGACCATATCAGGTGGCGGGAAATTCTGCGTCTCGGTGTGACTAACACATTGCCTTTCGGTTCGTGTCAATGGCTGTTGTGATGTCCGTTCGAGGTTCTGCATGTCGGAGAACTCTTTGCAACAATTCTGCCCATCTACTCTATGCACCCAAACTCCTTTCTCCACCAATTTTCTATGCTCCTCTTGTGCATTTGCCAACTTAAAGCATAGACTTCCTTTCTTTCTGTTTCAGCTGCCTCTAGTTCCTCTCGGGTGTGTTCTCTGGCAAGGTTTGTTTGCTCGAGCTGACGACGCAGTTCCTCGTTTTCACCATGTAACCTATGAGCGTCCTCCCTGGCCCTGCCCATCAGTTCCAGCTCACTACTGTGTGTCCCTGAACCGTTGCCATCTCCGGGCTCCATATCGCTGTGCGTCTGCGTCCCTCTGCAGCCACTCTACTTCAAAGTGTAAAGACCCCAGCCGTGTTTGGTAGGCCAGCTCCCGCACATGGTACTCACGTCGCTCATCAGCCAAGCTGGGAGTCTTTGATCCTTGATGGTATCATGAAATTGACAACCTTCTTGTTGTGTGTATATAAATTTTGTTCGCCTACCTCTCTATTTAAATATATACCAAAAGCTGTTCACCCGTTTTCATCAGTAGTTACATAGGCATGAGCAATAACGAAAACAAAGCCAGAATTTATACGGGGGGGGGGGGGGGGGGGGTAGAGAATAAGCAAGAATATTCCTTCGCGCCTCGATTCTCGGAAAGGATCAAGCAGCACATCCCGGACAAGCTGACAAGCTTTTGTCTTTGTTCATGTGTGCACGGTGTAAGTATGTGACGTGGTGTGTGTTGTTGGATGGGTGCGTTCAGGTGCTGAACAGGTCAATATAAGCAAGAGTACATGAAAACCAGAGTGTGCAGCTTGGGGTTTTCTGCTATGGGTGTCTGTCGCGGCGGAATTCCGTGATTACATCATTTTTGGCGCAGATCTGAGGCGCTAAATGGTGTAGTGCGTACAACTGAGCTGCAGTTGCGCAATTGCGCAGAAAGAGACCAGCTTGAATCCTGCTTGTACCCACTACATAAAATGATGGAATCACGGAATTTTGCCATGACAGCAACCCATTCCAGCTGCACACTCTGGTTTTCTTTTACTCTTGATATAAGTGGTCAATATAAGCGGTCAATGTATGCTGATATATGACCGCTTAGAGATCACAAGTTTCTGTGGCGGTCAATAATAAGATAGAGTGATAAACCAGTTTTTACATCAGTCTATATACCAGTCTATAGTCTCTTCATCGAAGTACGATGTTATATGGAAAATACAAGTCTGACAAGTTGTGTGGGGAGAGATGGGAGTTTATATACAAGCTCAGTAATAGACAAAGTGTCTTGAGTCTTCGCAAGCTCAGTATTATTTATACGGAGCTTGTATTATTAGATTCAATTCAGTCAATACATCGCGCACCAATGCGTTTTGTGGTTGGTTTAACACATCTGGTTCCTTTTGGAACTGGGTGAGACTTGGAATGGCGATGTCCTCAATTGGTGGTATAGGGTCATATTAATTATGGGCAAGAAAACGGGTGTCAGGTCCAGGAACAATTCATTGTTTGAGTGCTTGAGTCCATGGATTTATCGATGAAAACCAGACTTTGCTACTTGCACAACAAGATAACTTTCCAATCATATGTGCAAGACGCTTTTGAGCATGAAGCACAATCACGAAGCACCTTGAACTAACCTTTACAAAAGTCAGTGAGTTTCCAAGTGTTAGTTACCGCTTCGCAGAAAGGAGTGAATTTACGTGGGACTACCGCATAGCCCCGAGAGCAGGTCACAGTTCCATTGTCTGCAATTGACTCATAGCCTGTGGTATTTACATCCTGCCATTGGCATTCTGGTGCATTTAGCAGAATTCAGAATTAAGTGCAATACATTTAGGTTAGCGGTTAGCGGCCGTCGTAAGTTCCCTTCGGGAACGGACACGATAATTTACTTTTTTTTACTTTTTTACATTTAGGTTAGTTAATTAAAATAGAAGAACTAACATGGAAACGAGTTATGAAGCAACTATAATTCTCTTAAGGCTCAAATCGACTCTACACACTACACCACTCTCTCTCATTTACAAAACATATATTCTGCCTGTAATTGAATATGCATGCATTGCTCTCACCCCGCTCTCAATCGCAGCCCTTGGCCATCTTGAGCGAGTCCAGCGCAAGGCAGCCAGAATCTGCCCCCGTCTCCCCCTCTACACTCCTCTGAATCATTCAACACTGCTCCATCGGCTCAAATGGCCGACAATGTTTTCAGCTCGCTGCAAAGTGAAGCTCACCCTTCTTGCCCATTCCATAAAATACCAATATGCCCCACAACACATACGCATGCTCAACATTCCCGCTCAAGCTACAGCCTTCGACACGCACGCACTTGGCACCTCCCACCCTCCAGAACCGATCGCTGTAAAGACTCCCCACTGTACAAGTCCCTAGAATACTACAATGCCCTCCCTGCTAGCATTCGTGACGTCTCCTGACCTGCTTTCAAACAAGAAATCTGCTCACGGCTGATTAACTCAATCTGCTCCTGCAGCCCTCACCCTCTCCCGTATTTGTAAAATTCAAAGTGATGTAAATCACTTTCCAACTTCATAAGTCACAGCCCCACCCACAGCATCTGACCTTCTCATAAATGTATCTCTTATTGGCGATGGTGCCATCGTGAGAATAAAAAATTCAAAAACTAAGCAACTGACTGTACGAGTAACAAGATAATAAGTAATCAGGAAGTGCGATAACTTTATCTCTATATCTATCTTTATCGAATTGTAGTTAGACGGCAAGATAATCACCATGGAAATCACCATGGTAATCAGACGTGTTTCAAATGACTTGTAAAGCCACCAATACACTGCACATGTAGTAACTTCGGTACCAAAAATAGACAGTTTCCCTTTCATTCATCATTTCTAACCCAAAGGTAGGTGCATACACTTGTCACAAATACGACTCTCACAGCAGGGCAAGAGGCTTTCAACAATATCATGTGAGTATAAAATTAATATAAATTAGGTTTCCGATTCCACGATTCCAATCGGCGAATTGCTGTTACGTTTTAACACTAGCCCACAACTAGGTCATGCTGGTACATGAGAAGCGTCTTGTTTCCCTTCTTCTTGGGCATTTTATTACATTTTTTGCTTTGATCACTGTGTATAAGTACTTAAAAAAAGAAGTAGGAAACCATGATCACCGTTCCCAGGCACTAACAATATATACTCATAGTGGGAAGATAGTGATGGCGAAGCTTGGTCATGTTGCGTTACCAATATGGATACCTCGGAGCGGATTTGACTGTTTACTTGGGGCCTTGATCCTAGAGGGTGGTGGCGGTCCCACGGCGGATGCGGAAAACTCGGATATCAGGGCCGAGTCTCTCGCGAACCGTGATTTTTTTCTGGGGGGTAATGAAAAGATATCAGGGTGAAAGAGACTTGTGCAGTGGTGTATGTATCTTTTACACAAGAGACTTACATTGTAGCTTACAGTTAGTGTGTTACTGAAATAGTCCTTTCCAATTGATATTACCGTATTTCCACAAATAGTAGGCCGGTCTACTATTTTTTCAACCTCAACCTAACCCGGCCTTATAATCGAGGACGATCTTGTATTCGAGGATGGTCTTTTATTCTTTCAACCCAGTTTGACCCCGGTCTTCTATTTCTCGCCACACAGTTTTACCCCCGTTCTTCCATTTTCTTCTACACAGTTTGAGCACGGTCTTCTATTTTTTCCCACAGTTTGAGCACGGTCTTCTATTTTTAACACAAGAACAAAGACTCATTTAGTAGGCCCGGTCTTCTAATCGGAGACGGTCTTTTATTTTTTCAATCGCCCCCTGCCCCTGCCTTGTATACGAGCACGGCGTTGTAAACGAGGACGGCCTTTTATTTGCGGAAATACGGTATCCATTGCGAGACATCTGGACTGACGTAGGCTATTGGCGGATGTTTCGTCCGATCTATAATCTCCTTTTCATGGTTATTATTGCGAAGTCAGTCAAACTGAGTATGGGACACCGTTTCTGTCAACTACATCAGGCGGTGGGTAATATCATGCCTCTTGAATCCAGCAACCACTCCAGCAACGACTGGTGAAAACTTTACCATTCCTTTTGCGGACATTTCCTCTCATAGGAATTAGCCCCGAAACGCAATTAGAGTAACAAGAATGATAATAGGTTGGGAGGAGCATGAGTATGCCGTATTCTTAGCTTGTCTCGGCCATGGCAAACGTTGAGCAGTTCGAGTTCATGATGATTGCATACGACTAATGAATAGTTGCGTAGCGGGCCGAAGAATCATCGCTGAATAATTTGACCCGCGTCTTCTTTATCAATTGCTTTTGGCTACTTTGGCACAAGGGACATCGTCCAACACTGGGAAATGTTTCTCTCGCCAATCAAATTGTTGTCCACAGTCACTTGGGTGAATCCCATCACTCGCAATAGTATCGTCCAAAGTGGTTATTTTATGCGCCCGTGCTCCCGTTGTTCCCATATGGAAACATACCTCTACCCAACTATCCTTAGTCCGAATTAAATTATATTTTGACATGTAGGTCACACAGCCAAAATACACTTGTGTGGAAGTTTCGTAATGATAGGGCAATTTATTGATGGGTCGGGACAAGAGTAGATAAACAAGAGTGTGCAACTGCGGGGTGGGTTGGCCCGCGGCGGATTTTTTTGTTGACGAAATCTTTTCGACGATGCACGCGCTGCGAGTCTTTTGGAAAGTTTTGCCTCGTGCACTTTGCCAGGCTTTACATTACAAAGTCGGTGCCCAGCACGTGCTCTCACACTGCTCTGGGGCAAAATGCGCGTTCTTCTGAAAAAAGGTGAGGGCAACAAAAATTCCGCCGCGGGCAGGGGGGGGGGGGGGTATCTGCAGATTGTGCAGAAGAGATCTAGGGTTGCACACTCTTGTTTATCTACTCTTGGTCGGGATGATAAAGGTTTACTGGTCCTGTAATGGTCCCCGTAATGGTCGGCATTCTTTGCTGCCTTGGGACTTAGCCTGTGCACATTTTTGCTGCACTCACCTTTGCCTCATTGGTCCTACCCTAACCTTGAACCTTTCAAGCTGGAAGGCTGTTGGTTTGTACACTGGAGGTGTGTGAGAACTAGATCTTAGGTCGCTGATTGTCTCAGTAGCCTGTTTTTGGCCCTGTTATCACACGTACTGACCGCTTATTATGTTGTTACATTCGTGGATAGTTGCTTCATAACTCTTTTCCAAGTGTTTCCTTCTTCTATTTTCAATTTAATCCTGTCTATATTATCCGAGTACAATGATATATTATTTGGGCTATTTTGTGGAATTTATTCCTGTCAGAAGAAAAGTCTTTCAATATGTAGTCGCGTTTCAAATCCCAAATTTCAAGGTACACACTAGCAGCCTTATTGCTCTATTATCGCATTACACTTGTAGTTCATTGGTCCTTTGTTCTTCCTATCAGCCTTATAGGACACCTTATTGGCTAGGGTTTCCGCAACTAACTGGTTGAAACAAGTATTTACTAAATTCACTCTTTTCTTGCCTCTTTTCCACACATATACAACATCAACATTGCAAAAGAGTACTTTTCAAGTAATTTTCGCAATTGCCGGCAAAGTGCTCAATGCACAAAGTGCAGAGCGTTTCGCACGAATAGGAGAAAGAGGTTCAGTTTGGAATTGAAACTCAAAGTTTCATGCTACTGCAATCATCAGATGACTGATTATATAACCTCAGACTAATCATAATGAATACTAGTAAACACTGTCTTGCTTATAACTGTTAGTGTTGGATACCAACTACGGATAATATGTAACATTTTGGTCCTTTCTTTCAAATCAAATCCTTGGCTCTCCATCCGAGTCTTGTATGCACTGGAAATGATAGTCAGGTGGAGATCAATAGTGCGGATTCATTGTCAAACATGGCATTTGCTACTGTTGCATGTATTTAGCAGGGATTACATCAGGAACAGTCAATGAGCAATTGCGTACGGCACAGCTGCCGCTTTGAAGGTCTCCAAATTAATAATGTCATGCATGATACTTCTCGCTTAAATTGACATTACTCTAGTCTATTCACCAATGAAGGCCAATACCACACAGACGTTATGGATGATGTGACAGTGAGCACATTTTGAGATTCTGCAAATGGTTTCCTATCAAGGGGAGTCTTCTGGGGAAACGAAATGAAGGTGGCTGTTATGAGAGAGGGAGGAAGGGACATGACAAGGTGAACAAATAAAATAATACAGGAACAGCAGAAGCTACTTGCAAAAACTTGGTATACCTTGCACAGAATACTTGTGGTGCAGATAGTGTCTACGCACAGCAACAGTAAATCACCTAGCGGAAGCCAGACAGCGGATTTCTTCTGGCAGCTTATTCCAGGCAACACTGAGACGAAATTGAGGGGATTGAGTGAAGTATGTACCATACTTCGGGAGAATCATAGAAGATGGATGGCGACTACTACGGGATACGGAAAGAGAGAAATGTTGCAACAATGATGGGTATCGGGGGAAAAACATGGTGGAAGTAAGCGAGTCCTAACGTTTGCCGTCGTAATGCAAGTGATTTTTATGTATTCTTTATTATAGTTCGCAAAGTCAAACAGGATTGTTGCCCAATGACGCGAAGGGTGTGTGTGTGTGGGGGGGGGGGGGGGGTGGGGGGAACATTACATAATTATTACCTGTCGTAATCAAATGTGTCAGTACTCAGTGGGGAGGGATAAAAGAGCAGAAGAACGGCAGAAAGCTAAAGGTAGGCAAGGTGTATCACTGTTGTGTAAGCATGTACTCTAATTGGGGAAGTACATTATGATAAAGGCACTAGTAATGGTATCACAGTATGGATGGCCAGACACTACTAGTAGTACCACGGTATAGTCGGCAAGGAATTAGGCAGGAATGCATTATATTGGTACATGGCATTGATATGGCAGGCAATTCATTTTAAACTTAAAGGGCGACGAGATATTCCGTACATCTTCAGGTAGAAGGTTCCACAAAACAGCACTTGCGACCGTGGGCCGGGATTTACCGCGCGAGTGAGCCTTTGCTGGCTGAGAAGTCCTCCAGTTTGTTGGTCATGTGTTCTTCTGTCGGCTGGAGGAGAGATGAGGGTAGTTAGGGAGGGCCTGATCCGTGCTCGGAGTCCTCCACAAGAACAAGAGCAGCTTACGCTTGCCGAGTTCCGCGAAGCGGAATAGACTAGAATAGTTCTTGGTCAGCAGAGGTTGGATGGCTTTGTGGGGTGGGTTCACGTCAATGGCCCGTATAGCTCGGCGCTGCAGTGTTCATAGGCAATCTAACTGGCGGCCAAGTAGCCCGGCAAAGAATGCGTTTGACCCGTAGAGCAAGTCAGGCATGACCACCACCTGAATGAACGTACGTCACGATTTACCGGACAGTGCTCGTCGGGACCGCCACAAAGCGCCAATCTTGCGGGCAGCCTTGGTGATGATCATCTCAACGTGGGATCCCACGACAGCTTGGCATCTATAATCACACATAGATACGAATCGGAGGTGCCTGAGGGAAGAACTGTACCATCGCAGAAAACCAATACTTGGCCATCCAACTGCCGATGGGGCAGTACTGCGACTACCTTGCTCTTTGTTGGGTTCAGAATCAATCTCCTCCAGTCAAGCCAACTGGAGAGCCTGCTTACAGCTGCTGAGAGGCTAGTGGAGACGCCTGCAGCCGTAGAATTGCTGTCGTGTAGTGCAATATCATCAGCGAGCTGGATGCTGGGGGTAGGGCTACACACAGAAAGGACAGCACGGGTGTATAGGCTAAAAAGCACGGGTCCCAGCACTGAACCTTGGGTACTCCGCAGGAGCAAGGCATGGCCGGACCTAACAGAGGGGCTGTTTGTGATTTGCTCCGCCTGATCGGTAAAGTAGCTTGAAATCCAATGGAGCGCGGATCTGCTCACACCAATGTCGAACATATCTTGCAGAAACAAAGGGTGCAGTACCTTGTCAATGGCTTAAGACATGCCAAGGGGGAAGCACTATGTCACCTTCCCTCCATCCTTTCCAGCATACAAGCTATGTGCGAGCAAGCAGATGGCATCCTCCGTGGAGTGGTCCGTTCAGAAGGCAAACTGTGTGTCGGGCAGGCATTTGTTGGTGGTTAGGTGGTGGACAAATTGGCACTGGACGACTTTTCAAGCAACTTGGAAATGATCGGCAACAGGGACACGGGCTGATAGTAGTTAGGAAGTGAGGGATCTCTAGATGTATGGAGAGGTACTACAGTAGCGAGTTTGAATGCTGTTGGAACGGATCCAGTACGCAGCAAGGAACAGAATATGATCCAAAGTGAGTAGGCCAATACATCTTTGCATTGCTTCAAGATGAGACCCGGAATCCCGTCGCTGCCGGTCGCTTTAGACGTATCAATCCCCGACAACAACTGATACACGTGGGTCGGTGACACAGGATCGAACCCAACCAGGGCGCTAGCAGCTGGAGGGCCGTGTGGGAGCGAAAGAATGTGTGGCCGTAGGGGATTTGGGACCACCCGTTGGAAAGCAAGCACTTACGTCATCAAGCTTACAGCTCGGTTGAGGCTTGTGTTGTTGCCGGCCAGTGAAAGGGTTCAATAGCTTCCACGTTTTCCTAGCATTGTGGGGGTTGCTTGGCAGTGTATGAAAAAAATGTCATTTCGTTTGCGGCGATATGCATTACTGGCCTTAGTACGAGCGATTATAAACTGATAATGTAGAGCCTTGTTATTTCGGTCTTTAATCCAGCATCCCTGAAGCTTTTTCTTCCGTTTAACTAGCTGATAGAGGTCTGCATGGGACCAGGGTGGGAAACCGTTCTTCCTCTTCATCCTGGATTCGATCAGTGGCACATGGGGATCATGAGCTCCTACAACAATTGAGTACCATCTGCACCACATAGCGTCGGCATCGCTAAAGTCTTTAAACTCATGAAGACCCGATCTATCGAGGTCATTACGAAGGAGATTTACGTCAATACGTTGAAGTTGCCTGCGAAGTCTCTGTACTCTAAGGGCGGGGGGGGGGGGGGGGGGGGTGATGCTCCACATCTATCTGCAGGCATGCTTCGACAGCGAAGTGACCAATAAACGCTTGTGGGACAACGAATGCAGTGGTCACCACAGCAGGACTGGTAAGTATCAAGTCCAACACGGTGCCTGCAGGGCATCTAGGGGACACTCTGGTTGATTCTGTAACAAGGTTGTGGAGACTGTATGCTCTACAAGTATCTAGGAGGTGATTACGCTGGGCACCCGTATTAGCTTGGTCCATGTTTACATTTATATTACTGACAACGGTTGCAGTCCCCAGAGCCGCCTTGTGCAGGATATTTTCAAGCTTTGGCCAGTTTGACACTGGTACGTCTGGTAGTCAGTAGATACAAGCAAGCATATGGGTCTCTTGGCGTGCTCTGACTTCTATTCAAGTAGCCTCCACACCTTCTGTAATCAGATCCTTGTGCGGGGTGACAGGAAGGTGCTGTCGATAATACAAACACATCCTACCACTACAGCACCCTACGCAGTGATTCCTTGCTATGCTGTAGCCTGGTATATAGAGCTCGGCGTCTGCGACTGTGTATTTGAGCCAAGTCTCGGCCATGCCCAGGATGTAATAACTGCGTTTCTGGAGAAGGGTAGTGATTTGGTTGATATTATGCCGAAGACTGAACGATTTAATCTAGCCTATCTTTACAGGTTTGCCTACTTGTACGTCGGAAGGTGTGAATACAGCGACTAATGTGTTGAGCATGTTCTTGGCAGGAAGTGGGGTAAGCTGAGTGTTTGTGGTGGGGTGATCAGAGGGGAGGACTAAATCAAATACTGCTAAATAGATGATGTCTAACTATGACTGAGACTTACAAGCACATGGTGATCTTGCAGTCTAGCGATCTACTGCGTGTTGCAATCCTTGCCGCCAGTTGTCGCAGCTCAAGCGCGGCAGCCTCATTGGCCCACTGGACCTGTAGGGCGGGTTGCTTGAGCATTGCAGGTGTTGTGCGAAATGTGTGTTTGCTGACTTCCATAACAAACTCTCCGGGTGGTGTGACAGGAGACTGGTGACTGGTCTTTCCACGGCCTGTTGGGTGTTGGGAAGCTGTGGGTGTTGCACTTGGTGAAGGTACCTACATGAGCACTTCAGATACCCCAGGATAGGGCTCGATCACCGCTTCATCTGCTGGTGCCTCTGCCTGTGTGTCAACTGCTGAGGTTTCGACTGCTACATCTGCTGCAATGGCTAATCGGTCATTGTTGCCGTGGTTCTCCACCTCTCCTTCGCTTTGTGGGGGAGCTTGGGAGCCATTTATGGCATCAGAATACGACCGTACAGCCGGCTGTTGTGCACTTGCTTTCTCATTTTAAATTTTGGTGACGATTTTTCGTTGTCCCGTACTGTGCGCTTTCTGCGAGTCAGTGCTTGTAGTGGTGTCGTCTACGTGGAGGTCAGAAATCATGGTTCGTGGTCTATTGATCTTGCACAGTCTCTTTTAATACTTTGTGCCACGAGCTAAGCAACCCTCTGCTATATTGCAGCCGCTCTGTCATGTGGTCAAAGAAGTGGCACTTGGCCTTGCGGATAGCAGCAACATAAGAGTTCCAGGCGAAGTAGTATATTGTCCAGGCATCAGTGCTTAGCCACTGTGAACAACCGGTCTGTCAGAGGTGATGGTGTAGGGATGTGAACCATGGTTTGTTACCTACGAAAGTTCTCCGTTGCATCTGTGGGATGTAGAACGAAATGGCTGTGGTAACAAGTGTATGCCAGGAGGACCAGGCTTCATCAATGCTTTGTGTGGTCCGCACAGAGTTGAGCAGAGGGAGGTCTAGAATGTGGTCCACACTCTGTGGCTGCGTAGTTGTTCAGACATAAGTCTTGTTGCACGGGGATGTTTCGTATCCATTCGAATACAGAAGTCTATAATGACGGGGCAGTGGTCAGGGATGGGAGGGAGTGTCGTGAGGTTGCCAGCGAGGAAAGGTTGGTTGCAGAGGACAAGGTCCAAAACTAACGAGCTCTGGCCGGAGACCGAAAATCACGTTGGGTGGTCGACCACGAGTTGTGTGTAACCTATATCGTCCAGGAGGTCAGTTAAACACCGTCCAGCCGGGGTAGTTGTCACTTGCGCACCAATCACTATGGCGAGCGTTGAAGTCTCCAAGTACCACAACTGGAGCAGCAGTGTCTGCGATTGAAGAAATGGACTCCCGCAGGGCAGAGAAAAAGGTATTATGATCTTGGCGTGGCGGCCGATAGCAGCAGAATATAATATAGACGTGGTTCTGGTTTCCTTTTAGTTGAATATATAACATCTCAAGGGTGGAATCGAGTAGTTCAAGATCTGGGCGTCTAATATAGGAAACACCAGGATGGATGAGGAAGGCAACTCCACCTTCTCTTTGGCAACTTGGGTTACAGGTGTGCCGGCAGTGGCAGCGGACAGGCCACGAATCGCTCTCAGGAAGTCGTTGATAGTAACGCCAATCCCAGGTTGCTGTGACCATTGATCCTTATGCTGCAGTGCTTCCGGGGGGGGGGGGGGGGGTGTTACTGTCAATATTGCACGATTCTTGGAGTTGGAGAAACTGTTATGGAGTTGGAGAAACTGTTATGCAGTTTCAAACTCAGACTTGCATAATGAATTGCTAATGCCATGTGGACTCTCATTACACAAGCATTACCGCTTTGTGTTTTAGTATGAGCAGATTGGCCATGGACGCGTTTACGCGTTCTGTCATTCGTTTAGACGAATGTACAAACTATCGTAACTCCATCAAAATGCACCGGATATCTAAAGTTGAGACACTGCTGGAAGGTTTGTGAACTCAGCTTTCCAAGTGTAAAAAGTTCTTCGCGATACAATGTATGACCGAGCGACGACAAATTGAACGGCCAGAATGCGAAAATTTCAGTTTTTGGCAATCGATTTAAATATGTTGTTCGCGACTTCATGCGGGCTAGGGAATTTCCCCTAGAGACAGCGCCTGGGCAGTGAGCTTCAAAAAAAGCGAGTCTTGAATCTCAGCTTTCCAAAGCAGTTTTAACCGTGAAAATCCGTTCACTATGAGCAGGAAGACGAAAGAAAACATGAGAGGCAGTCGCTTTGTTATGTTAAGCCTTGTAGAGGGAAATGCAGAGGATATGGAAGTACCAGCTCTGGTATGCTTGACACACTGTGAGTCCTTGAAATGGCTTCCCGGGGTCTAAATCTTTCTAACAAGCCATGGATCGTGAAAATCCACCAAGATACAGTGAAATACAAATAAATTTCGTTCTGAGCTGTGAATGCAGCTTTGAACAGGTGAGGTCAGCGATTGAACAGATGCGTAGCCAACACAGGAAAACATGCTGGCATGGGAAGGGAAAAACATCCATGTCAGAATGAATTGAGGAGAGGCAAGTCATAGATGATCAAAATATTCCACCTATTGCATCTGACTACGATGCAGTTTTCTGGGGTTCGCATATACCCCACGCATGATTTCCGAAATAAAATTGAACCCAAAAATGAACTTCTAACCCAGACAATTGGAATGCCTCTGATAATTAGTTGTAGAGGAATGCCTGGGATTTTAGAGGGTGATATCATGAAGGAAAAAGGATAAACCAAAACCACACCCCTGCGTCTGTTTGGACTCCAAAACAAGGAATGAGCGTGAAGCATTAATTTTGTTATTCAGTGAAGCAAATTGTTTGGCATACTGAAGTAATAATTATAATGAATCTTGGTTTGGTAGTTTTAGTTTAGGACATATTTCTTTAATTATGTTGAAAGTCCGGGGAGCTGTTTACATTCACAATCCTGAACCAGAACTATTCCCGACCTAACAACTTACTTTCACAACGAGGAACCATGCTGAATTCTCCTCCAGGTCCAGAACAGCGGCCTGAGGTTGCGCTTGGAGCTACATAATATCCCATACCACATTCAACCGTAAATACATGTACCCGTAAACCACTTTGGTTAACAAAATTTCCCACCAAGTTCACACTATTATTGACGGTTGGCAGCGCACATGCAGCTGCAGGGAGAGAAGAGGTAGAATCGCAGAGGCATGAATTGATGTATCCAGATACGCATCCCGCTTTCTGTATTAGTTTTCCAGTATCTTTTGCACTCACTTCCCATGTGCATGCCAGCACAGCATGTGCATCGTTTCTCTGCTATCGGAATCCCTACATCAGTTCTTGTTTTGTTCTCTTTGCGTTTTCATCTAATGCATTTTGATAAGAGGAATTGTGTGTTGCTCCCTGCGTGGGCGCTCGCATTTTCCTGCCTACTTAAATTCTCACTTCATTGCTCAGGACTGCCACCAAGACCACACAAGAAGTTCATTGAGATTTCCACTCAGCAAACCTGCAAGAAAGCACCACTCTCTGCTCAATACACCCCTCATCAGTTGAGCTTGAGTAGGCTGAGGAAGATTGTGCCTGAAGAGCACCACTCATGTAATGCTCTCCAATTACAAACTTCACCAGGAATGCGAACTTACAGACGCTCCGTTTCCTGTGAGACAAAAAACCCTGTGAACACTATAATACAGTGCTATACTATTACAGCGTGAGTCACTGTCGCTCATGGAGGTGCTGAAAAAAAGCCGGGGACTGTTGTCCATTCACAACGTTGTTGCCTCCAAACAATCTAATTCCCAAACCTGCGCCGGGGACAACAATGTGGAGATGAGGTTGGTGCGACTTCGGCGATACTTTGATGGCAGTCGTGAGTTAGACTTTAAGTCGGCAGGAAAAGCGCGAGCCGCCACTTAAGGAGCAGAACACAATTCCACAAGTATCGCCGAAGTCGCACACCAACCTCTTCTTCATTATGTATTTTGACCAGGAGGTTAAAACCCAACATGGCGCACTGAACTTACTTCTGTCTTCAAAACTGTATTTTAGGGAAACATTCGATGCGGGACCAAGTTAGATCAATTAAAGGGGCAGCTATGCAAACAAGAATCATGCAAAACCGAACGCCTCAGTAAAACAGCACTTTATTTTTTAAACACACAATTGGAAATATGGCAAATAAATACGCGAATGCCCCACACACATCTCTAATCTGCAAAGCTAATCTGGTGATTATATCTCCTTGTCACCACCACCGTCATCAGTTAGCGGCTGGCACCTAGTTTCATGGTTAGCGGTATCCGACATGATATGATCCAATATCTCACAAAGAGCATGCTTGTCATGATCAATGTCACTAGCTATATGAGCTACTGATAGCACTTGGGTTTTGTTCCGTCCCACAGCGGACAAACCAAAGTCCGATTCTTTTTGGGAGTTCACACTCCCTGCACGAGTGCTCAAACCGAGGCGACTGCCACGACATCTTTATCCACACCCGAGTTCCCGATGAGTAGAGGCAAAGCTGGTCACCCATCACCCTATAACCAAGGCTTCCAGCTGGCTCGTGGGAAACACACGTTCCCAGGGCGTGTTATTACTCAGGCTACAAAGCAGGGAGACCAGGTGATTGAGAGTGAAGAGTGCAAAGCCATTCGTCAACTCGTCACAAGGCTTCGGAGGAGTATGCCACAGCGAAAGCTCGAGAGCAGGCGAAGGGACGGCTTGCAAGTTTGTTAGAGGTTGCACGCCTTGCATTGTCTGTCTCATTGGCTGAACTTTATTCCGCATTTGTCTGTATCTATCTGCATCAACATTTTAGCCCTACTATGACTATCCCTCTCAATCCTCATGCACCACCTTTCGTGCCCCATGCATCTACGCCGACTCAGTCTGGCATAAAAATAGCCACGCTCAATGCATGCAGCTTAAGATACAAACTCAGAGCTCAATATTGACGGGTACAATCTGATTCGAAAAGACCGCACTCAACGCTTTTGTGGCGGAGTCTGCTTCTACTACCGTCAAGATCTCCCAGTTCGATCCCGCCCAGATCTGCATTCTGAATCTACAGAAACAGTCTGGGTAGAAAAAAACGGAAAACCAGGTCGGCACCTGGTTGGTTGCGTGTACCGGCCACCGGGGGAATCAGTGTCTTACTGGGCAGATTTGGAAGCAGATATTGTACGAGCAGCTGTGCGGTCTTCTTCCGTGACCCTAATTGGAGACTTTAATGTCAATATGGACCCAGCCCATCCGGTACCCCAGCACAAACACCTCACCGACCTCTGTGCTGCGTTTGGTCTCCAGAACATCGTCATGCAGCCGACCTGTGAAACTCCACAGTGCCCTGAAGGCACGATGAGGGATCTCATATTGACCAACCCGGCGCTAGTGCCCCTAGCAACGGTTGTGCCCACTGATATTAGTGACCACAGCTGTAACAGTGTTACCTGCTGTTCACACTCCTATCCCCTCTATCCACGGCCCTTCGGCCTATCACCTACCATCCCGCCTATCTAGTTGACGCCTTTACATCATATATAACCCTGTGCAGTACGAATAAAGTCATTATTTTCCTCAACCCGCAGTAGCCGGTTACACTGGTAGCAGAGAGGATGATTTCCATCGACCTGACTAGTACTGGCCTTCCGCTTCTGCTCACCATCATTGCCGTGACAGCGTACCTGGCTCTACAAGAGTTGCGACGACTCGTGGCCGCCATCACTCCAACTCCTGCAAGACCATTTCAAGTCCCATCCAGCCCAGGGCTAAGCACCAGAGAACACCCTCGCGATAATATTACCAAGCGCCATGTCAAGGAGCCCCCAGCATTTCACGGTGAGGCAGATTTGTTTCGAGAGTGGGTATTTAGCATGGACTTAGCTATAAAAGCCATAGGATTTGCGACACAGGAGGAAGAAGTTACTTATGCCTCGAGTTTTCTTGTGGGCAATGCCCGCCTATGGCTTATTTCGAACATGGAGGCTGGGGAACACTACATCAACTGGCCGACGCTAAGGAATGCACTAGGAAGTGTTTATGGCCCGCATTTAAGCAATGAGCAAAATCGTTGAATTTATTTAGTGCTCGTCAGAAGGACACCGTTGCATCATTCATCACTGACTTTAATCGTATCAGCCTGCAGGTACCTGAGTTAGACGAACACTCGCGCGCCCTGCTGTTTGTCAACGGACTCGGGGCCATTTGAGGCGTGAAGTGCTCAAGGAGCATCCGACAACACTGTCGAAGGCTATACATGCAGCACTGACCGTAACGGCCGAGAATCGACACCAACCAGATGGCATAGCTGCAGGATCGCCAAATATCCGAAGACCAACCAGACTGTCGTCAGAAGACCGTAATCGCTTGATGAGTGCTGGCAGATGTTTCGCTTGCCGACAGCAGGGACATTTAGCTCGAGATTGCCCGCGAGTTCACCACCACCCAAACGCTGGACGCCAGTGACAGCGGTGCGATCACTGGCGCTGAGAAGAGCACCACCCTGTCCCACTGCCGCTCCAATCGCCACGAAGAATCGCTTCAGTGACTTATTGGTTGACGAAGTCGATTGCGGAGAAGATGAGCCTGCCGCGGATGTTGCTGCTGCTACCGCTACTAGTTGTGTTGATTCCAAAAAACATGTTAAGAAGAGCCGCGAAGCGCACGTCGGCAGTGTCGTCGCTGAAAAAGAGAACGAGCTACTACGGGTGGAAGCCAAACTGTACGGCCGTGCAGCGACAGTGTTGATCGACTGTGGATCAACCCACGACTTCATTTCTGAGGTGTTCGTCCGAAGACACAAGGTGCCAACAGAGTTGGGATCGGAATTACTGAAAGTCACATTAGCGGATGGAAAAAGGAGCTCACACGCTATGGAGACCACGAATGCCATAGATGTTGTTGTCAGCGACTTCAAGGAGAAACAGCAGTTTACCGTCTTTCCCCTCGCCCGCTACGACGCGATATTGGGCAAGCCCTGGTTGACTAGGAACAACCCACGAATCAATTTCCGGACCAACGAAATAATCGTGGACGGGAATGGCCTGCCAAGTGCACCTTCTCAGGACAAGGACGGAGACTCGCAAATCGAAAACATGTTCATTTCTGGCTGTCAGGCTAGTCATGCGCTCAGAAACGGCGAACAAGGATTCCTAGCATGGGTCACAGCTGAGGACGATTCCGGTCTTGATCCACCTCTGAGTATCCCCAACCCTAACAAGCCCGAAGTTGCTGACTTGCTTCGTGAGTATTCCGATGTCTTTCCTGATGAACTGCCGGACGCACTTCCACCTGAAAGATCCGTAGATCATGAGATTCGGCTTGAAGAGGGTGCACCGCCGCCGTCACGTCCAGCCTATCGTCTCCCCAAGCCTGAAATGGACGAGTTGAAGTCGCAACTGGAGCAACTACTCGCAAAGGGTTTTGTTGAGCCTAGTAAGTCCCCGTATTGCGCACCCGTGTTCTTCGTAAAAAAAGGCAGATGGCAGTTTGCGCATGGTATGCGACTGGAGCCGGGGATCTTAACAAAATTACTGTGAAGAATAAGGCTTGCCTGCCCAATGTGGATGATCTATTTGACACAGTCCAGGGGAACACGTATTTCACGAAGCTCGATTTAAGATCAGGGTACAATCAGATCCGTATTCAGAAGAACGATGTCGAGAAAACGGCCATCAATACACCGTTTGGGCACTATCAATACCGGGTAATGGATTTCGGCCTGACTAATGCACAGGCCACATTTTAGACTCTGATGAACAGCATCCTTTGCCCGTACTTGCGAGATTTTGTAGTTGTGTTTCTGGATGACATTCTCATATTCAGCAGATCGTGGTCAGAGCATCTAAGCCATGTGCGGACGGTGCTGGACGTGCTCAGGAAGAACCAACTGCTCTGCAAGTTATCGAAGTGCGAATTCGGCGCTTCGGAAGTTCTGTTCTTGGGGCATTGCATCAACGGCTCTCATATTTCACCTGACCCGAAGAAGGTGAACGCTGTCCGGACGTGCCCAGTCCATCGAGCTTCACTGAGCTGAGACAGTTCTTAGGCTTCACGAACTATTTTAGACGATTCATAGACCACTATTCGTCTATAGCTAAGCCCCTTGAAGAGATCACTGGAAAGCACGCATGATTCGAATGGGACGATTCCAAGCAAGGGGCGTTTTTGGCCTTGAAGAATGCTTTACTGAATGCGCCAGTATTAAAGCTTCCAGATGTAGAAAAGCCATTCAGAGTGGTTACGGACGCAAGTGATTTTGCGGTAGCAGGCGTTCTCCTCCAAGAAGATGATAACGATGATTGGCACCCCGTAGCATACACTAGCGGCAAATTATCATCTGCAGAGAGAAACTACACAGCGGCAGAGAGAGAGACCCTTGCAGTCGTATTCTCGCTCAAATGCTGGAGAATTTACCTGTTCAATCAATTTGAGCTCCTAACTGACAATATGGCAGTGGTTCACTTGAGAACCAAACCCCACCTTACTAAGCGCGAGGCCAGGTGGGTGGAGTTTTTGGCAGATTATCATTATTCTGTTCACCACAAGCCAGGACGAGAGAACGTCGCAGATCCACTATCACATCGCCCAGATTTGCACAGGGCATGCCAGGATGAGATTCTATCTAGCATTAACAACACCCCAACAGCCAACGTAAATGCCATCGAGTATGCACTGCAGATTAACGACCAGCTGGCGACAACGATTTCGAATGCATATTCGCATGACAAGGATCTCTCACCTATTATTGAAAGAATGCAACATTCCGGTCCAGATAATATGCATGACCAATACTATTGGGATGAGCAAATGCATCTTTTATACCTTCGAGGAACCCCCAATAACCGTCTCTGTATACCAAATTGCAGTATGCGTTTGCAGTTTATCCAGGAGTATCATGATTGTGCAACTGCTGGTCCCTCGGGTCGCGACCGCACCTACTTTCGTTTAGCACGATACTTTTACTGGCCAAGAATGGGACTTGATATTAAGAAGTTTGTTAAGTCTTGCGGAGTGTGCCAACACACCAAGGGCAGCCAGCAGCGTTCTGGTTTTCTGCAATCCCTCCCCATTCCTGACCAGCCTTGGAAGGACATTTCAATGGACTTCATCATGGGGCTCCCTCTCACCCCCAGAGGCTATAATGCCATTTATACATTTGTAGACCGCCTCACCAAGTGTGTTCACTTGCTTCCTACCCACTCCACAATTGATGCCCGCGGTAGTGCTGAACTTTACATTCAGAATGTATTCCGACTTCATGGTTTGAGTTCCACAATTATATCAGATAGAGATCCTAGATTTACTGCCAACTTTTTTCAAGAAATCATGAAATTAAGCTTTCTTTCGGCACAGCAAACCATCCTCAGACGGATGGGCTCACAGAACGTGCTAATAGGCAAGTAGAAGATGTTCTACGAGCTTTTGTCAATCATAAACAGGATAATTGGGACACCCTTCTTCCGTTGTGTGAGTTTTCCATTAACAGTTCCCAACAATCATCTATTGCTAACACTCCTTTCTGCTTGAATTATGGATTTAATCCTCGGTCCCCACCTGAATTTATTTTACGGGGAGGGGAGAGTTCTGCCTCTGTTGATTGGCTCCAGCAACAACGTAATGCATTAGACATTGCCCGTGATGCCTCAGTGGCCGCTCAAGCACGCCAGGCGCTGTACGCAGACCGTTGAAGGGTTCCCAGCCAGTTCAAGGTTGGTGATATGGTGCTTGTTTATAAGGACTTCTTGCTAACGCCAGAGGCCCGTCTTCAACCGTCCCGGAAGCTGCGGCCAAGGTGGTTTGGGCCCTACCGCGTGCAGGCAAAGATTAGCTCAAACGCATATCGTTTGGAGCTTCCTTGCACGATTCGTTGCCATCCCGTCTTCAACATTACTGCCTTGCGGCGGTATGAGGAAAACGCTATTCCTGGCAGAGAGCAACCTCCACCACCATCATTCACTGACCTCGATGGAAACACACGGTTAATGGTCGAATAAATTCTGGATCACCGAGAACGTAGGGGACAGCGAGAGCACCTGGTCCATTGGCAGGGCTATCCTGTCGACGAAGCTACATGGGAACCCGCAACTAATTTGCGCGATGAGTCTGGCAGAGACATTGTGTTTTTAAGACGTTATTTAAATTCAAGGAATCTTCACTGATATTGCAGCTGAGTTAACTTCTGGAATTCCATTGCACTGCATTCTGTGTAATTTTCCTCGCGATTTGACTGTTGGGTTCTCGACTTATTCCGCTTATCCACATGCAGATTTACCTACTTGAGTTGCTCGTAGAACCCTATGCTTCCTTGAGGGGAGTGGGATGGTGTAACAGTGTTACCTGCTGTTCACACTCCTATCCCCTCTATCCACGGCCCTTCGGCCTATCACCTACCATCCCGCCTATCTAGTTGACACCTTTACATCATATATAACCCTGTGCAGTACGAATAAAGTCATTCTTTTCCTCAACCCGCAGTAGCTGGTTACAACAGCACGGTGGAAGCCTTTATTCAGCTTGCCGTTGACGTTCCACCCACGGCATCCACGACGTCGCGGCTGACCAGGAATATATGTGGCGTTGACATTACCTCTTTTGGGCAAGATATCCTTGAGGCATTTCTACATGATTTCTTGGTTCACAATGATGTAAATCGCATGCGGCACCAGCTCGAACAGCGTAAACGGCGGCTGCACAGCCGTTGGCGGAAGGATAGGACGAACGGCACACTGTATGCAGAGTTCAAACAAGGACGTAGCACTGCTCGGAATGCGTGTCGGCACAAGCAAAACGAGTACTTCTCCTGTCAGTGCGAAGAAAATGTGGCCAACCCTAGGAAGTCTTGGGCCATTCTAAATGCAGTCACTGGGCGTTCACGTCGCCGCCAAGATCCAAGTTGTAGCATCAGTGAGGTGGCCGACACGTTCCACTCCATTGTAACCGATCCCAACCATCCTGAACAACTCTGCACCCCGCACGGTGCCCCTGGACCTGTCTCCTTGACCGAACTTGATCCTGTGACTTCTGCAGACGTCCGACGTCTCCTTGAGAAGTTGGATGCGCGGAAAGCCACAGGTAGTGACCGCATACCGGGCTCTCTGCTACAGCAGTGTGCTGACTTGCTTGCATATTCTCTTGCTGTGCTGTTCTGCACCTCGCTGAGGACTGGAAGCATTCCATCCGCATTTAAATTGGTGTCTGTCGTGCCACTGTAAAACGCCGGTGACCCATCAGTCCCCACCAACTATAGACCTGTATCCCTTCTCCCAAAAGTGTTCAAGTTGTTCGTCATTTGGACTTGACCAAGGCATTACCCGAAACACAATTTGCCTTCCGCAAGAAATGTTCTCCAGAAGACGCCCTCTGTGTGCTGACTGATAATCTGCAGAAGGCGAGAGGCAGTGGCAAGATCACAGGGCTGTGCCTACTAGACAATTCGAAGGCTTTTGATAAAGTGCACCCCGACAAGTTTATCCAAGACCTCCTTGCGATTGGAATTTCTGGAAATGCCCTTAGTTGGTTCGTCGACTACTTGTCCGGCCACAAGCAGCAGATCCTCATCTCGCCTTCAACCAGCCCTGCTCTGGCTTGCACCTGCGGAGTGCCCCAAGGCTCTGTTCTCGGCCCTGTCCTCTTCAGTATATACACACGAGAAAGCCATCGCGCGACAATCGCGCGATGACTTTCCCGTACGCGAAATAGTCGAGAACTGCAGAATTCGACGAAGACGAACGAGGAGGTCTCTTTCGGTACCCCTGACGGGAAGGAGAACTGCAGCAGTCGACAAAGTTGAACGAGGAGGCCCCTTTCCGTACCCCGTACCGCAAAGTGCCACTGATGAATGTCTTCTGCACCTGGAAAGCCCCCCCCCCCCCCCGTAAACGCTGTCGCGTAGGCGGACTGAATGCGCAGGGCAAAAATATTGCTGCAGAGACGTCCGTTCTAGGCCTTTGGAGACATGGTGCGAACTTCTTCCGCTACCCCCGTACCGCAAAGTGCCCCGTAAACGCTGTCCCGTCCGCCGACAAAAAATATTGCTGCAAAGACGTCCGCTCTAGGCCTTTGGAGGCATCGTGCGAACTCCTTCCGATACTCCCGTCCCGAAAAGTGCCATTGAGAAATTAATGGGAATGCACTGACCTGACGGCGTGACGGGGAGGACGGCAGAAGTGGACGCAGACGAACGATGAGGAATCAAGACGAGCGAGCAATGGCAGGACTGTACGTAATCGCTCAATTAGAAATGAGAACTTGACATTCATGGCTTTTGCCTCTTGCCACTGCATATTTTTTGTCCACTCACAATGTCTTTTCTCTGCCCCTGTGTGCCCACGGCCCTGTTGCTGCACTGGCCCGATGAATCGAATGTCTTCTGCAACTGGAACGGCCCCGTAAACTCTGTCGCGTCGGCGGACGGAATGCGCAGGACGAAAAACATTGCTGCGAAGACGTCCCCTCTAGACGACGGTAAGGCATCCCTTGATATGTAGCCGCAGCCAGTGTGTGCGATGGTGTCGCGTGATGGTGAATGAGGAATGATGAAGGGTACGGATAGGTGGGACGGTAGACCTGTTATCTTCCAACACGTTATCAGGTCGACAGCGCATTGTACTCACTCTATTATTGTAGTTCGTTACGTTTTTAAAGGTGTGAGTGTATATCTTGCCAATAGTTAATGGTGTACAGTCGCACGCTACAGACGCCATGTTCATTTTCAGGGTTTGCAAACTGTACGCGAAGAAAGACAGCATACCGCCATCCTGCGTTCTCAATGACTTTCACCTTGACACTGTACCCCAGTGCTTGTCGCGACTAAACTCATTCAAAAAGGGGAACCCTTCCAGACATGTTACAAACTAGACACAAAGTATGGCCCAGTCGACCGCATTCAAAGCGGGTGAGGTGCCAAGAACAAAATACTCCACCTTCCATTGCCAATTGACGGCAACCCGCGTCTCATGCATGACTTGTGTGCTGCCAATACAAACATCATAGTGAACTGTGTACCAACCAGTGCGAAGATTATCTGGAAGCACCTTGTCAGGCCGAAGGTTGTCGTCGCAGCCTTGCAGTGGTTATCTGAGGAGGCGAGACGAAAGATTCATGAATTGCTTGCACATGTGTACCAGTTGTACCGGCTATGCGAGTGCCATGGTGACAAACGAATTCTTATTGAGCTTTGAGACACATGTCAGCAGGGCGTTGTTGCATCACTGACCTCTTGCAGTCATTCCGTGAATGCTATTTTGCGCGAGTTAGCATCGCACTCAGCATCGCAGATCGTGTCGAATTACGCATCACACTGCAAAATTGTTCCTCTGCATGCCAGTGGATTTCATTGCACTTCTCAGTTTGGGAAATGCTTGAATATGATAATTCTGCGTTTGAGTGCACTAGCCCTGAACATACATGTACGTGACCCGTTTGTGGTGTCTCATAGCTTATCTCACGACCTTCTGCTTTCTTTCTGCATCACTTCTATCTTGCAGGTATATCATCCTGTGACGACCACATTGAAGTCTGAATTTGAATTGTGAAGATTCTTCAGCAACCACATCGTACTTTTCCATTGCTTTCATTGTGCTTCTAGTGTGCATGTGTGTAACTTGTGGGGTATACTTGTGATTACATTGTGTGCTGGCGACACGGTCAGATTTTGTCCATGCGTGTAACGTACACCTGCATGTTATGCATTGAAAATGATCTGCCACTTGCAATCCTGGGACGAGTATCAGGTCAGCTTTGTCTTGTGTGGGCTGTACCAGATTGCTGTTCACTTCTCTATCTGTTGGATATGTGACTTTCTGCAAGTTTCTGGTGTATGGTGGCCACTTCTTTGCTTGTAACTTTGTCTGATATTACATTCTGTATTCGCTGCTTCCACAGCGTGGTTTGCAAACTGCAATCCTTGGGCTAATGTCATGTTTGCTATGTTGTGCTTTGGCCGTCAGCTTGTCTACACGTTGTAGTTGAATTATTTTGTTTCACAACTGACTTCCTGAAGTACGGTGGCCACTGCTTTGCATGGCATTTATATACATGAAGAATTTCCTGTTTTTGTCGTGTGCATGTGGGTATGTGTGCGTGGCCACGTGCGTGTGCCGTGTGCATGCGCGTGTTTGTGTATCTGTGTGCAGGGTAGCGAGGTGGGGAGGGCTGGTATGTATCAGTGTGTTATTGCAGTCTCATGGCTACATACAATACATCGCGCGCGTGGTCATCATGTTTACCTTCGGGGTTGGGGTGGGGAGGGAACGGAAAAAGAACTGAAATTATCCATATAAAAACCGCTCTGTGAACGGTTCTGAAAAACCTTTACTGGTACTGCCCCATCGTAAAAGTAAGAAATTAGAACTGGCCCATTGTCCCCCCAAATGCGAACTGATCCATCTAAATCGCGAATGACGGAACCCAAACGCACCAGTAGCACGAGGTTCCTACCTGTGGGTGCAGATGGGGACGTTGGTCCGGACTATAGGACATGTACTGTACTAGCGGTAGGTGGTGTTACCCTATGATAACTGCTGTCCTGTGCCCTCCTGACCTCGTGCTACTGGTGCGTTCGGGTCCCGTCATTCGCGATTTAGGTGGATCAGGTCGCATTTGGGGGGACAATGGGCCAGTTCTTCCTCTATGAACGAATTTGTTCTGCGCCAGCATACCAAAGTATGCAATTTCGTAGGCGCAGTTTGAGTAACGAGGCCTGTGCACTGTACACCTGGTACACTGTACTGCATGCACTGACTGTGCGGTCGTTCTCGATTCTCCCATCACTCCCATTCAGTTCTGTTTCCAGCAAAAGTCCAACTTGGCGCACTTCAAATCCCTATAACTCAAGAATGGCTGGGCCGATTTGAATAATATTTGCAGATTTATTATGTACTACGCCCCGGGAGAATTGAATGAGACCAAAATCGAAGCGATCGGAGCAAGTTTTGGAAATTGGGTGTAGTCATTACTTAAAACACAAAACAATGTAGAACAACAGACCGACGAGAAGAGCAACAAAACGACAACAACCAAAATCAACCAATACAGCAAAACTGAACAAGCAACGGACTGAACGGAGAGAGAAACACAATACATCGAGCAAGACAACAAGACGAACAACAAAGGACGACACACAGTCGGTGATGCCAGACTCTTCCACTGGCCACTGGCCTGGTGAGCCATGGCCACACGCTCCAACGCGGTTCCTGCCGTCCAAGGCTCCAGTCCACAGTTTAAGTCAACCACCTTTTCTGCCTCCTCTCCATCGTCTTCCGCTTCCACCAGCTCCTCATCTCTCCTGATCACTTCCATCCCCACCCTTACTCTCCAGTTGTACTATTTGTTGTTGACGACGACGAAGAACAGACTCATGACAAACTAACTCATCCTCTGCGTCCCGGGTTTCTGCACCAAGTTGTAACGGAATCTCGGCCATTCCGTTCCCCAGGACACAGGACACAAAGGACAAGGCTAGTTTGGTTTACATCGTATATTTGGACATTACGGAAAAGTAGACTACTCTGACAGAGACAAACAAGAACTGAGAAAAGACTGAGAAAAGGACCCTCGACTAAAAAATCGCGCATGCTCATATCACACATACACGCGACTAGACGAGACAGTTTGGGGAATGCCATTACACAGGAAAACAACACATCATTTTACAACAAGGGAAAAACAAAGAAAAATTGATTATGGAAACACACAATCTCAATCCTTGAACAAATTGTCATGTTACGTGGTGATGTCTGCGGCATTCATACTTTTCATAGCTATTATTAAACTTTTATCTCCACGTAGATAATCTCTACATGACTTACTTACCCAGACATTCTCCGGAAGTCCAGGTACCTTCACCTGCACAAACCAAAGGAAGCGGGTTCGCGAACATGTAACCTGTGTTGCATTGGACCATAAGAAGGCCTGACGTGAACGCATCACTGCCTGATGGTTGACTTTTCATCCGTGTAATTTTTGCATTTACAATTTTGGGCGCTGAAAGGCAGTTGGTAAATGCTGCAATACATAGAGCACACCACATGCGAATCGGTTAACTTGCTTCTTGGCTACAGGTTAACACACTATCATGGCTGCAGGTATTCCATTCTACCCAGGACTATGCTGGACCAGATGGTGCACCGATCCCTTACCCATAGGACGAGCAAGTACTGGATAACTCGTCCCAAACGTGTGCGAGGTATTCCGGAGGGCGAGTTTCCTTTTCCAGCCAGTGCATAATTTAGTATATACATATGTTACGTCGGTGGTTCAAATCTAGTGGATACTCCTTGAAGAAGTCAGCGGACAGAAGAGAGCCTAATTTGTGTTCCACGTGGCACAGAACTGTCACTCAGAAACACTATGCGATTTCTAAATATACAATACCGTACACACGATCATGTTGAAACATAGTTCATATGCTACGGGGCGAGACATAAGGATCGACGGGAAGCGACCACTCAAGTTTTGCGGCGTCCAATGTGAAAAACATTAACTGGAACGCAACCGTACTACTGTACAGATCGGGAACCAAGGGGAAGAGCTGGATCAGTTCAACTGTTCTTACCGTGAACAGGTGTAGACGGGATATAACCGTACAAAACGGCTGCATTTAGAATGTGAACAGGAAACGACATGGTCCGCCGACTACTCCAGATTCATACTTGGAACGTTGTAGCATTTCAAACACTATACGTCCCATGACAACTCACAGAATGGCTTACACGACTGAGTTGGATTTTAGCAAGATAAGTTTTGTGGCACTACCTATATGTATGGATAGTTGAGGACCATGCTAGACAAACTGTGGTATCATTCCCTGGGGCTATCATTAGAATTGCACAACTGTCAAGGCTACTTTTTTGTTTTTCATGAAAAACTGGTGTTGTGAACTTGATTCCACTTCATCCGAGGAGAAATAATTCAAAAAACATCACCCGTCATGGATCATTCCGGCTGTCCGTACAAGCCCTTACATCCCGTACCATCAGCGTTGCGTCGAATGTGAAACCGACTTTACATAATGTGTGATGTCAAACAATAATAAAAATAACGAGAGAGCTTGGAAGCTCAGGGCCCTACGCTATGTTTTTTTGCCTTGATGACCTAGACAAAAAAAGAATACGAATGTTATAACTTCTTATAAATTTCTCCTTTTTTAAAAGACATAACCTGGGATTCGAACCGGCACTATCGCCCTGCATGCATCCCCGATACACTTTGCTTACATACTAATTCTTCCAAGTTGCTTCACGTTATGATCTTGCATTTGAAAGCCCTATTTGAATATGCATTGTGGCCAGCCGTCTTTGATGGCACGGTACGGTACGGGACAGGTACGGGACAGGTACGGTCGAGGGTAATACGACACCGTCTACCGCCTTGATGACCTAGGCAAAAAAAGCATAGGGATGTTATAAACTTTTCAATTCTCCTATTTTTTTTTAGGCATAACCTGGGATTCGAACCCGAACTATCGCCCTACATGCATTCCCCCATACACTTCGCATTCATACTCATCCTACCAAGTTGCTTCACGTTATGATCTTGCGTTTGAAAGCCCTATTTGAATATTGCGGCCAGCTGTATGTGGCCAGCTGTGTTTGATGATACGATACGGTACGGGACAGATACGGGATTACGCCAGGCGTGACATAAACACACAAACAAACAAACCCCAAATTAAACTGTGTGGACCCTGGCTAGTGCCAGACGTTACTGAAGTAACGTCTTCAGCATAGCTACGGGAATAATAGTTACAGTTCGCATGTCACTCATGGAAGGATCCATGGGCTTAACGCATCTGTCAACGAAATCCAGGCAGAAGATCCAACAAAAAGCATCTCATTATTGTTAGAACGTATTGCAGTAAGAACAACTACGCAAGCGCAGCACATTTTTCAACAACCATCAGCCATTTTTTTCTTGTCTAGAGCCAGTTCAAACCAGTCAGATATATCAATATTGGCGTGCTTTAGATCATTTTTAATATTGTCAATCCGTCTGAGATGGGGTCGGCCATGTGGGCCCTTGATGTCCTGGGTATTAATTGTCATTTCCAGTGCTTGGTAGGACGCTGAGTTACGTCCTTCGCGAAAATAATCAGAGGATGAAATAGGTTTTACACCGAGTTTCATGCACTAAGTGATCATCAGAGAACAGTAATTATTTAAAAATCTGGATACGTAAGTATAAAATACATACTGAGTCCCGAGTGTTTACGGGAAATAAAAACTGAGATAAAAAACAACCGAGGCGTAGCCGAGGTTTTTTATCGAGGATTTTGATTTCCCGTAAACACGAGGGCGAAGTATGTATTTTATTTAAATCTATGCTAATAAAAAACGACACGTGCAACAGTTACACGAACATTGCATCCTTCGAATTACATGTATACGCATGCGCGAGTTCTTTCTCTTTCATTGCCTCGTGTTTGTCGAAGAGATAGCTGAGAGTGAGTGTCCGAGTCGCTTTCTTTCGTTATCAGACGAAGCGAAGCAGAAGCTTTTTGAGGATGCTACCACTGCCTCAACGAGAGCAGCAACCAGACATTGGTTGACTGTTTTGAACGATTTTGTTGTCGAAATGGGGATGCAGTGTGATTTAGAAAAGATCAGCGAGAAAGATTTGGCTGGGATTCTCGAGAATTTCTACTGCAGTCTGAAAAGGAAAAATGGCCAAGAGTATAAAAGATCGAGCTATTTAGCAGCACGCGGAGCTGTTCAGCGAGAGCTCAATCGTTTGGACCGTGGCATCAATATCCAGAGCCCGGTTTTCTCACGTGCCAACAAACTCCTGGATGCAACGCTCAAAGAGAAGAAGAGAGACGGACGTGAAATGGCCGTCAATCACAAGGATGGTCTATCAGAGGAAGACTGGAAGAAGGTGAATGCGTACTTTTCCGACGTGTCGACAACGCTGGATATCAAGAAGGTTACTTACTACATCTGGTTTCAGTGTACTCTTCACTTCTGTCTGAGGGGAAGTGAGGCCCAGAGCCAGCTGAAGCCATCGAATTTGCAATTCACGACAGTTGCTGGCGAGAGGGCCATCGTGTTGCACTGTGATTTCCAATCAAAGAATCACCATGGTGGCCTTCGCGGAACCAGCTCAGATACGAAGGTGCTATCACCAAGCCAGAGACGATCTCAGTATTTGAGCGATTCCTGTCGAAACTGAACCCACAACAAGATCGCTTGTTTCAACGGGCCAGGTAAGGAGCAACCGTGCTATCTGAAGACTGTCCCATTTGCTTTATGAACCAACCCATGGGCCACAATACGCTGGGCAAGATGATGCGCAACATTTCTGAAGCTGCTGGGCTTTCGTCAATTTACACCAATCACTGCGTGAGAGTGACTTCCATTGTGAACATGAAAGCAGCAGGAGCGGATGACCGGAAAATATGCGCATGCGCAGTCAGTGGACACAAGAACGTCCAGTCCTTGCAAGTATACGATCGCCCCACGCATAGTGATGTGAAATCGTTGTCCAAGGCTATTGACAAGGAGAACGAGAGCCCGCCCTCTGTCAGCAAGCCAGTGCCGACAGTAACCACGATGACGTCGGATGCTGCATCAACTGTTCCAGCCATAAATTCTCTTCTGAGTGCTGCAGGCTCATCCTGGAGTAATGTGACTGTGAACATCATGCCTGCTACGGAGAAACGCAAGAGTTAGAGCAAGCTCAGCCTGAAGCTGAAAAAGAAGCCCAAGAAGGAAGAGTGTACGTCACGTCTTGAACTGTCTTGCCATATGCTGTATTGATGTACTTTGTGTGTGTGTGTCACGGGGTGTGTGCGTGTAACTTCAATGATTCTGTGTTTGTGTGCTAGTTTAGTGCGTGCTTGCTTCCTTCTTCATCCCTAAAAAGGGTTTTTTATACGAGTGTTTATTTGCCTAGTGGTTTTTATTACTGGTTTTTTTATTGAGAACAATAGTTTTATACAGGTAATTATACAAAATAAATACCAGTTGTCCAAATGGGGAATGTGTGGAGGTTTTTTATTAGCATGATTTAATGGTTTATATGTTGGACTCAGTACAAAGTCCATGCACTATTATGATGTCCAGCACCCTCTATAGAGTCCATTGGTCCAAAATCCCCTATGCAGAATCCAAGAGTCCACTCAGGTTTGATCAGCTTGATCCAGTCATGAAATCCCGGAGTACACTTTCCTGCAAGTCCCCTTAATGTACACGGTCCAGGAGTCCAGTTTTTCCAGTCACCCCAACCTGTGCGTCCGAAAGAGAACAAACACCTTTTCAGTTTGCATCGTGGCAGAGCATAATTTTCTTCATTTCAGCCATGGCTGCCTGTTCTGCTGTGCAGTTGCTGACAGTACTCTGTCTTGAGATAACCAAGGAGGAAAAGGAGATGTTCAAGATCAAATCTGGAACCGTCTTGTGCTTCTCTGACTACGTTTTAGCAGTGCGCGGAATGACAGCAGAAAGCTGAGAACGAGAAAAGTTCACGGTACAGTTCCAATCTCACTGGTAAGATCCACTGACACTCTTTCGTTCGACGCCACAAGGATACCCGGTTTGACTGGACAAGAGCTGCCTTTACCAACAGTCGCCATCCACGGGCGTTTTTAAGTAAGTGCAGATGATCTAGTCAAACCGAGTTGAGTACAGAACTGGTGTGCGGTGCGAAGGAGACTGACACCCCAGAGTGACCACAGCTCGTTCAGAGAATATGACGGCAATTCAATGCCCGGGTGGCAGGAGTTGAGTATACACTAGTGCCTCTCTCAGAACGCCAATGGTCTCTAAATTCCAGTTCCCAGTCCAAGGTTGCAGGTTACGTCTGCCACGTTCATCTGGCAGAAGCTTGGAAACAGTTCCCTAGTTTTCGAGGTGATCTGAAAACCCAAACGGTGCTCTGGAAGAAAGTGTGACCTCCTCCCGAGGGATAGGAAATGACTAGATCGAGGCACGAATTTTTATACCCTCCGCAGATGTGAATGGCAAAGTTTACATGCTGATGAAAACCATATGCATGGATAAGATAGCTACGTGCGTCACCAGCTCAGTCTTTTACCTCAGAATCCGACGAAGAGGTGTTCTTGGAATTTAGGTCGCCAAGGAGGATAAATTGCGCTGTGATGTTTCATTTCCCAAGACTCGATTCAAGTTCGCATCCGGATAAATTCCGGATAAATTCGGATCAGAGTTTGGTGGTCGATACGTGCATCCCGCGGTGACTGTACGATCTGAGAGTGTACGCTCTATCCACAGTGACTGGAAGCTTGACATGCTGAAATAAAGATTAGATTGATTACATTGATGAGGACTGTTGTTAGGTGTTTGTGGCAGGTAGGGGCATGTATGTATACAGAAACACCTCCAACCATCGTTTCTGTTCTGTCCTGTCTGTCGAGTTTGTAATCTGGAATGTCGTAAAATAAGGATGGCTCCATGGGATTTTCCCATGTTTCGCAGATAGCAACTAGAGCGGCCGTGATATGTGTAACAGTGGGTATGAGCTCGTCCATTTTGTTGCACAAGCTCCTAGTATTGAATGTAAAAAGCTAAGTCCCAGAAAAATTAGGTAAAGAAATACAACATGCTGGAGCCGAAAGAATACATAGGGCAAAAGTACCTCCGCATCATTAAAATTGTCGCTTCCCAGAGTGTTTTTTCGAATATATTTTGTCCACTTGAAGGGCAAAGAAATCAACTAGAAATTGAAGCAGAGGATTGTCGACGGACAAAGCTTTAGATTGTGGCCTCCCGCTTCGCTGCATTTGCAGCTAATGTCGACTTATTCATCAGAGTTTGAAGAAGACCCTTCAGCACTCAACAATACGCTGAACAAGACGGGCTTTCAAATTCAGGTCAAGATTCTTAGAAACTTCGTTTTCAAGCGATCTATGCCTCCAGGTGGCAGGTGATGAAGGCAAGCTAGCATTTGTCAAGTACACTGTAACGACCTTCCAGCGGGATAGGGTAAGCAGTTCCACAACTTCTTTCCTTGGCAAGCACTTCGCTGATTTTGTTGGTGTTTTCAGACCTGCTAACTTCGCAGCAACATGCGCCACAAGTAGCGCATTTTAGGAATTGGAGAACACTATCTTCTTGCCATGGTCAATTTCAGCATTTCGTATTCAGGAGAGATACCAGGATTCATATACCTGAGCTGCAGTCTTGATAAATGCCCACGCGATCGTTGTGGGACGGCATGAACTCCAGAAAAACGATAATATCATGCGCTCTGGGGCGGAATAGTGCGGAGCGAGATGAATTTGCTTCGTGCGGAAGAGAGCTCAGACAAAGTCCGAGACCACCACGGCTTCAGTTATAAGAAGGCATTGCGCAGGAAGGGTCGCACAAATGTTCGAACACGGAAAACAGCGAATTCGACAGTCTGACTAAGACGAGCCAAGTCACAAACATTGCGAAGTGCAAAGCGACAATTTTAACTAACAGTGATGCGGAGAAAGTATAACATGAAGAAGAGGTTGGTGCGACTTCAGCGATAGTAGGGGATCCGAAGAGTGTATTGTTCCCTACTTGAAGTACATGGGAGCAACACACTCTTCCCCAAAAGTATAATAACTATTATACACAAAAGAGAAGGACCAAGGAACTACAAGTTACGCTATCTCTTAATTTGCTGGCCCAAAATCCTATTTATAGGATTTGAAAATGTGTGCCTTTTATGCCGTTGTTATTGGTCGTCACAACTAATAATAACGGCATAATGTTTTCATGGAAGTTGTAAATATGTTTGATGCATGAATGTTTACATTTTAGATTCATAGGGCGATAATATTTCTGATGAATACCCATTTTCAGCAATAATTGGAAATTTGAGCATAATTGTTCAGCTGCTGTCATGGAAAGGACTGAAGCAGTGAATGTGCAGAAGAACATTGCAGGTGTGGCACAGGGTGGTTTCATGATGACATATCGCACATGCCGCCATGAAACTACCAGTTTTAAGGATACAACAAGGTCCAATAAAATCTCAAATACTATATATAGGATTCGAAAAATAGGGCACAGGCCTTAATTATATTGAGCAAGGAGATGAGCCTAAGATGTTAGTGTTTGAACAAATTATCTCATTCAACTCTCGATATCTACTAAGACCTAGCAAGGAAGAATTGGTCACATACTTTTTGCTATTCTTGTGCCTATATATAGGATTAAGCAAATTAAGAGATACTGTCCACTAACACCACCAGTTGGTAAACAATCAGCTCATGCGATAACATTGCACGACACTGACCGACGGTACTGACGTTCTACAACTAACTGGCTAACAGCTCTAGCACATCTTGGAACTTGGGGGGTAATTTCTATAACTTAGAACCTTCCAAGTTGGAAGTCTGTTGGAGTGCGCATCCAAGATGTGCTAGAGCTGTTAGCCAGGTAGTTGTAGAACATCAGTACCGTCGGTCAGTGTCGTGCAATGTTATCGCATGAGCTGATTGTTTAGCAACTGGTGGTGTTAGTTGGCAGTATAGCGTAACTTGTATTTTCTTGGTCTTTCCCTTTTGAAAAACAGAGAGGTTCCAGGCTGTCCAAGAGAGTGCTCAATACCGAGTGGTAGAGCTGAGTCTGAGCTTCCGAGTTGATCTGGTCGTAAGTCTCTGCCGGTGTAGGTTTGTAATGCTTGGTGATGTTGTTGCTCAGCAGTTTTGTGTACTGCTCTTTGTTGACTTCGTAGAGGTTTCTGGTCTTGTCAGCTGGCACGATGATGTCCGGTGATGCTCTGATTTTCTGGATGTCGCTTCGGAGTCGTTGCTGAAAGGGATCAGCGACTCTACGAAACTCAATCATCTCAATCATTTTTAACGCATCGTCCTCGAACGCCTTCAGTTCGTCGACTTGGGGCGGACATTTCCGGGATTTGAGGCCATAGGTTTCTTTTGGATCGTCGGTTGTCGGTCCTTTCAGGTAGAAAAACGCCTTCCACCGCATCCGCTTCAACACGCTTTCAACCTTCTCGATCAGCCTCGTAGTGTAGGCGTCTTCTGAAGGGATGGGAATGTTCTTCAGTGAGTAATCCAGCTGCTGAGCAACAACATCACCAAGCATTACAAACCTACACCGGCAGAGACTTACGACCAGATCAACTCGGAAGCTCAGACAATTGCTGCGACGCTGGAGCTGGACGACAGAATGGATGCAATGGCGAAGAAGGACGCATACATCACGCTGAAGGACCATAAAGACAACTTTTCCCGGTCCCTGCCATGCCGGCTCATTAATCCCTCAAAGAGTGAAATCGGCATAGTCTCGAAGTCTATACTGGATACCGCTCTAAAACAACTCCGTCCCCAGCTGCAGATTAATGCATGGAGGAACACGGCAGCGGTGATATAGTGGTTCTCAAGAATACCAGAGAAAGAAAACTGCATATTCGTGTGCTTTGACATCGTAGATTTCTACCCCTCAATCTCCGAAGACCTCCTCCAGAGATCCGTCGAATTCGCCCGCCGCTACACGGACATCTCCCAGGAGGAGGGTGACATAATATTCCACGCCAGGCGATCTCTGCTGTTCGGCTTGGAGAGGCACTGGGTGAAGAGACACAACGAGCACTTTGACGTCACAATGGGGTGCTATGATGGGGCTGAGGTGTGTGAGCTTGTTGGAGCCTTCGCCCTCGCCATGATAGCGGACGTGTTCAACGGCCGAGACGTCGGGTTGTATCGCGACGACGGCCTGGCTGTGTTCAGGAATGCATCAGGACATGAAGCTGACCGAATAAGAAAGGAGATGAACAAAATATTCCAGAACCTCGGACTGAAGATAACGATACAGACAAACCTGAAGAGAGTCGACTTTCTGGACGTGACATTGGACCTGACCACCGGAAAGTACTGCCCTTACCGGAAACCGAACGACAAGCCGATGTACATCAACTGCCAGTCAAACCATCCACCTACAATCATCCAGAACCTACCTGCATCGATCAGCAGAAGACTAACAGATATTTCCAATGATGAAGACGTCTTCATAGATGCGACTCCGATCTACAGTGACGCGCTGAGGAAGAGTGGATACCGGGAGAACGTACAGTATTTTGACGAGCGTAAAACGGACGAGACAAAGAAGAAGAAGAAAAGGAATCGCCCTCGGAACATCATATGGTTCAACCCACCATTTAGCAAGAACGTCGCCACCAACGTTGGACATCGCTTCCTCCAGCTAGTGGCCAAACACTTCCCCAAAGGCTCAAGCCTCAACAAAATCTTCAACCGGAACTCTGTAAAGGTTAGCTACAGTTGCATGCAGAATATGGCCACTATCATCAAGCAACACAATACCACGATTCTACGACCCAAGAAACAAGCTAACGGAGGTGACAACGATACCAGGACTTGTAACTGTCGGGCGAAAGACTCGTGTCCACTGGACGGAGCGTGTCTAACGGAGAGTATCGTATATAAGGCAAGAGTCACCGCAGGTATGGAGAAGAAGGAATATACTGGATTAACAGCAACAACATTCAAACAACGCTACTATAACCACCAATCCTCATTCCGCCACAGACAACACGAGAAGGACACCCGCCTATCGCAGTACGTCTGGACCAAGAAGGATGAAGGGAAGGCATGCAGCATTCAATGGGCGGTACACCGCAGAGCAGCGGCCTACAGCAACAAAAGCAAAAGGTGCAACAAGTGCCTGGCGGAAAAATTGGCAATCGCGCAAGCACCCAAGCACCTCTCTCTAAACAAAAGGAGTGAGCTTGTGTCGAAGTGTCGCCATGAGAATAGGTACTACCTTCGGAACTTTAAACCAGCTACAGCCATCACCTAATTAAGTAAGAGACAACCAGCTCCAGTGGTTGTCACCTTTCACCACTTGCTGTCATTCACGCTTTGCACTGCCGCTATTTACACTTTGCTTTGTGAGGATATAAACCAATACTGATCCAGATTTCCAATTACTGTTTTCTGATGATCGCTTAGTGCGTGAAACTCTGAGTAAAAACACTTCCTCTGTCCTCCTATTGTTTGTCTTTCCCTTTTGTATAAATTAAACTTTGGCTCTCCATCTGAGTGAATTATTATACAAAAAGGCAGACATGTGTGGGGATATTACACTACATCACAATCCGTAATGTATGTGTAGATACCTTGCACTTACCTAGGACTGTCTGGGTTTTGCCTTTTTCTACGTTTTCTTGCTTCTTTGTGCATTGGAATTGGCCCCGCAAGGCCTTGCAGGTGTGAGGGATTTCGCTGCTATGCATTTTAAAACCGAGTCCATGTCAGAGTCGCCGCCAGACTTGGTGAACTGGTCTTGTGAATTGACTGTCTGAGGCAACCACTTGCCTTAGCTGGCAGCTGGAGCTATGTTTGCAAATGTTGTTGTAGGTTGTTCATTTATTAAGGAAGGAAAAGTCAAAAAATGTATGTTTGTCTGCGCGACTCAAATGTACTATTACACTCTATTTCGACTGACGACTGTGAAGGTTATATTGTCGAAATTTACCAATTTGTGTGTATAGTCGTCATGTGCCGTACAATACCTCCAACTAGACCCCTTTGTCCTCTGCCCTAGTGATCGATTGTCTACTTTCCTTGAAGAAAGATTAAAAAAAGTCGGACTTCTTTGAAATAAAAAGTAAGCCTGTGAAAAGAAGAAGAAAAGAGATGCTCAGGATGAGATTTATGTTCACAAGCTCCCACCCAGCAATTTGTGTGGATGTCGCTCATAGATGGGCGATTTCGAGCAGTATCATAGAGCGAGAAAAGGGTCAACAATGTCCAATGTCCAAGCCCATTTTGCCTGTGTTTATCCCCAAAATATATTCATGCTAAAGATCACATTGAGTTCAGAATTTCCCGAAAATTTCTCTTCAGAGAACAAAACTCACCTGCACAAATCACCCGAGCAGTTCTAGCTTCACCAGCATAGAACCCCCCATAACGGTCGAATCTTCCAGGTTTACCCGAACGATAAGAATGGATAGAGGGAAGGTCGGAAGAATCCTGAAAGGTAATGGCATGTGTATAATGGAATATCATATCATATGTACAATGCGCAACTATTGGGTTTAGGTTGGTAGTGTCAACGGTAGCAATCACCATACCAACATCCCTGCAAATCTTCACTCCGGTTGTCAGATTGACCGTTTCAAAATTGTATCCTAGTGGAATATGTACCGATGCATCTGGGCACCGAACATGATTTGTATACATGCCTGTTGGGAAGGAGGAGCAGACACACCAGCAGGCAGTAAAGAGTCATATTGAAGACAGTAACAGGTCAAAACTTCAAGCTCGTCTTGCACATAGCCTGCGCCATAGATATGCACCACTACACCTTACTGTAATCCACCTAAAACGAATAAAACCCATTCGCACGCTCAGGTTCCAAGGACCTTTGAGCACAACACAGCTAAGAGACTCCCCATCTATTCTTCTCTTGATCTCTTTAACAACATCCCAATCAGCCTCCGGCAGACCAACCCCAGACAAGATTTAAAAGCAAACATCCTACCACTTGTCGTCTCGTCCGGATGTACCTGCTCATGTTGCTCAGTTCACCTATAACCCCATTGTTCCCAGCCGGCACTCTATATTATTACAATCGTCACTATTTCAGCAAACAGCTCTACTTCGATTTCTCTTTATCCAATCCCCGCGTGTGTATCATTTTCTCTTATTGGCCACAGGCCATCGTGAGAATAAAAAAAGATTTCCAAAAAACTATTTCCAGGGAAAGTCATCATAACCCAGCCATCATCATATCGCCGTAATGCAGCAAAAATTGTGACAACTGACCGTTTACAAATTGTGGAGCATTTTGGCTAGACACTCTACCTGTTCAACTGGATATCATGCTTAGCATAATATTGTTTCAATCAACAGGGAACATATTTGGTAAGCCAATGCCAAACAAGATAAAGCACATGGCCTGGTATAAGTACAAGGTGTGCAAAATCGAATAAACTGGATGAAAGTAATGCTGTGAATAAAATAATCTGCACCCCTCAT